>NC_069501.1:126396477-126705644 GCF_027579735.1 Bombina bombina
CTTATCCAAATAGGTAAGGCTGCTAATAACAGTGCTGTAATTATGGGAGATTTTAACTACCCTGATATAAACTGGGCCAATGAAACTAGTAATTCAGCTAAGGGGGATAGATTTTTAAATGTTCTCAGGGATAACTTCTTGTCACAATTAATAGAGGAGCCAACTAGGAGTAAAGCTATATTGGATTTAGTGCTATCAAACAATACAGATATAATATCAAACATAGAAGTTAAAGAACATTTGGGTAACAGTGATCATAACATGGTCACATTTGAAATCTCTTTTCATATGCCGTGTTTTAATGGCTTAACTAAGACTTTTAATTTCAAGAAAGCAAAATTCAACGATTTAAGGAAATCATTAAATAATATAAATTGGGACAATGTATTTTCTAATAAAAATACAGAGGATAAATGGATAATATTTAAAAATTTGTTAAATAAATATACATATCAACACATACCATATGGTTATAAAAATAAAAAAACAAAGCCGTTATGGCTAAATAAAAATGTGTTAAGAGAAATTAGGAAAAAACGTAGGGCATTTAAATTATTAAAAGAAAATAGTACAGACTCAGCATACAATATTTATAAGGAATGTAACAAAGCATGCAAAAAAGCAATCAAATTAGCCAAAATTGAAAATGAAAAATTAATTGCCAAGGATTCTAAGTCTAACCCTAAAAGGTTCTTTAAGTACATTAATAGCAAAAAATCTAAGAAGGATAATATAAGTACATTAAAATGCGTGGAGGATGATAAATAATGACAGGGAGAAGGCTGAGGTACTAAACCAGTTTTTTTCTTCAGTATACACAAGAGAGGAACCATTGAATGATACTTTGGAACAGAATAGAACATGCCAGTCCATACCACTAACTGGGTTTTGTTTAGAGGTTATCAGGAAAAAACTGGAAAATATTAAGGTAAATAAAACTCCAGGCCCAGATGGAATACACCCAAGGGTGTTAAGGGAACTTAGCACTGTTGTAGACAAACCTTTACTCTTAATTTTTCAAGACTCATTATCCTCAGGCATGGTACCCCAGGATTGGCGTAAAGCTGATGTGGTGCCACTCTTCAAAAAGGGAAGCAGGGATGATCCAGGAAGCTATAGACCAGTTAGTCTGACATCAATAGTGGGGAAGATATTTGAAGGGATTATAAGGGATTATATTGATGAGCATATTAGTGTAAACAAGATTATGAGTTCTAATCAGCATGGCTTTAGGAGAAATAGATCATGTCAAACTAATCTAATTAGATTCTACGAGGAAGTAAGTAAAAATATAGATAAAGGGGAATCAGTTGATGTGATATACTTAGATTTTGCATTTGATACAGTGCCACATGAGAGATTAATGCACAAAATTAAGGGACTGGGAATAGCTGAAAATGTTAGCTCATGGATAAATAACTGGATAAAAGATAGGGAGCAATGAGTAGTAGTAAATGGATCATACTCAGATTGGAGAAAGGTAATCAGTGGCATCCCCCAGGGATCAGTACTGGGCCCTGTTCTTTTTAATATTTTTATAAATGACTTGGAGCAAGGATTAAATAGCGACATCTCTATTTTTGCAGATGATACTAAGTTAAGTAAGGTCATTAGGTCAGAGCAGGATGAACTCTCTTTACAAAGGGATTTGCTAAAATTAGAACTATGGGCAAGTGAATGGAAAATTAGATTTAATATGGAAAAATGCAAGGTTCTACATTTTGGAAGTAAAAATAAGCAGGCTACGTATTTTTTAAATGGGACAAGACTTAGCCAAAAACAAGAGGAAAGGGATTTGGGAGTAGTAATAGATAACAAGCTAAAGATGAGTGCACAATGCAGGGCAGCGGCTTCAAAGGCTAATAAGATACTAGCATGTATTAAAAGAGGCATTGATTCAAGGGAGGAAAGCATAATTCTGTCATTATATAAAGCCCTGGTAAGACCTCACCTTGAGTTTGGAGTGCAGTTCTGAGTACCGATTGCTAAAAAAGATATTGCAGAACTAGAAAAAGTTCAGAGAAGGGCCACAAAGCTAATAAGGGGATTGGAGAAATTAACCTATGAGGAGAGGCTAGCCAAACTGGGTCTGTTCTCTTTAGAAAAAAGACGCTTGAGAGGTGACATGATTACTTTATATAAATATATTCAAGGCCCATATACAGAGATGGCAGAAGCTCTGTTTATTCCAAGAAAATTGTTTCTGACAAGAGGTCATAATTTAAGGTTGGCGGAAAGGAGATTTAATCTCCTGCAACGGAAACGTTTTTTCACTGTAAGAGCAATAAAATTGTGGAACTCATTACCAAAGGAGGTAGTGAATGCCAATACCATTGATACATTTAAAAATAGTCTGGATAAAATTCTGTATATAAACAAAATTCATGGATATGATTGCTAGTATTAAATGGGTCACATTTTAATGGGGTTATTTAAGCTTAACTGGAGCTTTTTGTAAGTATTTTAGATTTGTATAGGTTGAACTCGATGGACTTCAGTCTTTATTCAACCTTATCTACTATGTTACTATGTTACTATGTATGGATGTTATGCCCCTTTTTATCTAGGACACACTCAAAACTGTTTTTAGCGCTATTGGTTCCCATGAGTTTTAAAAACATAACACATCATTCCAAAGACTTTCAAAGTTTTGTGCTAAATGATGCAGAATTTTAATAAAACATTGCTTGAGCAGAGAGTCAACTGCCAACTATAAATATTGCAGAATAACATTTTAAACATTAAGATTGATACAGTTCAGTGATTTCCTCTCATACAAGATTAATGGTTTTATCACTTGATTAAACCTACAAAGATTGGAAAAACACCCACTTTTAAAATGTATACTGTATATTATGTAATGTTTCTCTGATTACCAAGGAGCTTTAGATGTAAATTTAATATGTTCCGAATATTATCTTTACATAAAGGGATTCTGAATGATTACAAAAACAAATAAGGTGGCATTGTTCTATTTTAAGACATATGCATGCTGCAAAAGACATGAGCATTCACAATAATGAAAAAGTTAGTGTAGAGCCCTTCATGGGTTTGGAGCAGCCTTAAAGGGACACTGAACCCACATTTTTTCTTTCGTGATTCAGATAGAGCATGACATTTTAAGCAACTTTCTTATTTGCTCCTATTATCAAATTTTCTTCATTCTCTTGGTATCTTTATTTGAAATGCAAGAATGTAAGTTTAGATGCTGGCCCAATTTTGGTAAACAACCTGGGTTGTCCTTGCCGAATGGTGGATAAATTCATCCACCAATAAAAAAGTGCTATCCAGAGTTCTGAACCAAAAAAAAAAAAAAGCTTAGATGCCTTCTTTTTCAAATAAAGATAGCAAGAGAACGAAGAAAAATTGATAATAGGAGGAAATTAGAAAGTTGCTTAAAATTGCATGCTCTATCTGAATCACAAAAGAAAAAAATTTGGGTTCGGTGTCCCTTTAAGGTTTAAGGTTCAGTGGAATGGGAGGTGTACTGTAGTGTTTGCAACACTGTTGAAGGGTATTGAGAGGTTCTAGACTTACCTTTATAAGGAGTCAGCAGGAAATGGCAGGTCTTTCTTTTTTCTGCTGCGCTGGTTGAAGATTCCTGTTTTTCCCTCCCTCCCCTTTGATGCAGATGGCGGCTTGGGTCTTACGGCTCCCGTATGTGCTGCTTTAGGGGTTAACTCGGCCAGGGGAGGGTTAATCAAGCAAGCCTTTTGTAAGCCCATGAGCTTAACTGATTCTCTCCCATCTGAGAATTGACTTGAGCGGCCGTCCTCAGGGGTTCCCCCTTAAAGGTAAGGGAAAGTACACTCTGGTAGCGGGAGGTCTTGGCCCCTTGTTTCCACCTTAGGACAACTAACGAGGTGGAGTGATAGTCAGGCTGAAAGAAGGGCCTACTAACGCTAGGTGTGTGCCTACGGTGTCCTTCTCGAGTAGGCAGGTCACATGAACTCCCTGCAAGCCCCTTAGTGTCATTGCAGTGGGCGCAGCACCAAGGGATTCAGTCGCACACTCCAGTTGGGGCCTTGACCTCTTTTTTAACTTGAGTAGACCAGTGACTCAATGTGCCGCCATCCCAGTAAACAGTCGGTTATTCTGTTGTAATGTTGAATATACATGACCGCTTGCGGTCTTTCACCCACAATCTGTCTCTTATCTTTATTTATTAATGTTAAGTCATTTTAGAAGTTAAGTTAGTCGCTGCACCGTTAATGACAACTTGGGCCTTTAATTCTTTAAGTACCTTTAGAGACAAATATTTGCTTTTGTTTTCTTTGTTAAATTTATAACATTTAACAGGCATGTAAATGACCACTTTTACATTTCTTAAATGTTTTTAAAACTTCATAGCTCTCTAACAGGTTTGATGCGCATGATGACCAGAAGCTGTTTTTGATGATTTCCTGCCCTACAGGCCTAGTGAGCAACACTCCCGAGCCTTCAATCTTACAAAGGGGCGGGGTTAGTGAAGCTGCAAGGGAGCTGGATGAGGGAAGTGACTCAAACCCTGTGGCTTCAGATCTCTTAGCAACTGCAAACAATCAAGAACCCTCATTTGAATGAGAATCACCATCTCTGTGATAGTGGTCACCAGGAAAAACGGCAACAGTGGTCACCAGGCTATTTTCAATGTTGACTAATAAAATTCTCAGATTTTAATACTGCCTATCTTGGGACTTTATTAAAAGCCACTGAGAGTGTGGAAGGATCCACTTTTTGTTTACCAGTTTGGTGTGTTTGGCAGATCGCACTGCTTCCGGCACCACTGAGAGTTTGGCTGATTCCAGGCCTGCAGCGTGTCCTTGCAGAGATGGTAAGCACTCTGGTTTTAGTTTATGTTCCAAATAATTTTAATGCTATTTACTAACTTCTTAAGAAAAATATAGATTTTTTTCATAATTTTTGTTGCACCTTCTCACTTTCAGTGAAATATAGTTCTGCTTACCACTGATATAAAGTAAACCTTGCAGAGTGGATTATTGTATCACCTGGGTGCAGCATCTTTTTAGCCCAGTAATGCTTTTCACAGAGAAGAACTTTCCTATAGTAAATCAGTCTGATCGCTATTAAGGTCAGTCCAGCTCCAAAATATCAGGTGATTCTTCTCTGAACTGAGAACATGGCAACAGCAGACAATCACTTTGCCTTTCATTGGGCCTCGTCAGTAAGGTGCAGCAATATTCCTCTAAGCACTGAGCAAGGAGTCCATGTCTGGTTGCCCCTTTATTGTCTTAGGGAGACATAATACACATAGGCCCTGATGATCAAAAGTGCTTTGAGGCTGCAAAATATTCCAAAGGATTTGCCGCTATGTCGAGCAAGCCTGTCTAAATATTCCAAGTTCCCAACATAGCGGCATTGCCGAGAGGCATTTACTCTACATGCCATTGGTCAGCGATGCTGGCTAGAGATAACACCTAGCATCACCGCCTAAATTGGCCATGTATAGTAAAAGGATCATTTGAAATATAACTTATGTGTCTAACCCCTAAAACACAAACTAACACTACACTAATAAAGATCTAAACCACTCTATCTATTATATATCTATATATCTATCTATATAGTATTAACCCCTATACCGCCACATACCCCAAACACAAACTAACCTAACCTACTCTACCTAATCCAACACCTAACCCCCCTCTAAACTAAACCCCCTAAGTAACTTTTTAAAAATAAAAATCTGTTACTTGCAAATAAAAAATATTAAACCTAAACAGTCACAACCCCAAACAAAATCTAACCTTAACATACCTAGCACCTAACCCCCTCTAAACTAAACCCCCTAAGTTGCATTAAAAAAAATATAAGTTAAGAAAAATAATAAATTACAGTATCCAAAATATAAAAAACACCATTACACTAATCTACATGCCCCATAAAATAAAAAGAAGCACCCAAAACAAAAAAAAAACTAAATCCTAACAATAAAATAAATGACAATAGTATTGCCCTAAAGAGATTTCAGCTCTTTTACAAAAAATTGCAAACCCCACCTCTACAATACAAGTAACCCGCCACCCCTCAAAATAACGAAATCTAGCTAAAAAAACTATCATAGAAAATTATATAAAATTGTTGTTCTGAACATATGATCATGTTCTGACTCACATCTGCAAAATGAGATGAGAATTTATAGATTCCAGATTATGGGTGATGCAGAACATTCTTTATGGCCTTTAAAAGGAAACGAAAATCAAAATGAAACTTTAATTATCAACTGTTCTCTAGGAAGGCTCAGAAACATGTACGTATCTTGAGCACTGTATAGAAGTAGTGTTTGTGACAATGTTTGTATTTTTTAACAATATTGTACATTGTTGAAAACATACTGCTATATGAGGCTGTAATTGGCTGACGGCTATCATGTGATACAGGGGACAAGGAAAGGAAAGAAAACTTTGAAATTAGACAAAACAAATCTACTGCCTATTTTAACTGCATCTTTTTATTATTATGAATTTTCTGATTAAGCAATTCTACTGTATTAAGGGTAAGATTACAATGGGAGCACTAAATATCACTTTCTTGAAAGCGATATTTGCACTCCACTGAGTAATACCAGCACACGCTAATGTGCGTGGGCAGGGGTCAAGTCCTACAAAAAAAAGTGTGGGAACTCACCAAGACTTCCACCTCCCCTCACAATTAATATTGTTTTATATATAGAAATATACATATATATATATAGATATAGCAATATCCGTTCAACCCCTAAAGGCAGAGAAACGCTTCACTCTCCGGTCTTATCAAATATCCTTTATTAGGTATCCAGCATTAATTGACAAATCCCCCAAACGTTTCGATACCGGTTGGTATCTTTATCAATGGGTAATCAGAACATATCTATCCCAAAAGAAGGTTCCTCGGTATCAAAACGTTTGGGGGATTTGTCAATTAATGCTGGATACCTAATAAAGGATATTTGATAAGACCGGAGAGTGAAGCGTTTCTCTGCCTTTAGGGGTTGAACGGATATTGCTATTTGTTTTCTACGCAGCACCCCGGCGGATGCCTTGTGTCACAGTGAGTGCACCTGTTTGGATACTTGTATATATATATATATATATATATATATTTATATACACACACACAAATACTGTATTTATATGCATATAATCTATAAACTTTTGTTAATGAAAGCAAATTAAATCAAATAAAGGTTTGAATGGTTGCCTTTGGGCCTGAGAATACTTCTCTGTCAGAGTCTCACCCACTTAAGGTCCTATTTCTGCTGAGGGGAGTTAAATAACCCCAGAGCACAGTGCAGGAGTGATAACACAGCAGAACCGCTGACAGGCTTGCATTTAATGTACTGTACAAAATGTTACTGCTCATTACTAGAGGATCTCACTATCCCTCTAACCAGACTGTGCTCCAGCTCCTCCCACCAGCAGCAGCAGTGTTTACTGAAGCCTTTCTGTTCTCTGTCCAGAGGGAACTTAGTTCCTCCTGCAAAAATAATGCAGGAACTCCGTTCCCATGCGTTCCCGCCCAACTTGACCCATGTGCGTGAGTATTACAAGTTGACAGAAATGCGAATGCAAGCTCGCATTTGCATTGCTGGGAAGCAAAGCGCTCATGAGAGTTCACTTCCATAAGCTCCAATAGGAGCCTCATTCTCATGTCATCAGACATGGCATGAGAACCTTGCGCAGCAAAGGGGGTAAATAGCGCAGGGATGGTCGCTAATTGTAAATATCACATGTGTCTTAAGGGGGGCACTGTAAAGCATAAAAAATAGTTTGAAAACGAATCTAAGGTGCTATTAGACTAGTCATTTAATATACTTGACCTATTACAGGACATAAAACCAATCACAATATATAAAATCACAAAAAATTCTGAAAATGATAAAAAACAATACAAATTGGTGAACAAACTTTCTGCACCATGAGATGCCCTTCTTCTTTCAATTCCAAGTTGTAAACATATATGTATATGCTTATATGCATACGGCTAGATTTAGAGTTTTGTTGGTAAAGACCCGCGTAGCTAACGCAGTTTTTTTTCCTACCGCTGCTTCCAAACAACGCTGGTATTTAGAGTTGTCTGAAGGGCTGCGTTAGGCTCCAAAAAGGGTGCGTTGAGCCGAATTTACTGTCACTTCAACCCTCAATACCAGCGTTGCTTACGGTAGCGGTAAGCTGGCAAAACGTGCTCGTGCACGATTCCCCCATAGGAAACAATGGGGCAGTTTGGGATGAAAAAAAAACCTAACACCTGCAAAAAAGCAGCGTTAAGCTCCCAACGCAGCCCCATTGTTTCCTATGGGGAAACACTCTCTAAGTCTGCACCTAACACCCTAACATGTACCCCGAGTCTAAACACCCCTAACCTTACACTTATTAACCTCTAATCTGCCGCCCCCGCTATCGCTGACACCTGCATTACACATTAACCCCTAATCTGCCGCTCCGGACACCGCCGCCACCTACATTATCCCTATGAACCCCTAATCTGCTGCCCCCAACATCGCTGACCCCTACATAATATTTATTAACCCCTAATCTGCCCCCCCAATGTCGCCCCCACCTAACTTCAAGTATTAACCCCTAATCTGCCGACCGGACCTTGCCGCTACTATAATAAATGTATTAACCCTTAAAGCTAATTCTAACCCTAACAACCCCCTAAATTAAATATAATTTTAATCTAACAAATTAAATTAACTCTTATTAACTAAAGTATTCCTATTTAAAACTAAATACTTACCTGTAAAATTAACCCTAATATAGCTACAATATAACGAATAATTACAGTGTAGCTATTTTAGGATTTATATTTATTTTACAGGCAACTTTGTATTTATTTTAACTAGGTAAAATAGCTATTAAATAGTTATTAACTATTAAATAGCTACCTAGTTAAAATAATTACAAAATTACCTGTAAAATAAATCCTAACCTAAGATACAATTAAACCTAACACTACACTATCATTAAATTAATTAAATAAATTAACTACCAATAACAACAATTAAATACAATTAAATAAACTAAACTAAATTACAAAAAAACCCCACTAAATTACAGAAAATAAAAAAAGATTACAAGAATTTTAAACTAATTACACCTAATCTAAGCTCCCTAATAAAATAAAAAAAAACTAAACAATAAAAGTCCCTACCCTATTCTACATTAAAAAGTAATCAGCTCTTTTACCAGCCCTTAAAAGGGCTTTTTGCGGGGCATGCCCCAAAGTTATCAGCTCTTTTGCCTGTAAAAAAAATACAACCCCCCCCACATTAAAACCCACCACCCACATACCCCTACTCTAACCCACCAAAACCCCCCTTAAATAAACCTAAAACTACCCCCCTGAAGATCTCCCTACCTTGAGTCGTCTTCACCCCGCCGGACCGAAGTCTTCATCCGATGGGGCAGAAGAGGACATCCACACCGGCAGAAGTCTTCATCCTATCCGGGCAGAAGAGGACATCCGGACCGGCAGACATCTTCATCCAAGTGGCATCTTCTATCTTCATCCATCCGACGAGGAGCGGCTCCATCTTCAAGACCTCCGGCACAGAACATCCTTCTTCACCGACGACTACCAATGGAACAGCCAATGGAATGCGAGCTTAATCCGATTGGCTGATTGGATCAGCCAATAGGATTGAACTTGAATCTGATTGGCTGATTGAATCAGTCAATCAGATTTTTCCTACCTTAATTCCGAATGGCTGATAGAATCCTATCAGCCTATCGGAATTCGAGGGACACCATCTTGGATGACGTCACTTAAAGGAACCTTCATTCGTCGGGTAGTCGTCGGTGAAGAAGGATGTTCCATGCTGGAGGTCTTGAAGATGGAGCCGCTCCTCGTCGGATGGATGAAGATAGAAGATGCCGCTTGGATGAAGATGTCTGCCGGTCCGGATGTCCTCTTCTGCCCTGATAGGATGTAGACTTCTGCCGGTCTGGATGTCCTCTTCTGCCCCATCGGATGAAGACTTCGGCCCGGCTGGGTGAAGACGACTCAAGGTAGGGAGATCTTCAGGGGGTAGTGTTATGTTTATTTAAGGGGGGTTTGGGTGGGTTAGAGTAGGGGTATGTGGGTGGTGGGTTTTAATGTTGGGGGGGTTGTATTTTTTTTTACAGGCAAAAGAGCTGATTACTTTGGGGCATGCCCCGCAAATAGCCCTTTTAAGGGCTGGTAAAAGAGCTGATTACTTTTTAATGTAGAATAGGGTAGGGACTTTTATTATTTTGTTTTTTTTTATTTTATTAGGGAGCTTAGATTAGGTGTAATTAGTTTAAAATTCTTGTAATCTTTTTTTATTTTCTGTAATTTAGTGGGTTTTTTTTTTGTAATTTAGTTTAGTTTATTTAATTGTATTTAATTGTTGTTATTTAATTAATTTAATGATAGTGTAGTGTTAGGTTTTAGTGTAGGTTTTTAGGATTATTTTACAGGTAATTTTGTAATTATTTCAACTAGGTAGTTATTAAATAGTTAATAACTATTTAATAGCTATTGTACCTAGCTAAAATAAATACAAAGTTGCCTGTAAAATAAATATAAATCCTAAAATAGCTACACTGTAATTATTTGTTATATTGTAGCTATATTAGGGTTTATTTTACAGGTAAGTATTTAGTTTTAAATAGGAATACTTTAGTTAATAAGAGTTAATTTATTTCGTTAGATTAAAATTATATTTAATTTAGGGGGGTGTTAGGGTTAGACTTAGCTTTAGGGGTTAATACATTTATTATAGTAGCGGCGAGGTCCGGTCGGCAGATTAGGGGTTAATACTTGAAGTTAGGTGGCGGCGACGTTGGGGGGGGCAGATTAGGGGTTAAAAATATTTATTATAGTGTTTGCGAGGTGGGAGTGCGGCGGTTTAGGGGTTAATACATTTATAATAGTAGCGGCGGGGTCCGGTCGGCAGATTAGGGGTTAATACTTGAAGTTAGGTGGCGGCGACGTTGGGGGGGGGCAGATTAGGGGTTAAAAATATTTATTATAGTGGCGGCGATGTGGGGGGACCTCGGTTTAGGGGTGCATAGGTAGTTTATGCACTGTAGTTAAGAGCTTTATATACCGGCGTTAGCCCATAAAGCTCTTAACTACAGCCTTTCCATGGGCGGTAGGAGTCTTGTCGGTAGAGGGTCTACCGCTCACTTCAGCCAAGACTCTAAATACCAGCGTTAGGAAGATCCCATTGAAAAGATAGGATACACAATTAGCGTAAGGGGATCTGCGGTATGGAAAAGTTGCGGCTTGAAAGTGAGCGGTAAACCCTTTTCTGCCTGGCTCTAAATACCAGCGGGCGGCCAAAAGCAGCGTTAGGACCCCTTAATGCTGCTTTTGACGGCTAACACAGAACTCTAAATCTAGGCGATAGATATTTATGTGTAAATATGTGTATATACACATATTAACATGTGTGTATGTATATATATATATATATATATATATATATATAAAGGGTAAAATATCAGAGCGCACTCCTATGGGAATCCTTTTGAAGTACCTTACTTTATTAGTGAATGTTTTAGGACCTTAAAAAAGTCCGTCTTCATGCTTTTTTGTCTGAGGACGGACTTTTTTAAGGTCCGAAAACATTCACTAATAAAGTAAGGTACTTCAAAAGGATTCCCATAGGAGTGCGCTCTGATTTTTTACCCTTTTGTATATTTCTCTGCTGCACCCTGGGCTGCTGACTACGGATGTCTGGAGTGCATTCTGTTTTGGATTTATATATATATATATATGCGTATACATGTATAGTTACTGGTAACACATAGTTCCCAAAGACCGCAATGTAAAGGCACTTTTCAGTGCTTTTTTTTTTTTCTAACACCCTGCCAACTTTACCCCCAAAATACTGCCTATTGCAGTTATTTTATTAAAAATTTAAAATGCTACACTGTATTTTGGGGGCATTTGGGGCATATTTATCAAATTAAGCAGAATTCTGATCTCTGGTTAATTTTATGAGCACTAATTGCTACCGTGAGCTCAGAGTAGCAATAACCAGCCACTTGTAATGGTTGGTTATTGATCGTGTGCCCCAAACAGGCAAACTTGCTTGTTTGCATGCACACGATAAATTAGCTCTCCACTTGTAATCTAGCCCTTAATGTTTTTTTAATTATAATATGAAAAGAAGGTTAAAAGTCCTTATTTTGTTTGTTACATGGTATACCCTACACGGCCCTGACAGTTGCACACTACAGACGGGGAGAGGTAGTGTAAAGACGCCACAACTAGCGTCCACCGTCTGTTAAGCATTGGGGTAAGTGAGTATTGCTGGCAAGTCGGAGATAATTGGAGACATATACCAACGGAAACAAACGGATACGGGAGGGTGAGTCTTGTCTGTTTCATTTTTCTATCGTTTAATCAGGGCTTGCTACATATGCCCTCTATGCATGCTAAAGTATGGATAAGAGACTGCAAAGCTGATAAGTGGATGTGTATGTGACAAGTGGCGTGTGCCAAAACAACTGGTCCCCAAGGGGTTAAAAAAAATCGCCAGTGCTGCAAGCGTCCTTGGTTTTAATAAGAATAAAAGAGAGAATAAATTGGATTCTGCTTTGACAAGCATGTCTATACTTGTATAATCAAAGAAGATTCTAACACCTGCTGTTAAGAGTTTAAAAAAAAAAAAAAACAGCTAGACTTAAAACACCTGTAATTCGTAAAAATTCAAACTTGGAGTCACTCCAGATAAAAAGTTACTTTGGACCGTATAATATAGCATACTCCCCCCACATATACTCCCACTGTCCATAAAAACTTATATAAGTATACACAAGCTATACCTATAGATTACAGCAAAACTGACTTCAAAGGATTTTGGATTTAAGTCAGATTTTACAAGGACTGTTTGGATAATACAAAGTTATATCAAATACTTTTATGGAAAAATACTTTAACCATTCCAAAATGGCACCTAAAATTAAAGGACCAGAAAAAAAAAACAACCAAAGGGCAATACCACCAATATTGGTAATTTAAGTAACCTAAGCAATGCTTCTATGGTGTTGAATGAAGATACAGTGAATGAACATATTCTCTTGTCTGAACAAATGAATGAAATGATTTCTAAAATTGATAATGTGCAGAAAAGCCTTGATAAAGTTGTGGTGGAAATGCAGCAAATTACAAATAGGATAACTGCAATTGAGCAAAGAGTTTCTGACATTGAGGATGTCCAAGCTAATATGGAAGATAGATTATTCAACACTGAAGAAGATAATAAAAAATTGAAAGTTAAACTGGATGAATTAGAAAATTTTTCAAGGAGAAACAACATTAGGCTAGTTGGCCTTTCTGAGGCCTAGATTTGGAGTTTGGCGGTAGCCGTGAAAACCAGCGTTAGAGGCTCCTAACGCTGGTTTTAGGCTACCTCCGGTATTTGGAGTCACTCAAAATAGGGTCTAACGCTCACTTTTCAGCCGCGACTTTTCCATACCGCAGATCCCCTTACGTCAATTGCGTATCCTATCTTTTCAATGGGATTTTTCTAACTCCGGTATTTAGAGTCGTGTCTGAAGTGAGCGTTAGAAATCTAACGACAAAACTCCAGCCGCAGAAAAAAGTCAGTGGTTAAGAGCTTTCTGGGCTAACGCCGGTTCATAAAGCTCTTAACTACTGTACTCTAAAGTACACTAACACCCATAAACTACCTATGTACCCCTAAACCGAGGTCCCCCCCACATCGCTGCAACTCGATTACATTTTTTTAACACCTAATCTGCCGACCGCCACCTACGTTATCCTTATGTACCCCTAATCTGCTGCCCCTAACACCGCCGACCCCTATATTATATTTATTAACCCCTAATCTGCCCCCCACAACGTCGCCGCCAGCTACCTACACTTATTAACCCCTAATCTGCCGTCCGCACGCCGCCGCCAGCTACATTATCCCTATGTACCCCTAATCTGCTGCCCTAACATCGCCGACCCCTATATTATATTTATTAACCCCTAACCTGCCCCCCACAACGTCGCCACCACCTACCTACACTTATTAACCCCTAATCTGCCGTCCGCACGCCGCCGCCAGCTTCATTATCCCTATGTACCCCTAATCTGCTGCCCCTAACATCGCCGACCCCTATATTATATTTATTAACCCCTAACCTGCCCCCCACAACGTCGCAGCCACCTACCTACAATAATTAACCCCTAATCTGCCGACCGCAAAGAGCCGCCAGCTACATTATAGCTATGTACCCCTAATCTGCTGCCCCTAACACCGCCAACCCCTATATTATATTTATTAACCCCTAACCTGCCCTCCCTAACATCGCCGACACCTAACTTCAATTATTAACCCCTAATCTGCCGACCGAATCTCGCCGCTATTCTAATAAATGTATTAACCCCTAAAGCTAAGTCTAACCCTAACACTAACACCCCCCTAAGTTAAATATAATTTACATCTAACGAAATTAATTAACTCTTATTAAATAAATTATTCCTATTTAAAGCTAAATACTTACCTGTAAAATAAATCCTAATATAGCTACAACATAAATTATAATTATATTATAGCTATTTTAGGATTAATATTTATT
Organism: Bombina bombina; assembly: GCF_027579735.1. Classification (NCBI taxonomy): domain Eukaryota; kingdom Metazoa; phylum Chordata; class Amphibia; order Anura; family Bombinatoridae; genus Bombina; species Bombina bombina. Next base: position 126,411,021 of record NC_069501.1, read on the forward strand.
TTACAGGTAACTTTGTATTTATTTTAACCAGGTACAATAGCTATTAAATAGTTAAGAACTATTTAATAGCTAAAATAGTTAAAATAATTACAAATTTACCTGTAAAATAAATCCTAACCTAAGTTACAATTAAACCTAACACTACACTATCAATAAATTAATTAAATAAAATACCAACAATTTCCTACAATTAAACCTAACACTACACTATCAATAAATAAATTAAATACAATACCTACAAATAACTACAACTAACTAAAGTACAAAAAATAAAAAAGAACTAAGTTACAAAAAAAATAAAATATTTACAAACATAAGAAAAAAATATTACAACAATTTTAAACTAATTACACCTACTCTAAGCCCCCTAATAAAATAACAAAGCACCCCAAAATAAAAAAATGCCCTACCCTATTCTAAATTACTAAAGTTCAAAGCTCTTTTACCTTACCAGCCATGAAGAGGGCCCTTTGCGGGGGGGAATGCCCCAAGAAGTTCAGCTCTTTTGCCTGTAAAAAAAAACATACAATACCCCCCCCCCAACATTACAACCCACCACCCACATACCCCTAATCTAACCCAAACCCCCCTTAAATAAACCTAACACTAAGCCCCTGAAGATCACCCTACCTTGTCACCGATCCGTCCTGGCTCCGATATCTTCATCCAACCCAAGAGGGGGCTAGACATCCATCATCCGATGGCTGAAGAAGTCCAGAAGAGGGTCCAAAGTCTTCATCCTATCCGGGAAGAAGAGTAGATCCGGACCAGCAACCATCTTCTTCCAAGCGGCATCTTCTATCTTCATCCGATGAGGACCGGCTCCATCCTGAAGACCTCCACTGCGGACCCATCTTCATCCGGCGACGTCCAACTGAAGAATGACAGTTCCTTTAAGGGACGTCATCCAAGATGGCGTCCCTCGAATTCCGATTGGCTGATAGGATTCTATCAGCCAATCGGATTTAAGGTAGGAATATTCTGATTGGCTGATGGAATCAGCCAATCAGAATCAAGTTCAATCCGATTGGCTGATTGGATCAGCCAATCGGATTGAACTTGATTCTGATAGGCTGGCCGCTTGCGTAAGCAACTCTGGTAAATATGCTCTACGCTCCTTTTTTGGAGCCTAACGCAGCCTTTATGTGGACTCTCAATACCAGAGTTATTTTTATGGTGCGGCCAGAAAAAAGCCAGCGTTAGCTTTTCGGGTCGTTAGCGACAAAACTCTAAATCTAGCCGTGAGTCTGTTACACCAGCCCAATTAATTGAATTTGCCGAACAAACACTTCCTCAAATATTGGACCTAGGTTTGGATTCAAAGCTATTTCAAGTTAAAAGGGCCCACAGGATTGGAGTTAATAATCCAGTACTTCAGAAGCAGTTTAAGGCTAGAGTAGTAATCATAAAATATCTTAGCTTCCAAGCCAAAGTTAGGATTCTAAGAGCATATAGAAATATGCAAAGTGTGGTATACGAAGAAAAGAAAATCCTCCTATTCCAGGACTATTCTGCAGATCTAGCAAGACGTAGAAAGCAATTCTCTGAAGTCTGTCAAAGACTGGTTAAGGAGAAAAAACAGTTTGCATTATTATATCCAGCTAAACTTAAAATTCAACAGGGAGATGTAAAGTGGGGCAAAAAAGTATTTAGTCAGCCACCAATTGTGCAAGTTCTCCAACTTAAGAAGATGAGAGAGGCCTGTAATTTTCATCATAGGTATACCTCATCTATGAGAGACAAAATGTGGAAACAAATCCAGACAATCACATTGTCTGATTTGGAAAGTTCATCTCAATACTTTGTTATATATCCTTTGTTGGCAATGACAGAGGTCAAACGTTTTCTGTAAGTCTTCACAAGGTTGTCACACACTGTTGCTGGTATGTTGGCCCATTCCTGCATCTCCTCCAAAGATTTTCTATGGGGTTGAGATCTGGAGACTGGCTAGGCCAATCCAGGACCTTGAAATGCTTCTTATGAAGCCACTCCTTCATTACCCGGGCAGTGTGTTTGGGATCATTGTCATGCTGAAAGACCCAGCCACGTTTCATCTTCAATGCCCTTGCTGATAGAAGGAGGTTTGCACTCAAAATCTCACAATGCATTGCCCCATTCATTCTTTCATGTTCACAGATCAGTCGTCCTGTTCCCTTTGCTGAGAAACAGCCCCAAAGCATGATGTTGCCACCCCCATGCTTCACAGTAGGTATGGTGTTCTTTGGTTGCAACTCAGCATTCTCTCTCTTCCAAACATGATGAGTTGTGTTTCTACCAAACAGTTCTACTAGTTCATCCAAATGCTCTCTAGCATACTTCAGACGGGCCCAGACATGTACTGGCTTAAGCAGGGGGACACGTCTGGCACTGCAGGATCTGAGTCCCTTTGTTACGTTGGTCCCAGCTCTCTGCAGGTCATTCACTAGGTCCCCCTGTGTGGTTCTGGGATGTTTGCTCACCGTTCTTGTGATCATTTTGACCCCACGGGGTGAGATCTTGCATGGAGCCCCAGATCGAGGGAGATTATCAGTGGTCTTGTATGTCTTCTATTTTCTAATTATTGCTCCCACAGTTGATTTCTTCACACCAAGCTGCTTGCCTATTGCAGATTCAGTCTTCCCAGCCGGGTGCAGGTCTACAATTTTGTTTCTGATGTCCTTCGACAGCTCTTTGGTCTTCACCATAGTGGAGTTTGGAGTGTGACTGTTTGAGGTTGTGGACAGGTGTCTTTTATACTGATAACAAGTTCAAACAGGTGCCATTAATACAGGTAATGAGTGGAGGACAGAGGAGCCTCTTAGAAAAGAAGATACAGGTCTGTGAGAGCCAGAAATCTTGCTTGTTTGTAGGTGACCAAATACTTATTTTCCACCATAATATGCAAATAAATTCTTTCCAAATCAGACAATGTGATTGTCTGGATTTGTTTCCACATTTTGTCTCTCATAGTTGAGGTATACCTATGATGAAAATTACAGGCCTCTCTCATCTTTTTAAGTGGGAGAACTTGCACAATTTGTGGCTGACTAAATACTTTTTTTGCCCCACTGTATCTCAGATTTTTCATTCTCCTGTAGAGGCAGTGAGATTCCTTGATCAAGGACTATATGACACTTAAAGCCATTATATATATAATAAGTTGGAATATTTTCTGTATTGTTTTTATAATGTTTTATTTGAATAGGATTGAGCACTTGAAGCACTTAAGATATGAATCTTGGGAAATAATACTAAGAAAATTATTAGGATATATTGCTACGTATATTTTTAAAAAGTTAACACGTAATGGGTATATTAGATATAATGATGTTTAAAAAGTTTGGGAAACTCACAATTAATTATAGAGATAAGAATTAAGAGCACAATGTTAAGATTGAGAATTTAAATATAGTTCTCTTTTTAGAGCGCATATATTCGTCACATGACATTGAAGTATTTAAAAAATGTATTCACGCTATGAATGAGATTATATACATTATAATGCAAGAAGAATTATACAATAATTGAACAAGGATTGGGCAAGGGGCAAGACACAAGGCAAGTACTCTTGTAATACTATGTTTTATGTATCTCATTGTATCCTTTTGCAAGTGCTGCTGTAACACTGTGTCTTATGTGTTTACTTGGTTCCCACTTTCATAATAATGCTCAATATCTTCATACTCCTTTTTGCTACCTCTTGTCTCTATAACAAACTACATTACTCACTTACTCCTTCTTCCTCTCCACCTGCACTGTTCATTAGCCCATCTCTCTTATACTCACCTTACTTTTGCACTCATGAACTCTACCTATTCCTAAATACTCTCTCCCCCCCCTGCACTTCAGCCAAACAACAGTCTCATTACTGCAAATCTGCTTCTCATCTCATGTCACTCTCCCTCTTGCTCATACTAGCTGCTGGCAACATCTCCCCTAATCCTGGTCCCTCACAACCTCCTAGCCTTTAACATCCTTGTGTGCCTTTCAATAGACTTCATAAACTAAACTCTGGTAACCTTAATCGCATTCCTCTTACATCTAAAAACCCCTCCCCCTTCACTTGTGCACTCTGGAACTCTCGCTCTGTTTGCAACAAGCTCACTTCTATCCATGATCTCTTTATCTCCCACTCTCTTAACCTTCTGGCTCTTACAGAAACCTGGCTCTCTGCTTCAGACACAGCATCCACTACTGCACTGTCACATGGGAGTCTCCATTTCAGTCACACTCCTAGGTCTGGCAATAGACAAGGAGGTGGTGTCGGTATTTTACTTTCCTCTCGTTGCACCTTCCAGCAAATACAGCCCTTCTCTTCACTCACATTTTCTTCATTTGAAGCACACATGATTCGGTTATTCTCTCCCCTCTCTATACGTGTTGCAGTAATATACCGCCCCCCCTGGCTCCCCAACTCAATTTTTAGATCACTTTGCTGCCTGGCTTCCTTATTTCCTTTCCTCAGACACCTCTGCCCTCATTCTTGGCGACTTTAACATCCCTCTTGACAATCCCAATGCCTCCTCTGCAATACAACTTCTTCAACTGACTTCCTCTTTCGGCCTGTCACAATGTACTGACTCTCCCACTCACAAAGATGGTCATTCCCTTGATCTGATTTTCACCCCTTTTCCTCTCTCTGACCATCATCTCCTAACTTGCAACATCACTTCCCTACCTACAACTGCCCCTCCCTCTACCCCTCACACCAAACTTCACAGAAGCACTAAGTCACTAGATCTGCATCAGCTCGCTAGCTCTCTCAAACCTCTCCTCTCATCCATCACCTCCTTTTCCTGCCCTGACCAATCTATCTGCCAGTATAATTCCACCCTTACATCGGTCATTGACACTCTGGCCCCTCCAACCTTAGCTCAGAAACCACACTCTCATCCTCAGCCCTGGCATACTCCTCTGACACAATACCTACGCAGATGCTCCCATACTACTGAGCGACATTGGAGGAAATCTTGGAGTTCAGCTGACTTTCTTCACTACAAGTTCATCCTGAACTCCTACTATTCTGCCCTTAATCTTTATAAGCAACAATATTTTTCTAATCTCATCTCTACTCTTTCCTCTAACCCTAACATCTGTTCTCCACGTTCAACACTCTTCTCCTCCCACCCCCACCTCCTAACACAACCTCTCTCTCAGCTCAAGATTTTGCAAGCCACTTCAAAAACAAAATTGACTCCATCAGAAGTGAAATCAGCTCTCAACATACTTCCAATCTCCCACCCCCTTAAAAGCTCATGATCACCCAAAACCCAAATATCCAAAAATGCAGCTCTTTTGCCCCTGTTAATGAGGATGAAGTTTCTGCCCTTATACTGTCCTCCCACCTCACTACCTGTCCCCTCGACCCCATCCCCTCACAGCTACTCCCCTCCCTCTCTTCTACCCTCACCCCCATATTCACACACATTTTCAACCTCTCCCTCAGCACTGGTATATTTCCCTCATCTCTAAAACATTCACTGGTCACACCTATCCTCAAAAAACCTTCCCTCGATCCAACCTCCCCTTCCAATTACCGCCCTATTTCCCTTCTCCCTCTTGCCTCAAAGCTCCTTGAAAAGCTAGTTTGCACACGTCTATCCCATTTCCTTACACTAAACTCTCTTCTTGACCCACTGCAATCTGGATTTCGTTCCCATCACTCTACAGAGACAGCAATTATCAAGGTTACCAATGACCTACTTACAGCAAAATCCAAAAGCCACTTCTCTCTGCTTATCCTCCTTGACCTGTCTGCAGCCTTTGACACTGTTGACCACCCTCTTCTGCTCCAAACCCTCCAATCATTCGGCATCTGTGACACAGCTCTCTCGTGGTTCTCTTCCTATCTGACTAACCGTATATTTAGTGTAGCCTTCTCCGGAGCATCCTCTGCCCCATTACCACTTTCTGTTGGGGTACCTCAAGGCTCTGTCCTTGGTCCCCTTCTCTTTTCAATCTACACGTCATCACTAGGTTCCTTAATAAAGTCCCATGGGTTTCAATACCATTTGTATGCTGATAACACCGAAATCTACCTCTCTGCACCAGACCTACCTCCTTCCTTACTAACCCGTGTCACTAACTGTCTTTCTCACATCTCATCTTGGATGTCCTCTCACTACCTTAAGCTAAATCTCTCCAAAACTGAACTCCTTATTTTTCCCCTTCTTCCAATGTCTCCACCTCCAAAATTTCTATAACTGTTGATAATACCATCATTACCCCTACCCCGCACGCCCGATGTCTTGGGGTCACACTTGACTCAGATCTTTCCTTCACTCCTCACATTCAGTTCTTGGCTAAAGCCTGCCGCTTCCACCTTAAAAACATTGCTAAAATTAGACATTTCCTTACACAAGATACAACCAAGATTTTAATCCACTCTCTCATCCTTTCCCCCCTCGACTACTGCAATTCCGTCCTCTCTGGTCTACCTAGCTGCCGCATAGCTCCTTTACAATCCATTATGAATGCCTCTGCCAGGATCATCTTCCTTACTCGTCTCTCTTCATCTGCTGCACCTCTCTGCCAATCCCTTCACTGGCTTCCTCTTGCCTCTAGGATTAAACATAAAATCCTCACCCTGACATATAAAGATATAAAGCTCTCAACTGCACTGCTCCCCCCTACATCTCAGAACTTGTCTCTAGATACTCTCCCTCCCGTCCCCTTCGATCAGCTCAGGATCTCCTCCTTGTTTCTTCCTCACATTCACGTTTACAGGACTTCTCCAGACTGGCCCCCATCTTGTGGAATTCCCTGCCTCACTCCATAAGACTCTCCCCTAGTTTTAACAGCTTCAAGCACTCCCTAAAAACTCTACTGTTCAGGGATGCATACAACCAACACTAACCTTTCCTGACGCCATTGCTTTCCCCTTGAACCCCTTAGATTGTAAGCCTATGGGCCCAGCTGTTTACAGATCACTTCATAAGAGCTGACTACAACAGTGAAACTCTTGGCAGGGCCCTCTACCCACTTGACCCCTACAAAAGCTATCCTGTACACCGACTATGTTTACTTACAGCGCTGCAGAATCTGTTGGCGCTCTACAAATACCTGATAATAATAATTATAGTAGAGAAGAAAATTTTTAGATATAAAATTCACTTAATAATGTTTAATAAGGTTACATATATTACCATGGGGTTATTTCTTTTTTCTCTTTTTTTCTTTCTTGGAGCAATATATAATTTTTCTGAGGCACTATATAGGATTAAGGACACGCATAATACGAATTACATATATAATATATTATGGAAGTAGTAATATTGGTGAAGTTAAAACATAGTAGGTTAGTTGTATATATAATGGTGAGAATTTACGGCATATGTATTACTATATGCAGAGGAATAATATTTCTCATATTAGAACAGGCTGTAATAATAGGAATTCTCTTTAGAGTTACATTTTTATCACATGATACCGAGGTATATAAAAAGGGAAAAAGAGAGGAGAAAAAAATGGAAAAAAATACATCCATGTTATGGCTGAGATAATATATACTATAGTAGAGAAGAGAATATCTGAAGATAAAAGTTATTTAATAAGGTTTAAAAAGGTCATCTATTTTAAAATTGGGTTATTATTCTCTCTTGTATTAGATTTGGTTGAACTGGAAGGAATCTGTGATCTTAAGGAATAGTTGGTTAAAATTAGTACAGGAGGGTCTAACTATCCTACAAGATGGGGATATTACTTTCATCAAGCACTATATTACCTTTTAAGGTTATATATAAATGAATTGTCTACACGAGAAGTAATATTTGAAAATCTAATTTATTATATTTTTGTTCTACATATAATGATGAGAACATATGCTACTTGTATTGCTATATGGAGAGGAAGAATATTTCTCGTATTAGACCTGATTCAACTGGAAGGAATCTTTAATATTAAGGAATAGATGGTTAAAATCTGTACATGGAACGTAGGAGGGGTTAACTCTCCCATAAAAAGAAAGGCTATATTAAATCATCTTAGGAATCTAAATATTGATATTGCCTGCCTACAGGGAACACATTTAACCGATAAAGAACATTGTAAGCTAAAAACAAGATGGGTGCAACAAGTGGTCTACTCCTCTCATAATAGTTCATCTTGTGGAGTGGCGATTTTATTTAATAAAAAATTGGAATATGAAATAGAAAGTTCATTTATAGATAAAAAAGGGAGAATTCTGATCTTAAACCTAGCAATAGACAAACAAAATTATACACTTTGTAACATATATGGACCAAATAAACAGGATAATAAGTTTTGGAGCCAAGTGCAAATATTAATGCAGAAAAACATTAAATATAAGGTAATAATGTTAGGAGATTTCAATATAACCCCTAACCCAATTGTAGACAGGAAAACCATAAGAAAATATAGATCTAGGTTTAAATATGAGAAAAAGATATTACAATCATTATGTATAAACTTGGGTATAGAGGATATATGGCGGAAAAAAAATCCAGACTACTTAGACTATACCCATATATCACGATCAAGTAATGCTATGTCAAGGATTGACCTATGTCTTACCTCATATGATCTAAATAATCTTATTTAAGAGATAAAAATCTTACAGTTTGGGGTATCAGACCACACCCCTGTTATATTAATATTGAAAGATCGAAAACAATATAGTAAAGTAAATAATTTCGTATATCCCAAATACTTATATCAATCAGAGAAATGGACCAAATTCTTAGAAGATAAATGGGAAACCTTTGAGCTTAATAATAAAGAGTATAAAAATAAAGCGCAAATATACTGGGAAACTTCCAAAGCAGTGATGAAAGCAGATGATTTCCTTCATGAAATATAGTTAAAAAAAAAACAGGAAGAGGAAAATAAGATCAATAACCAGGTAGAAATAACCTATGCACAGTATAAGAAAGAGCCATCAAGAAATAATAGGGATATATATTTTATTGCTAAAAAACAAAGAGATATAATCCTCCTTAGTAAATGACAGGAAGAGCTTAAAAAAGTACGGCTAAATATCATAGATGGGGTAATAGATCAGGGAGAATGTTGGGTAATATTCTCAAAGAGGACAAGTCAAAAAAGTATATATATGCAATAAAAGACCAAAATAAGATACACCATAATACTGTTGATATTATAAAATGTTTTAAGGATTACTATCAAAAATTATATCAATCTCAGGGAAGTAATAATGAAAAACATTTAGAATTATGGAATCAAATTAATCTACCACATATTACTGAGGAACAGGGTGATATACTTAATAAAATATTAGAAATTGAAGAGATACAGCAGGTAGTACAAAAATTATCTCTATCTAAGGCCTCTGGCCCAGATGGATTACATGCTGAGTACTATAAGACAATGTATCACAAAATTATAGATCCCCTGACAAAAGTTTTCCAAGCAATTTATGAAGGGGAAGAGGATATTTTACCTACCTATAAGATAGTAAATATGGTAGCTATACCCAAACCAGGTAAAGATCAATTGATACCACAGTCTTATAGGCCCATATCCCTGACTAACGTTGACTATAAAATATTAATGAAAATACTAGTAAATAGGCTTAATAAAATATTCCCACATATTATTTCGGAAGAACAGGTGGGTTTTATGACGGCTAGATCATCAGTCAAACATGTTAGAAATATCTTGCACGTGATCCAGTGGTATTGGTAGAAAGAAAATCAGGATAAACTGTCGGAGGCCTTCCTGCTGTCCCTTGACGCTGAGAAGGCCTTCAACAAGATTGAATGGAGTCATCTGTTTTCTACCTTAGAGAAATTTAATTTTCAGGGTAGATTTTTTGAATATATTAAAACAGTGTATACCCCAACGGATGCCTATTTAAATATAAATGGACATACGTCTACATCAATTAAACTATATAGAGGGACACGACAGGGGTGCCCCCTTTCCCCACTCCTGTTCAATCTAGCCCTAGAGCCACTTATACATCTTATAAAAAAAAAACACACTTGGTATTTCGTTGGGGGATATAAATATAAATATTAAAAACAAAATGTAAATAGACAGGAGCACTAAAAGCTAAAGGTGGATAGAAGTAGTTAGTGATTGACTAAGTGACAGGATCCTACTATTTGTAGAAACCTACTAAAGGTGTACCAAATTATAAGTGTACATACAAAAAAATCTGTATATAATATATATAGGTCACGTAAACTAACGTGACTACGAAATAGGATGAATTTATCCAAAACACTAAATAGTGAATATACGTGTATATGTGATACAAACAGTGTGACTGTGTGACTAATAAATATGCTAAATAAGCTATATGATCAAATAATCAGTGATACGGACATCTTAATATATAAATATTAAGATGGCAATATTTGCAGACAACATCTTACTTGTTGTATCTGAACCAGAAATATATGTGGAAAAGATTATAGAATGTATTTCTTTATTTGGTAGTATATCAGGATATAATATAAATACTAATAAATCTCAGATACTATGGTTGTATAAAAAATCAGAGTAAAAAATAAATTATATATTTGAAGAAGTTGAGGAAGCTCTGACCTATTTGGGGATAAAAAATATCCAACAACCCTAGCAAAATATATCTCCTAAATTATGTACCCCTAATTAAAAAAAATAGTAAAGGATTTAAAATGTGGCAACAACTTAATCTAAATTTGACAGGCAGGATTCATGCAATAAAAATGTCTATTCTCCCCAGGCTGCTATATCCTATCCATATGTTACCATTAAGAATTCTCGATAAAGATCTTAAAATATTGAATGCTGCAATTAGAAATTTTATATGGAAGGGACAGAAATCTAGGATAAGTATTTCCAATTTACAAATGTCAGTTAAAAAACTGGGATGGAGTATGCCAAATATAAAACTATATAACTGGGCAGCAATGGCAAGATATAATATTGAATGGCTTACAGGTAAAGAAAAATATACTAACTTGATCCTGGAACAAAAACTTATTTCACCCTTATCAATATCTTATCTAAGTCATGCTGAGACATATGAAATTCCTAAAAATATTAAGTCACATATAGTATATCATGACTATCTGACAACATGGAAGCTCATCTGTAGATACCTTGGGGAGAATCATAGATACTCACAATACATTCCTATTAAAGGGAATCCGAAATTTCCAATGGGAAATAATAATCCATTTTGGAATTGGAACTCCTTTGGTATTCATAAAATTGGAGATTTATTCAAAGGGAAAAGTAATGAAATTTACTCTCTGATAAATTTCAGATTAAAATTAAAAACTATTTCTCCTATGTTCAGATTAATTCTTATCTCAAAAAGGTAAATAGGTGTGTTCCAACAGGAATAAAAGTGAATAATATCACAATAATATGTGAAAAATATATTAAAGGAAGGTTCAAATTAACTAATATATATAACAAATTAATTGATAAGATTGAAGAGAGAAATATTTCAAAAATTATTGAGAAATGGAATCATGCTACAGATTTAATAGCGACTAAAGAACAGCTATATAATAGTATCAATATAGTTAAACAAACTACATTGGCTAGCGATTTGATAGAGTCACAACAGAGAATAGTGCATAATGACTATATCACAATAACTAAGAGATGCAAATGGACAAAAGAAATAAATCCTGTATGCCCGAAATGCCTATTTAGTACACCTAATTTATCCCACTACTTTTGGGATTGTCCTAAAGTATGCCAATATTGGATTAAGATATCATATTGGATTGCAAAGCTTCTCAAAATAAAGATATCTTTCGACAAGAATTCTGTATTACTATTACAAATCTCCCAAAAAATGAACTCTAAATATAGAGCTTTTCTAATTACAACGCTATTGGTAGCAAGGAAGATAATTACCAAATTGTGGATAGATAAAAAGAGTCCTTCTTTCCATGAGTTCAGTAAAGCAATTTATAACCAACTTATAATAGAAAAATATGACGTTCTCAATGATACAAAAAGTAGGAAGGAAACTTTTATCAAGAAATGGGAGCTATACATTAAATCATTGAGGGTAGAAATCCAGAATATATTATATAAAGGAATATTATAAATAAACAAGGTAATGAATTTAGACCCTATTTAACAATATATAAATGTATTGATTATTAGATTTAAAACACTAATGTGAAACTGTCAAAGTGTTTGATGTAATTCTCAATAAGTTGTGTACGCAATATGATTGTAATGCATATTTAATGTATTATGTGATTCACAATAAAGAGTTATAAAAATAAAAAAAAAAGTCCTTATTTTATTTATTGCATATAAAACACAAGTATGTTATAAGTGACATAAAAATAAAATATGGAAGGTAAAATTAAACTTCAATTTGATGTCAACTGGTATGATATGTTACAATGTAATTTGTAAAGATATGGGGTAAAAAAGTGTAAATACAGACGCAATATGGTAAAGGAATTCATGATTGGTTGGGAAAAAAGTCTACTAACCTGAATACAAGATGTTTCCAAAAAGTATTAGGAGTAAGAAAGAACTGACATGATAATGGTAAAATTACTTATTTTATCAAATCAATCATTAAAGTGTAAATTCCCTCCATTCTAGGCTGCAGTGTCTCACTTTTTACAGAGACATTAGGAAACCCTGTGATAACTCGCAAACCTTTCATTATTTGTGGTGCACTAATAGCCCCTATATATTCCAATAAGCCAATCCATCAAAAGCTATTTTCTAGGATCTTTTTTAAAGGATTTTTTACCTTTTTAAAATCAACAATCTTGAACGCTTTGCAAGTTTCTAGTATCAGAGTTTCTCTGCTATCAAGGCTTTTTTTTTTAACGTTAAAGGGACAGTATACTATGAAAGTTTTCCCTAATGTGTTGCCAATTACTTTTTTACCAGCTGCAGAGTATAAAGTGTATGAGATTTGCTTTTTTTAAGGTTTATTTGTGTATATCAATTAGCTGATTTTGTGTTTTGAAGCCACAACCTAATAAAATGGGTTGAGCTTGTAGGTATAATCAGATCTCATTACTTTATCACATTGTGTACATATACCTGCTTCTTATATCTGTCCGTAAACTAATCACCAATACTTGGAGAGAACAATGAAAAATTAACATTTTATTACCGTCTCTTCTATACCCCACTGGGAGTGTAATTTATTCTGCTGGCTGTGTTAACACAGCTTGGCCTTGAGGCAGGATGGGTGGGGATACCACAGGCTAAATCAACTATTTCAAATGCCAATATAAAGGTAATAGAAATACTTGTAAACAATTTAATACACTCCAGCAGGTAAAGTGGATCATTGGGAACAAATTAAAGGGGAGAATTTGTTTGTGTAAACTGCCCCTTTAAAGAGATAGAAAGGTCAAAATGACCTAAAATGGAAAAAATGTTGCAATCTACTTTCATTAGCAAAACTTTACACTTATTTCGTCAATATTTAAACAATATAATTTTACAAATCCATCTACATACTATTTTAAGGGTAATATTTGTTTTTGCTATCTTATTATATTTAGCACTTATGTACCGTGTAATATTCTGTTAATTCTTAAAGGGGCACTCAAGTCAAAATCAAACTTTCATGATTCAGATAGAGCAGCAATTTTAAACAACTTTTCAATTTACTTCCATTAAAAAAATGTGCACAGTCTTTTTATAATTACATTTTTTGAGTCACCATTTCCTACTGAGCATGTGCAAGAGTTCACAGAATATATGTATATGCATTTGTGATTGGCTAATGGCTGTCACATGATACAGGGGGCGTGGAAATAAAAATAACTGAAGTTTGTCATAAAAAAATCTACTACTCATTTGAAGTTTAGACTAAGTGCTATTGCATTGTCTTTTTATGATGCATTTGTTAAGTATGCAAATCTACTGTATTTACTGGTCCTTTAAATTAAATAATATAATAATAATGTTCTAGTACAATTAAAACCACCAAATATGGATAGATTAAACATTGCACATTATTTGTTATAAATATATTACTGAATTAGAATATGTTTAGTAACTCATAGAAGTGATTTATGAATAACCATCCTTGACATTGCTTACATTTTTACAGAAGGGTTATGATCTTTTTAGCTTTGCAAAGCTTAGCACTAAAAAATATTTGACTTGGTTTTCATAGATTAATAATATTGCAGTGAGGAGGTACTGAGCCAATTTATGTTGTGTCTAAATGTAGCCCATAAACTGGATATTAAACAGGAATATTTGAAACTGGAGATAAATGTAATTTTAAAGTTACGTTACTAATATTACTAATACTTGTGCAGATCATTAATTATTTGTACAATAATTCATCCACTCTACTAATATCAAATATACTATTAGAGAGGCATTGTTCTGTAAAATATTATGGGCTATATTACAAGTGGGGTGCTGTTTTAATGTGCGCCTGTAAAGGGGCAAATTTGCCCATTTACGGGCGCATGTTAAATAACCAGTCGTTACAAGTGTCTGGTTAATGCTACCCCAAGCTTGCGGTAGCACTTTGTGCTAATTGCAATTAACCAGAGGTCAGACCGGCACAAAACAGTCACAAGGGGTTAAAGTGAGGGGATGTGAGGTGTTAAAACATAAAACAGCATTGAATAGTGATTTTACATAGCGTTTTATGGGGACTGTGTTTTAAACTGCAACTATAGATGTACTAAAGTGAGGTCCATCTATCCCTCTATGCCAGTCCCTATCCCTCTGCCCCTATCCCTCTATCCTTGTCCCTATAACTCTGTCCATATCCCTCTGTCTCTATCCCTCTATCCCTGTCCCTATAACTCTGTCCCAATCCCTCTGTCCCTATCCCCCTGTCCCTCTCCCTCTCCCTATCCCTCTGTCCCCATCCCTCTATCCCTATCCCTCTGTCCCTTTCCCTCTATCCCTATCCCTCTGTCCCTATCCCTTTCCCTCTATCCCTACCCCTCTGTCCCTATCCCTCTATCCCTTTTGTCCCTATCCATATCCTTCTGTCCCTATCCCTCTGTCCCTATCCCTCTATCCCTATGCTTCTGTCCCTATCCCTCTATCCCTGTCCCTATCCCTCTATCCCTATCCCTCTATCCCTATACCTCTAGTCCTATCCCTCTATCCCTATCCCTCTGTCCCTATCCCTCTCCCTATGCTTCTGTCCCTATCCCTCTATCCCTATACCTCTATCACTATCCCTCTGTCCCTATCCCTTTTGCTCTATCCCTCTGTCCCTATCCCTCTATCCCTATCCCTTTCCCTCTATCCCTATCCCTCTGTCCCTATCCCTTTCCCTCTATCCCTATCCCTCTGTCCCTATCCCTTTCCCTCTATCCCTATCCCTCTGTCTCTATCCCTTTCCCTCTATCCCTATCCCTCTGTCCCTATTCCTCTATCCCTATCCCTCTATCCCTATGCTTCTGTCCCTATCTCTCTATCCCTGTCCCTATCCCTCCATCCCTATCCCTCTATCCCTATACCTCTAGTCCTATCACTCTGTCCCTTTCCCTCTGTCCCTATCCCTATATCCCTATGCTTCTGTCCCTATCCCTCTATCCCTGTCCCTATCCCTCTATCCCTATCCCTATATCCCTATACCTCTAGTCCTATCCCTCTGTCCCTATCCCTCTGTCCCTATCCCTCTCCCTATGCTTCTGTCCCTATCCCTCTATCCCTATACCTCTATCACTATCCCTCTGTCCCTATCCCTCTGTCCCTATCCCTTTTGCTCTATCCCTCTGTCCCTTTCCCTCTATCCCTATCCCTCTGTCCCTATCCCTCTATCCCTATCCCTCTGTCCCTATCCCTTTCCCTCTATCCCTATGTCCCTATCCCTTTTCCTCTATCCCTATCCCTCTGTCCCTATTCCTCTGTCCCTATTCCTCTATCCCTATCCCTCTATCCCTCTGTCCCTATTCCTCTATCCCTATCCCTCTGTCCCTATTCCTCTATCCCTAGGTCCCTATCCCTTTCCCTCTGTCCCTATTCCTCTGTCCCTATTCCTCTATCCCTATCCCTCTGTCCCTATTCCTCTATCCCTATCCCTTTCCCTCTGTCCCTATTCCTCTGTCCCTTTTTCTCTATCCCTATCCCTCTATCCCTCTGTCCCTATTCCTCTATCCATATCCCTCTATCCCTCTGTCCCTATTCCTCTGTCCCTATTCCTCTATCCCTATCCCTCTATCCATCTGTCCCTATTCCTCTATCCCTATCCCTCTATCCCTCTGCCCCTATTCCTCTGTCCCTATTCCTCTATCCCTATCCCTCTATCCCTCTGTCCCTATTCCTCTATCCATATCCCTCTATCCCTCTGTCCCTATTCCTCTATCCCTATCCCTCTATCCATCTGTCCCTATTCCTCTATCCCTATCCCTCTATCCCTCTGCCCCTATACCTTTCCTTCTATCCCTATCCCTCTGTCCCTATCCCTCTATCCCTTTTGTCCCTGTCCCTATCCCTCTGTCCCTATCCTTCTGTCCTTTTTGTCCCTGTCCCTATCCCTCTGTCCCTATCCCTCTGTCCCTATCCCTCTGTCCCTGTACTTCTGTCCCTATGTCCCTTACCCTCTGTCCCGATCCTTCTGTCCCTCTGTCCCTATCCCACCTGTCCCTATACCCCTATCTCTATCCCTCTATCCTTATCCCTATCCCTCTGTCCCTATCCTTCTGTCCCTCTGTCCCTATCCGTCTGTCCCTATCCTTCTGTCCCTGTCCTTCTGTTTCTATGCCTCTGTCCCTGTCCTTAATCCTTTGTCCCTGACCCCCCCAAACAGCTCTATAACCCTCCCCCCTTTATTGCTGCAATCTTAGGTACTGCCAGCTGTCTGCCAGTACCTATAAACCCCTTTTTCTATTCTTTTTTTATTTTATCTTTTTCTCCTTCTCCTGAAGCTGTCTCGCTCTGCAGGCTGTGCATGCAACTGGCGAAAGACGCGTTACAAGCGCGATTATGTTATAGATATGCTTATATACATACTGTATATACTTACTTATGTGTTGATAGGTCTATATGTGTTGATAGGTCTATATGCATATATAAACACACATATACTGTAAATATATAGTATATATATATATATATATATATATATATTCATAATTCATATATATATTTTACATTTGCTGCCCAATGCTGCGCGACTTACCACCTGGGCTGCACTAGGTTCTTTCTGAACAAGGCTCCCATTGGAGCCTATGGAAGCGAGCTCTTGTGAACGCAATGCTTCCAGTGCACCTACCTTATAATACCAGCGCACATTTGCGTGCGCTGGTATTACTGAGTGGAGCACAAATATTGTGCTCCATTCGTAATCTAGGCCTATATAATGTATTCCCAATCATCAATTTTGCCTGCTAGAGTGTATTATTATTATATTTTTAAATAACACCTTTACCTTTATTTTATCATTTAAAATATATATTTTTCCTACTAAAACCTCTACTAAAAAATAAATAAATACTGCAGTAATGGCTACAGAAGAGTCATGTACACAAAAAGCATCACAAGAAATAAACCTTCTAGTGGGGAGTGGGAGAGACAGTCAGTTTTAAACACAATGAACTCATGACTGCTGCTTGATTGAGTACATTGCCTCACTAATGCCAAGCTCATGATAAAATTGTATTTTAGGATTAGCACAAATTATTTTAAACACCTCCTGTTCTTGTGTTAGAATTTTACTTGCCCCATGCTCCCTAGGAAGCCAAAAAGCTTCTGTAACCTGAGAATGCTGCAAATCAAAAATCTGATTTAGGCAATTTGCAGCATTTTGAAAACCATTTTGACCTCTGTAAGGAGAGTATGACAAAGACAGCGAAAGCAACAGCATGGGACTGTAGCAACCTATGGGTTAAGGCTAGAATGAGTGAGATAGGAGAAGAGGGCTGGGTGTAGAAGATAGTGCAACATTGTTGCAAGTGTAGAGAGGAGTCCCTGGCCTTACCTTAAAAAGAGCTGCACGTAGCTTCCTGTCCCTCTTTCTCCTTGGATCCTGAAGCAGAGACCCCCTTTATTCTTCGCTTTGGAAATCCTAGGCCTTGTTTAATCCAACATCATGCATCGTTCAAGAAGATCTGTCTTGCCTCCAGTACGGTTCCAGGAGCTGCAGTTTGCATCACCTGCAAGGAAAAAGCAAGATAAGCAGATAAGTAACCTTGAAATAGATGATGATAGTGAGGATACAGTATACACATAGCAACTGCTAATCCCCATGCACCTCTTGGCCTAACTCAGCCACCTCCTGCCACTGACATGAGCAGTGTGTCTGTTCTTATTAATACCAGCTTACCTGGTATTGTCCCTGAGTCCCCAGTTAACCCATGAATTCCTGCTACTACAGGATCTATGGCCAGTCCAGTCATTGGTGGTTCAGGAAATCCAGGGCCTTTAGTGCCACATGGGGACCAAATTGTTGGTTTAGTTACCCTTCCTCCACCTTCTAACCTCTTACCTGCATCTTCTGTCGCATCCTTGTTTGCTGCCATCTGCTGTTTCTTCTTTTCTGGCATCCATTGCGGCTGCTATGGCTCCATCGTCTTCTCTACTATCTTCCTCCAAATCGCGGTACCGGAAGTCGTCACAGGAAGTCCCACCCCTTCCGGTGACGTCACAAATCCCCATTCATGGCGCAGCAATGGAGCCATGTGGTCGGGTTCTCAGGAGCTCGTAAGAGGTGAGCACCAAGAGAGGACACCGGCAGTGATAGGATTGGCGCAGTTAGGGTCGGGCAGTCAGCAGGCTTTGGGCACAATCCAGCAGCGGGCTCAATCAGCAGGCATCAATGGTAGGGGCGTGCCAGCAGGGGGCGGAGCTATCCGGAAGGGTCAATTGGGCCACAAAAGGGTTTCATGGAAGCCACATGGTAATACTTGTAATAGGGGTGGGATCCAGGCAAGGGGTGCTTACAGGGGCATTGTCCGATCACAAAGTGGGGCTCATTCTGCTGCAATCACGGCAACTGCCAGAATTAACAATAAAAGAGCTGACAGTAGCAATAAGAGAAGCTCTTCTATGTCTGATTCTATAAACCCTAACATAATGTCAGTGGAAGTGAATTGAGTGTGGCCGGTGATGCTGCGAGTATGAATGTTTTTCCTTTGACGCACGCACATACTAATTCTGGTGCAAATGATAATGTCAATAATGTGGTGCAGGGCAGTGTGAATGCTTCTTTGGGAACTATCATAAATAGGCAAAATATAAAAATTGTTTTCTTTTTTGTAGGGTTTGATTCAGCCGGAAGTATCCTTTCCAGTTTGCAGCACCTAGTACCTCAGCCCAGATGCCTTCTCCTGCGGTGCCTACTCCCCAGGTCCCAGACGCTTCTCCAGTTCGAGCGGCTTCGGAGTTAGCAAGGCAGGAACCACCTTTAACGGCTGCGGGTGAGTCAAACGTTTTTACACATGTTAGAACTGACTCTGCTGATTCCTCACTGTCTGAATCTGATTCGGATAGTGACACTTCTTTGGGTTTAAAGGGGAAGGGACAAAAATGTATGTATAGCATGGTAAAAAAAATGTGGCAGGAGTTTCAGTCAGGAGCCTTTAGACAGTCCGCCCCTGCCCCATCCTCACTAAATCCAGTAGTTGATCAGTTAGCCCCTGCTAATACATCTGTGCAGCGTCCCCCCATTAGTGCTATCCCTGAGCGCAAGGTTGCTTTGCACGGGAATACAATCCCCACTTACATGCCGTCACTTTGAATGCCATTTGAATGCCAAAACTATTAGGAAAATTCAGCAAGGGAAATATGTAAATGTATTTGAATTATCTCCTGAAGCTTACAAGCAGAAGGAAAAGAGTTCTGATGGCACAGGTCCAAAAATGTTTAAACGCTCAGATACATTCAAGGAATGGCTTATTTGCTTTAGAGTCTTTGCCTCGTGTTACTTAGAAAAGTAACCCAGTCAGAATCATGCAGTATTAAAATACATGGATTCTATTCACTGGATTCAGAGGAAGTTCAGTGATGGAGCCTGGAGGGATTACGATTCAGAATTCAGGTGTAAAATGGCCGGGAATCCAGTCCTTACATTTTACTGCACAGACACTCATCTGTGGCAACGCCTTGGTCCTCAAAGTTCTCCCTCCTCCTCCAACCCTGCACCCTCTCAGTCCTTTCGTAGCCAAAAAAGTAAGCGTAGAAACGCCTCATGCTGGGCATTCCAAGAAAATAGTTGTGATAAGGGAGGTGCCTGTAGTTTCAGACATACGTGTAAGTTCTGCAGTGGCCCCCACCCAGAGTGTGATTGCAGGAATAAAGAGAGTGCGAATAATAGGCCCAACCCAGAAACACTACTGTCCAGAAAGGCTCCCTCTCCAGTGAGGGTGCACGCCCTTAAACCTTGGCTGCGTCTTTACCCTGACCGTCAGGCTGCTGATTGGCTCTTGGACGTTTTTTCACATGGTTTTCAGATCCCTGTATATTAAAGAATCAGGGTTTCAGATAACTACCGTAACCTACGTTTGGTGTACCAATACCCTCAGATAGTAAAAGATAAGTTAGTAAAAGAATTGAACCTGGGGCATAGGCTTGGTCCCTTCCCCATCCTCTGTTTGCCAACTTTATTGTGTCCCTTTTAGGAGTAGTCCCTAAGAAGGAACCAGGAAACTTTTGCCTAATACAGCACCTCTCCTATCCCAAAGGAATTTAAGTGAATGATGCCATCGATCCTGAGCTTAGCTCCGTGCACTATCAATCTTTTGATAGCGTGCTGGAGCTAGTTCAGGGAGCTAGGAGAGGTGCTCTGTTGGCAAAATTGGATATTGACTCTGCTTTTCGCTTGTTGCCTTCCTATGGGTTGTGCCATTTCTTGTGCACTATTTGAGAAGTTCAGCATTTTTCTACACTGGGCAGTTGCCCGTATGGTCGTCAGGGATCTCATAGCACACTACCTAGACGATTTCTTGATAGTGGGTCAGGAGGGGTCGAATGACTGTCTGGATGTGATGAATGGAATGCGTAGGCTCATGTTCCACTTTGGTGTTCCCCTTGCGGATGACAAATCGCAAGGTCCTTGCACCTGTGTGATGTTTTTAGGTATTGAAATTGATACCATAAACATGGTATGCAGGCTTCCTTTAGATAAGGTGCAGGGTATGCTGGAGGCGGTTCAAGCGGCTGTCTCCTCTAAATACATTACCTTAAAGCAATTGCAGTCCCTCCTTGGCCTTCTTAACTTTGCCTGCAGAGTTATTCCTATGGGGAGGGTTTTTAATCGTAGATTGGAGAGTAAACTCTGTGGAAGGGTTAACCCATTGGAAAAAAATTTACATCTCGCGGGGCATGGTAGCTGACCTAAAAGTATGGGTGTCTTTTCTAAAGAACTTCAATGGCACTCTCTTTTGGCGCTCTGCTCCTATCTCTAGCCTGCTTTTACACCTTTTTACTGATGCGGCTGGGTGTCAGAGTTATGGGGCATATTTTTGGGGGCGTGGAGTGCGGGCCCCTGGCCTAAAGATTGGAAGGATAGAGGGTTAATTCGCAATCTCACGCTCCTCAAACTTTTTCCCATAGTCTTGGCAGTTGAGCTCTGGGGGAAGCAATTTGCAAACAGAACTGTTGTCTTCTGGACGGATAACCTAAGTGTTGTGCATGCAGTTAATGGCTTGTCAGCCACCTCGGCCGCAGTGGTTTGCTTGCTACGGCACTTAGTGTTACGCTTTCTAGAACTTAACATTCAGTTTCAGTCGCAGCATGTCCCTGGCGTGAATAATGTAATTGCTGACGCGCTATCGAGGTTTGATTGGGTAACATTTAAGAGCCTTGCGACCCATGCTGAAAGAGTTGGCTTACCCTGTCCCGGTTTCCTTTGGCAGCTTCTGAACCCTGGATATCCCTGCTCCCTTTAGTACGTGTCTCTCTAGCACCATCCACTTGGCACTCTTACGTGAGGTTGTGGAAGGAATGGGACTTGTTTTTTCAGGACAGGAAGGTGGAAGCGGCTGAGGCATCGCAAGTCACCTTGTATGATTGGCTGGTGAGTCTGTGGAATGATGGTGCCCGCCAGGGCGCCATTCATTCTCGCCTGGCAGCTTTAAGTTTTTTCTACCGCACACTTTCCCTGCCCAATCCTACTAACTCTTTCTTTGTGCGCCAAGTGATAAAGGGCTGGGGTTGTTCTCAACCACTAAAATGGTACAAATGAGCTAGAACGATATAATACTGATCTCAATAAAATGTACAATTTAATATGCATATAAACAAAAATAGGTAGTAGACGTGGATAGAGTTGAAATACTTAACATTAGCATGGATCCATGTAATGACTAAAACAGGTATACAACAACGGTAAAAACAATGATAAAAACAGTGATAAACAGACAGATAAGAAGTCAGTGAGATCCTCTGCGAATTAGGTCGGAGGTCTCTTGCTAGGTGTAGATGTAGGTGCGAATAGACACAGTAGAAACAATAATAATGGTGTCTGAGTGATAAAATGCAATAAGTGAAAAAATGCAATAATGATTGGTGAAAATTCAATTACAATTGGTAAAAAATGCAATATCCAAATTTTAAAAAATAAAAAAATAAAAAAACAAAAATAATCCCAAATATGATTCAAAGTTCAAAGTACAAGTGAGAAAGTAAACAGTGACCAAGGGTGATCCAAATCAGATAAATCAACAATCCATAAAATCCATATGTTGAAAAAATTAGTGGTGTAAAGTGTCAGTCCAAAAATCATATATAAAAAGTGATCCAGAAACAAAACAGAAATGGTGATCCAAAAATTGCAGATAATAGTTCAAAAGTAGAATCCAAGGTAATTAAAAATAAAAGTCTATGTAGAAAAACCTTCCATATCAAAATATGTTGTGAAGAAATGACACGTGAAAAACAAAACGTTGGTACAAAAAATACACAAAAAATGATAATAAACAAACGATCCAAACCTGTGAAAAGACAGAAACAAAAAATAGTGCAATAAAGTTTGTTACACTTTAGAAGGTATGAAAATAAGCTCACCAGTATGTCTGTGTCAACGCGTTTTTTGTTTATATGCATATTAAATTGTACATTTTATTGAGATCAGTATTATATCGTTCTAGCTCATTTAAACCATTTTAGTGAACTTCTTCATCTTATTGGCCTATTAAGCTTGTTTTAGCACTCACTCCATACCTTTTCCACTGTTTCCCTCTTGTAGTCCGCTAGGGGACTTATTTGGTAGTGAGCTTTAGGCTGTCTTTTTAGCGCTTGGGATACTACATACATAGTAGTTGTTCTCAACCACAGCAAAAGGATGTTAGGGAGCCCATCACTCATGACCGCTTGCAGAAGTTGGTTAGTGCTTTGGAAGCCGTATGCTTTTCTCCACATGAATTTCTTTTGTTTTGCACGGCTTTCGTATAGGTGAGCTAGTGTCCCCTTCTAAGCAGCATGCCAGCAGAGGTGTCCAGCTCCAGCATATCAAAGCATCCCCAGAGTCATTATTACTTTTTATCCCCCGGTCTAAAACAGATCAACAAGGTAAAGGTCTTTGGATGACCATTCATAAGACAGAGGGCAGCTGTTGTCCTGTGCTATTAGTTAATCAGTTCTTAGGAGTCGGCCCCAAGGTTTCAGGTTCTTTCCTCATACATGAGGATACATGAGGATGGTACATCGTTATCCCAGTATCAGTTCCAGAGGGTTCTGGCTCGAACGGCTCCTCTGGCCAGCCTTGATGCTTCAAAAATTGCTACGCACTCCTTCCGCATAGGTGCAGCGACAAATGCAGCCCTGCCAGGCGCTTCAATTGACTCTATCAAGCACTTAGGCAGGTGGCGCTCGACCAAATATAAAGACTATGTTCGCCGTTTAATGTTGTTTGTTACCTTGTTACAGTTACTAACATTGTTTGTTTTTTCAGGAGTACCCCCAGGCGCTAGGTGGATATGGATCATGGGGCACTCGTATGTGCATTGGGCGTCAATTCGTTCCCTATCCCTTTCTGAAGGCCAAAACCTTGGGTTCCCCTCTTCCAGAGTGTCAGTTAGGTGGTTAGGTGAGAGGGGGATGTGTTGGCCTAGACTCCCCTCCCTTTTATCCGAGGCCCTGGTACGTTGGGGTAAACCTCATATTGTCATTTTGCATTTAGGGGGCAATGACTTAGGTTCCCTCCAGGTCCTGCAGCTTATAAAAAGTATGCAGGCTGATATTAGCTGGATCAGGACCCGTATTCCCAATGTTATTCTGGGCTGGTCTAATGTTATTCCAAGACTAGAATGGAGGCACATGTCATCCCATAGTGCAGCGTACAGGGTAAGGAAGAATATTAATTCCACTATCAGTAGAACTGTCACAGAGCAGGGAGGCTTCGTGGTCAGACATGATGTCTTAACGGCCGACAAATCTGAATATTACAGGAGAGATTAGGGTTCATTTACAGGCTGTAGCCTTAGATATTTTTATTAGGGATATTCGTAGGTCTCTTGTTCCCTTCCTGTAAGTCAGGTTGTGGTTTATGGTGGCGGCAAGTATATCATCTGAGATGCTATCTTGTGGCGGGAGGTAGCGGCCCTGTTGCGTGGAGAGGGTGAATGGGGGGAGTGATGACCAATCTACAGAAGGGAGGGGCAGATAGCCTCAGGTGCACATGAGGTGCCCCTCCTTCCCCTCATGGGTGGGCCACGTGATCTCAGCAACCCCTTAGTAGCATCTCTGTTGAGCAGAGGGAACCCTCCCTCTGCTGCAGTTTCCGTTTTGGGAAGCTGACCTCCAGTAGCGCTGGGTTAGTTAACCCTTGCTTGCCGCCATCTTAGCCTTGTCGGTTTCTATAGTTATGTTTATTAATATTTAATAAAAAAAATTTAACCTGTGACGGTTTAAAATTTCTCATAAAGAAGTTGTGGTGTCTTTATTTATTATTTATAGTTATACCTAATTTAGGGGTTAAGTTTATGTATATGTTATTATTCCCTCACTGCTGGTAATGAGTGGTAAGCCTTTAATCCCTTAAGCACAATTTGTTCACAAAAGCAGAAGGATTTTAATGCCTTTTAAGCAAGAGAAGATTAATTTGTCAACCAGCAAAGTAGGCACCTGCCTAACACCGAGGTTACAAGTTGTGCGCTAAACCGGGTGCGTAAATAACGAAAAAAAATGAGAGGTATCGCACTCCACATAGCGCTGCCATTACAAGTTACAGAAAAACCTTCTTGTGTTGTGCGATATGGTGCGATAAGCTCCATACCGCACAAAACCCAAGGCCTGACTTGAGGTGCTCGTGCACACTTTCCCCCATGTACATCAATGGAGAGAAAGTGTTAGAAAAAAACTGTGATCGCGGAATGGTGATCATTATAACGCATTCCCCATTGATGTCTATGGGGAAAATAAAGTTACAGTATGCAAAAACACCCTAACATAAACCAGTAGTCTAAATACCCCTAATCCGCCGCCCCCCAAATCACTGACACTAAATAAAACTATTAACCCCTAAACCGCCGACCCCCCCATCGCTAACACTTACATAAACATATTAACCCCTAAACCACCGGCCCCCCACATTGCAACTACTATAATAAATTAACCCCTAAACCGCTGGCCCCCCACATTGCTAATACTAAACTAAAACTATTGAACCCTATATGGCCGCCCCCCCACATTGCAACACACTAAATTAAAATATTAACCCCTAAACCTAACTATCCCCTATACTTTAAATTAAATTTACAATATAATATATCTTAAAATAAATAAAAACTTACCTGTGAAATAAAAAAAAACTAAGATTAAACTATAAATAAACCTCATATAACTATTTTAAGAAAATAAAATAAAGTAAAAATAAAAAAACCTAAATAACAAAATTTAAAAAACCTGACACTAGGGGGGACTTCCGGGCGGCGGCCATCTTACTGGTCGCACTGAGCTTCAGCTCCTCAAGCTTTCTTTGCTATTTCTCAATTTTGCAAAGTATCTCTGGTAATATCCTGTTTAACACAGCGGAGAAGCTTGGCTGACGACGTCTAGATCTGAGATATAGGGTTTTAGATTGTGGTGTGGTTTTATTTACCCTCAGTACCGGACTATCTATTTGAGGCCTTCCCCTAAACTTGAAGCCTCAGTTCCATCCCCACAACTAGCTGTGCTTTGAATGCGCAGTTTTTACTCTAAAGGGCATCTTATTTTTTTAACTAACTGCAATATTATAGGAAGCTGCTCCCTACTACACATTGCCCTTACTATTTAGAGCGCTAAATTCATTGTCTGACACCTCCTGTACACGATTACTATGGAGTCTACTACAGTTATTCTTGAGGAACTACGCCGTCTGTTAGATGGTTACCTCATCGCAATTGATGTTGCACTGAACAAGGAACCTAATGGCAGCAGTGGCTGTGCTTTGGACCATCCTACCCCAATGGAGTCACCCTCATCGCAACAGGGAAGCTGTGGTGCTTTGGTGCCCCAGTGCCCACTACTCACCTATGTAGGACCCATATCAGAGGCTGGCTCAGTGAAGCCGGAGGCGGAGTGTGGAGAGGCTACAGCCGAGAGCATGGAGAGTGTTGCGGGACTCCATATAATCCTAGCAGATGCCAAGAGCTCCCAAAATGCGGGCCGCTCCTCCTTCAAGTTGACTCAGGACAAGTTATTATCCAGACCTACAAAATTCCCTGCTGATGTTCCTCCCCAGGAAATTGGACACGCAGGGCCGCAAACGCTATTCCCACTGAGATCTAATTATGCACAGCCTGGATGTCATTGTGTCACAGTTCCCTTCCCAGCACGGCATCTGGCTGTCATGGTTCTTCAGTTAGTTCGACCTCTAGAAGACTCGAATTGCGGAGCATCAGGGTTTGAGCCTGAAGGAAGCTTATGCCACCTGTTTGACCCGGAAGGATCTAATTTGGCGACCGGAGATCTATGCAAGGGTAATAGGGCTTGCAAATACTCCACGAGTACATTGCACTAGTCTGACAGTTTATGCATCTAATGCAAGGACAAGAATCCTGGACCAGCAGCCGATCATGCTTAAGGGGTAAAATATACAAGGAACGCTTAACATTTACCTATTCCCTCTCTCTTACTTTGTGTAATGGAGCATACGTGCTAGCAATGTAGGTGATTAGGTGTTGGGATATTACCATGTATATTAAGACATCAGTTCACACTATCTACAATTATTATAGTCGGCAGTCATCATAGGTTTCCTCACTGTGTAAACCCCTGAGCAGCGATCCATCTGGGAAAAATACATCTCATGCCGCTTGCCCCCAACTTAGTCTCTCTTATAGCAAATCCATGTACTGTTTGGTGTGAATTAATGTAGTTACTGGCCCCCTGGTCTCAGCTCACCTTTCACATAAACGGAGTTTACATCAGCATGGGAATAGGAGGAGGTTGTCTTGTAATAAATAACCCTGGAAATGCCAGCTAATAGTCTATTATAGTCCCTAAGTTGTCACTCTTATCCATGTGGTGAATCTGTTGCAGAACTTCCACAGCCTTACCTAGCACTTTATTACTCAATGCCAGGTTGTATATAACATAGCCTATAGCTATGCAATTAGCTGTTCTTGTGTTGTCAAGTGTCACGCATCACTAGCATGTATTAATATAGCAAAGGGCTGCAGAGATACATGTTGGCTTGCCTCTCAACACCATCACCCTGTTTTGCCTTCAATGGGACATATACAAAGTTAATGTCCTGTCTCTCTGTGAATGTATAATGTGGATTTTGCTGTGATATTATTATTTTTATTTTTATATACTGACTCACTAACCAGCAAATAACTTTACTTTACTTTGTAGTTGGCGGCAGCTAGACTCTTGTTACCTATTTGATAGTACCCTTTACTGTACTTTTGCTTGTGGATAAGTTTTGAATAGATAATAAGGCCCAAAAGAGACTATTTAATTTACTATCTCCACTATATTGTATTATTCGAGCAATTGGGTCCATGAGTGACCTTTATGGACTACAGGGGACTGCATATTAGAAATCATAAATAAAAAATGAGGTATCACTGTTACAATTTTAACTGCGTGTTAAACTAATAGTTTATGTAAATTTGTATATTGTATTCTGTCTTTGGAGAATATTTGAAATTTCAATTGTATTTTCACTCTATATTGTATTTTACATACCTCAATAAAAACTATTTATAATAAAAAAAAACAAAAAAAACACCTAACATTACCAAAAAAACCAAACACTAAAATTACAAAAAATAATAAACAAAATTATCCAAAATAAAAAAAATTAAACCTAATATAATAGCCCTATAAAAAAAAGCCACCCCAAAATAAAAGCACCCATAAACTAACAATAAACTACCAATAGCCCTTAAAAAGACCTTTTTGTAGGGCATTGCCCTAAGTTAAACCGCTCTTTTACCTATAAAATTACAAATTTCCTCCATGCCGCCACAGCTCTGTGCCACTGGGATGTAGATAAAAAATGCCCCCGTGATGGATGGAGATGTCCCCAACTGGATGAAGACTTGTCGCCGCCTGGATGACAATGGGTAGCTTAGTTTTTTTTTAGACTTAGGTTTTTTATTTTGGGGGGCTGGTTGGGTGGGGGGGTACTTTTAGGGGGGAATTTGTAATTTTTGTAGGTAAAAGAGCTATTAAACTTAGGGCAATGCCCTACAAAGGCCCTTTTAAGGACTATTGGTAGTTTATTGTTAGGTTAACGGGTGTTTTTATTTTGGGGTGGCTTTTTTGTTTTTATAGGGCTATAAGATTAGGTTTAATTTTTATTATTTCGATAATTTTGTTTATTATTTTTTGTAATCTTAGTGTTTTTTTATTTATTGTAATTTTAGTGGGTTTTATTTTTGGTAAATGTTAGAATTTTTTATTTTTTCGTAGTGTTAGGTTTTTTTAAATTTTTAAATTTAGGTTTTTAATTATTATTTTAGTATTTAAAACAATACCAGAGCAGTTCTTGAGGATAAGACCTCAAGATACAATAGCAGCACTTTGCAAAAGCAATTACAACATAAATAATTAGGAACAGTCTTACAAATTGTGGGTCCCTCCGTAGAGAGATAGGGACTGTAGCAAAACTTGAAACTTCAGGGTGGCTCTGACACAATAAGTATCGATCCCTGTGAGACTGCGGTAGAAATCAAGAAACTGGAAACAAAGGGAACAGCGCAAAATACGGATTTAAGGTAGTTTTTCTACGATCTCCTACGGAAGCTGCAATTTCCTACGGAAGCTCAGATGGGACAAGGATGCTCAGCGCTGGATGGATGAAGATAGAAGATGTCTGTATGAAGACTTCTGCCCGTCTGGAGGACCACTTCGCCCGGCTTGGATGAAGACTTCTCCCGGCTTCGTTGAGGACTTCGGCCCAGTTGGATGAAGACTTCTCCCGGTAAGGTGATCTTCAAGGGGTTAGTGTTAGGTTTTTTAAGGGGGTATTGGGTGGGTTTTAGAGTAGGGTTGGTTTTGTGGGTGGTGGGTTTTAATGTTGTGGGGGGGATTTGTACTTTTTTTTACAGGTAAAAGAGCTGATTACTTTGGGGCAATGCCCCGCAAAAGGCCCTTTAAAGGGCTATTTGTAATTTAGTGTAGGGTAGGGCTTTTTTTATTTTGGGGGGCTTTTTATTTTGTTAGGGGGATTAGATTAGGTGTAATTAGTTTAAAAATCTAGTAATTTGTTTATTATTTTCTGTAATTTAGTGGGGGGGTTTTGTACTTTAGATAATTTTATTTAATTGTATTTAATTTAGAGAACTAATTTAATTGTAGTGTAGTGTTAGGTGTTTTATTTTACAGGTACTTTTGTATTTATTTAAGCTAGGTGGTTATTAAATAGTTAATAATTATTTAGTAACTATTCTACCTAGCTAAAATAAATACAAACTTGCCTGTAAAATAAAAATAAACCCTATTAGTTATATTGTAGCTAGCTTAGGGTTTATTTTACAGCTAAGTATTTAGTTTTAAATAGGAATAATTTAGTTAATTATAGTAATTTTATTTAGATTTCTTTTAATTATATTTGTTAGGGGGTGTTAGGGTTAGGGTTAGACTTAGGTTTAGGGGTTAATAACTTCAATATAGTGGCGGCAACGTTGGGGGCGGCAGATTAGGGGTTAATAAATGTAGGTAGGTGGACTCGATGTTAGGGTCGGCAGATTAGGGGTTAATAATATTTAACTAATGTTTGCGAGGCAGGAGTGCAGCAGTTTAGGGGGTAATATGTTTATTATAGCGACGGCGACGTTGGGGGCAGCAGATTAGGGGTTAATAAATGTAGGTAGTTGGCGGCGACATTGGGGGCGGCAGATTAGGGGTTAATAAATATAATTTAGGTGTCGGCAATGTTGGGGGCAGCAGATTAGGGGTTTATAAGTATAATGTAGGTGGCGGCGGTGTCCGGAGCGGCAGATTAGGGGTTAATAATATAATGTAGGTTGCGGCGATGTCGGGGGCGGCAGATTAGGGGTTAATAAGTGTAAGATTAGGGGTGTTTAGAATTGGGGTTCATGTTAGGGTGTTAGGTGTAGACATAAAATGTATTTCCCAATTCCCCATAGGAATCAATGGGGCTGCGTTACTGAGTTTTACGCTGCTTTTTGGCAGGTGTTAGACTTTTTTTCAGCCGGCTGTCCCCGTTGATTCCTATGGGGAAATCGTGCACGAGCACGTTACACCAGCTCACCGTCTGTAAGTAAGCGGTGAGCATAAACTGCTCGTTAGCACCGCACAGCCTCCAACGCAAAACTCGTAATCTATAGGTTCCTTTTTGAAAATAAAAAATATGAGCATCTTTTTTTCTTTTTTTTTTTTTTAAACTGCACGGAGCAGTTTTAGGGGTTAAAGTGAGTTGATCTGGGATGTTAGAAAAAAAAACGGCACTGGAAAGTGCTTTTACATTGCGATCTACGGGCACTATGTTTTCTATATAAATATATATCTATATGTTTATATACATATATACTGTATTTATGTGTTAATATGTGTATAGACACATATAAAAACATAAATATATGTGTATATATTCATATACATATATATTTAGTTTTGCTGCTCATCGCTGTGTGACTTACCCCCTTCGCTGTGCAAGTCTGCCATTGAAGCCTATGGAAGTGCACTCTTGTGAGCTCAAAGCATTTCCGTGCACTGGTATTACTAAGTGAAGTGCAAACTATCGCCCTTGTGAAAGCAATATTTTGCGCTCCACTTGTAATCTAGACCTTAGTGTTTAATGACCCCTTAAATTCAAGCCCAGACTAGTAATACACTGCTAATCCTTAGTTTAACATGCCCAGTAAATTGTGTGTGCAAACATATGCCGCCTCTAATTGGTACAGGGGACATTTCAGGTTAGGGCTAGCATTGCAATGCTGAGCTAGAGTTAAATTTATATACAGTGCCTTGCAAAAGTATTCAGACCCCATAAAGATGATATATATATTTTTTTCTGGATTTAAAATAATACATACATTTTCTTAAATATTTTTATTGCAAACTCGTCTGCTCTAAGAGTATGGTTTAAATCCAAAATTACTTATTTATGAGTAGATATTTAAAAGAAAAAGACAAACTGAAATATGCTGCTTATATGTATGAAGTATGAAACCCCCTCATATTAAGTAAGTACACATATAACCCATATAAAGGCATCTATGAGATAAAGGCTTGCAAAATAGAAAACCAATAACAATGTATGACACCTCTAAAAAACACAAAATAAAGCTAATATGTAGGGTTAAATTCTCTAGTGAGTCAATACTCAAGTACATTAATAAAATTTAGGATTGTCTGTAAATTATCTACAGGAATTAGATTACTGTAGAAATAGTGGATCAATGGGAGGGGTAAACCATTCCAAACCAAAGTGCTCCAAAAATCTCTATAAACTATGAATAGTGCATTTCCTCCCAGATATATAGATATAGTGAAGTGTAGTCTAGCAGGAGAGATACTGGCAAAAAAGCTGCCTAAATATAGGGGTTAATCCGGAAAAAAGGAAGATATTTTTTTACGTATGCAATTTTAACACATAAATATATATGTACTGTATATAAGCATATTAACACATAAATATTTACAGGGAACACACAGTTCCCATAGACTGCTATGTAAAGGCACTTTTCAGTGCCGTTTTTTTTCTAACACCCCACACCCAGCAACTTTAACCCCTCATAACTGATTATTGCAGTTATTTTATTAAAAAAAATAAAGATGCTTCTATCACTCACCTAGATTACGAGTTTTGCGTTAAACAGGGCTCCATATCACACAAAAGCCAAGGGCTGACTTGACGTTCTCGTGCAGGCCTTCCCCCATAGACATCATTGGAGAGAGAGTGTTAGAAAAAAAACTAACACCTGCGGTCGCGGAATGGAGATCAACGTAACGCAACCCGATTGATATCTATGGGGAAAAGAAAGTTACGTTTAAACCTAACACACTAAAATAAACCCCTTGTCTAAACACCCCTAATCCGCCACCCCCCGATATCGCCGACATCTAAATAAAGTGATTAACCCCTAATCCGCCGCTCCCCGACACTAAATATAATTATTAACCCCTATTCCGCTGCTCCCCAACATTGCTGACACTAATAAAAGTTATTAACCCCTAATTTGCCACCCCTCAACATCACTGACACCTAAATAAACCTATTAACCTCTAAACCGCTGCCCCCCCACATCGCAAAACACTATAATAAAGTATTAACCGCTAAACCTCCAGCCCCACACATTGCAACTAATAAACTAAACCTATTAATACTTAAACTTCCAGCCCCTCACATTTTAACTACTAAACTAAACCTATTAACCCCTAAACCGCTAGCCCCCCCCACATAAAAAAACACTAAATTAAACTAACACCCCCCCTAACTTTAAATTAAAATTACAATATAACTATCAATAATCTAGCCGTTTATTTTTTAATAAAGAACACTATACTTAAATTTGGGGCCAATTTGATCCCTGGTTAATTTTCTGAGCGCTAATTGCTACCGCAAGCTCACAGTAGCAATAACCAGCCACTTGTAATGGATGGTTATTTATTGCACACCTGCAAATGGGCGAATTTGCACGTTTGTAGATATGCAATAAATTAGCGCTCCACTTGTAATCTGGCCCTAAATAATCTAAGGGCGCGATCCGATAAACGGCGTAGTTTGCGGCGCAAGTGAGGGAACCCGCGTCGCCAGCAGTTTCAGCTCGCAACTCGAGCTATCCCATATACTGCGCCATCAGATGCTAACGTGCCGTAAGTCGGATAAACCAGCGATGTCCAGAAATCTGCGCAAGTACAAATTTCTGGCGTCG
The DNA here is from genome assembly GCF_027579735.1 of Bombina bombina. NCBI lineage: Eukaryota > Metazoa > Chordata > Amphibia > Anura > Bombinatoridae > Bombina > Bombina bombina. The sequence continues at coordinate 126,444,170 of NC_069501.1, forward strand.
CCAGTGACTTATGGCACGTTAGAAACTGCCGGCGCCTACAAAACCTGACTAAAGTCTAAATCACCCGCACTGTCTAACACGCCTCCCTAACATAGCCCGACACGTCTAACCCTCTATCCGCTATCCCCCCTCACTATCCTAACAATAAAATATGTATTAACCCCTTAACCGCCGCTCCCAAACCCCGCTGCAACCTAATAAAGTTATTAACCCCTAAACCGCCGCCAGCTATATTAAATCTATAACCCCCTAAAGTGAGCCCCTAACACCGCCGCCATCTACCTTACCTACCCCCTAAAGTGAGCCCCTACCCCGCCGCTATCTATTTTAAAATTATTAACCCCTAATCTAATCCCCCTACACCGCCGCCAGCTATATTAACTATATTAACCCTAATTATATTAGGGTTAATATAGTTAATATAATTATTATATTATATATATTAACTATATTAACCCTAATTATATTAGGGTTAATATAGTTAATATCGTTATTATAATATATATATATATATATATATATATATATATATATATATATATATATATATATATATATTAAGTATAACAACCCTATCTAACTCTAACATCCCTAACTAAACTCTTATCAAAATAAATCTAATATTAATATTATTAATTAAAATATTCCTATTTAAATCTAAATACTTACCTATAAAATAAACCCTAAGATAGCTACAATATAATTAATAATTACATTATAGCTATGTTAGGGTTTATATTTATTTTACAGGTAAATTGTTAATTATTTTAACTAGGTATAATAGCTATTAAATAGTTATTAACTATTTAATAGCTACCTAGTTAAAATAATTACCCAATTACATGTAAAATAAATCCTAACCTAAGTTACAAATACACCTACACTATCAATAAATTAAAGAAACTACAAATATCTATCTAAAAATACAATTAAATAAACTAAACTAAATTACAAAAAAAAAAACCCACTAAATTACAAAAAATAAAAAAAAGATTACAAGATTTTTAAGCTAATTACACCTATTCTAAGCCCCCTAATAAAATAATAAAGCCCCCCAAAATAAAAAAAATTCCCTACCCTATTCTAAATTAAAAAAAGTTCAAAGCTCTTTTACCTTACCAGCCCTTAAAAGGGCCTTTTGTGGGGGCATGCCCCAAAGAAAACTGCTCTTTTGCCTGAAAAAAAAACACACAATACCACCCCCCAACATTACAACCCACCACCCACATACCCCTAATCTAACACAAACCCCCCTTAAATAAACCTAACACTACCCCCCTGAAGATCTCCCTACCTTATCTTCACCACGCCGGGCCGAACTCCTCATCCGATCCGGGCGATGTCTTCCAGCAAGCGGCAGTGAAGTCTTCTTCCATCCGGGCAATGTCTTCAAGCAAGCGGCAGAGAGTCTTCTTCCATCGGCGATGTCTTCAAGCAAATCGGCATCTTCAATCTTCTTTCTTCGCTCCTCTGCCGCGGAGCATCCATCTGGCACGACGACTTCCCAACGAATGAGGTTCCTTTAAATGACGTCATCCAAGATGGCGTCCGTCGAATTCCGATTGGCTGATAGGATTCTATCAGCCAATCGGAATTAAGGTAGAAAAATCTGATTGGCTGATTGAATCAGCCAATCAGATTCAAGTTCAATCCGATTGGCTGATTGGTTCAGCCAATCGGATTGAACTTGAATCTGATTGGCTGATTCAATCAGCCAATCAGATTTTTCTACCTTAATTCCGATTGGCTGATAGAATCCTATCAGCCAATCGGAATTCGACGGACGCCATCTTGGATGACGTCATTTAAAGGAACCTCATTCGTCGGGAAGTCGTCGTGCCGGATGGATGCTCCGCGGCGGAGGAGCGAAGAAGATTGAAGATGCCGATTTGCTTGAAGACATCGCCGATGGAAGAAGACTCTCTGCCGCTTGCTTGAAGACATCGCCCGGATGGAAGAAGACTTCACTGCCGCTTGCTGGAAGACATCGCCCGGATCGGATGAGGAGTTCGGCCCGGCGTGGTGAAGATAAGGTAGGGAGATCTTCAGGGGGGTAGTGTTAGGTTTATTTAAGGGGGGTTTGTGTTAGATTAGGGGTATGTGGGTGGTGGGTTGTAATGTTGGGGGGTGGTATTGTGTTTTTTTTCAGGCAAAAGAGCAGTTTTCTTTGGGGCATGCCCCCACAAAAGGCCCTTTTAAGGGCTGGTAAGGTAAAAGAGCTTTGAACTTTTTTTAATTTAGAATAGGGTAGGGAATTTTTTTATTTGGGGGGCTTTATTATTTTATTAGGGGGCTTAGAATAGGTGTAATTAGCTTAAAAATCTTGTAATCTTTTTTTTATTTTTTGTAATTTAGTGTTTTTTTTTTTGTAATTTAGTTTAGTTTATTTAATTGTATTTTTAGATAGATATTTGTAGTTTCTTTAATTTATTGATAGTGTAGGTGTATTTGTAACTTAGGTTAGGATTTATTTTACAGGTAATTGGGTAATTATTTTAACTAGGTAGCTATTAAATAGTTAATAACTATTTAATAGCTATTATACCTAGTTAAAATAATTAACAATTTACCTGTAAAATAAATATAAACCCTAACATAGCTACAATGTAATTATTAATTACATTGTAGCTATCTTAGAGTTTATTTTATAGGTAAGTATTTAGATTTAAATAGGAATATTTTAGTTTATAATATGAATTAGATTTATTTAATAAGAATTTTGTTAGGGGTGTTAGGGTTAGATAGAGTTAATATAGTTTATATAAATACTATAGTAACTATATTAACTATATTAACCCTAATATAATTAGGGTTAATATAGTTAATATATATAATGTAATAACTATATTAACTATAATATACTTAGGGTTAATATAGATAATATAGCTGGCGGCGGGGTAGGTAGATTAAATTAGGGGTTAATAATTTTAATATAGATGGCGGCGGTGTAAGGGGTTCACATTAGGGGATAGATCAGTTAGATGGTGGTGGTTTTAGGGGTTCACATTAGGGGATAGATCAGTTAGATGGTGGCGGTTTTAGGGGCTCACAGTAGGGGGTTAGTTTATGTAGATGGCGGCGGTTTAGGGGTTAAATACTTTATTAGGGATTGCGGCGGGGGATCGCGGTTGACAGGGAGATAGACATTGCGCATGCGTTAGGTGTTAGGTTTTATTTAGCAGATCGCGGTTGACAGGGAGATAGACATTGCTCATGCGTTAGGTGTTAGGTTTATTTAGAAGCCAGTTTAGGGAGTTACGGGGCTCCAATAGTCAGCGTAAGGCTTCTTATGGCTGCTTTTTGTGACGAGGTGAAAATGGAGTAAGATTTCTCCATTTTCGCCACGTAAGTCCTTACGCTGTATATTGGATACCAAACTGCGCGGGTTTGGTATACCTGCCTATGGCCCAAAAAACTACGGGCGACGGCAGAAATATACGCGCGTAACTTCTAGGTTACGCCGTATATAGGATACCAAACCCGCGCAAATATTGGCGTCGCCAGCTTTTGCGGGCGATGATTTTTATCGGATCGACCCCTAAATCTAAATAGCTACTCAGAACTTCTATTGTAGTGACCAGAATTTGAAAAAAAAGAACATTCAAAAAGCACGCAAAACCTAACATCGCGGCTAATAGGTAGAGGGGGAGGGTTAGGGAGCTGTTTGGTAGGGCTCAGGGAGGTTGGGAGGTAAGGGGGGATACTACCCAGCAGAAAAGTTATAAAAACATAAATAAAATAAAAACTTTTATTTTTATACTGGCAGTCTTTCTGCCAGTACTTAAGATGGGGTGACCTTTGGGGAGTGCAGGAGGGAGGAGAGCTACTTGAGAGGGATAAGGGGGTGTTATGTGTCAGGTGGGAGGCTGATCTCTAAACTAAAGTTAACATTAACCCTACAAGCTACTTAATTAACCCCTTCACTGCTGGGCATAATACAAGTATGGAGTGCAGCGGCATTTAGCGGCCTTCTAATTACCAAAAAGCAATGCGATATACGTCTGCTATCTAAACAAAGGGAATCCCAGATAATCATTTACAACCACTTGTGCAATAGTTGCACAAGCTGTTTGTAAATAATTTCAGTGAGAAACCTAAAGCTTGCAAAAAAGTGATAACATTTTTTATTTGATCGCATTTGGCGGTGAAATGGTGACTTGAAATATACTAAAATGGGCCTAGATCAATACTTTGGGTTGTCTACTTTAAAAAAAAAAAATATACATGTGAAGGGTTATTCAGGGATTCCTGACAGATTTCAGTGTTACAATGTAACTATCTGAATGGTTTGGAAATAGCAAAGTGCTACTTGTATTTATTGCCCTATAACTTTATAAAAAAAAAAATCAAAGAACATGTAAACATTGGGTATTTTTAAACTCAGGACAAAATTTAGAAACTATTTAGCATGGGTGCTTTTTGGTGGTTGTAGATGTGTAACAGATTATGGGGGTCAAATTTAGAAAAAGTATGTTTTTTTCAATTTTTTCATCATATTTTAGAAAAAAATTTTATAGTAAATTATAAGATATGATGAAAATAATGGTATCTTTAGAAAGTCCGTTCAATGGCGAGAAAAACAGTATTTAATATGTGTGGGTACAGTAAATGAGTAAGAGAAAAATTACAGCTAAACAGAGACACCGCAGAAATGTAAAAACAGCCCTGGAAAATTGAAAAATGGTCTGGTCACTAAGGCTTTAAACCCGACAAGCACTCAAAAAAATACAGTGACCGTGTTAACTACTTCTCCCAAAGGCCTCTATTTATCAAAGTCTGGCGGACCTGATCCGACAGTGCGGATCAGGTCCACCAGACCTCGCTGAATACAGAGAGCAATACGCTCTCCGTTTTCAGCATTGCACCAGCAGTTCACAAGAGCTGCTGGTGCAACGCTGCCCCCTGCAGAATCGCGGCCAATCGGCTGCCAGCAGGGGGGTGTCAATACGATCGGGTTGAATTGCGGCGATGTCTGTCCGCCTGCTCAGAGCAGGCGGACAGATTATGGAGCAGCGGTCTTTAGACCGCTGCTTCATAACTGCTGTTTCTGGCGAGTCTGCAGGCTCGCCAGAAACACGGGGCCTCAAGCTCTATCCGGAGTTTGATAGATAGGCCCCATAGGCTTCAATGGAGCTCGAAAACAGAAAAAAAAAACACCCATTCTTGCGCACAAACCCCGACCACGTTTATTCAAGTGCACTGAACCCAACATGAATTATTAATATTTCCCATTCCAATGCTCTTGATATAGAAGAATAAGTTCTATTTATTCTGAAATAAATATGAGGATTTTTTTGTTTTATATATATTATATTTTTTTAATAATTTTAAGGCTGTTGTGGTATTAGAATAGAATTTATTTATTTTTTGGTAACTTCTTTTTTTATTTTCTGTAATGTTAGTTTTTATATTTAGGTGAAATATTTTTTATTACCCACACTCCTCCAACAATAATATCAGGGAAATGACATACATTTTGTCATAAAAATATATCACACAACGAAATACAGAATACAGGTTACATAGAAAATTCTCTAATTGGGGTATTTCTTGCCTTGAAAGAGTTCTTTTATTACTAAGTCTCTCAAAAGTCCATGCATGGAATTTCCTAAGTATCATCATGAAGACTTCCACATTATTTATTTTGAAAACTTAAACCAATTATTACAGTCTTCTTCAAAATATGTGGAGGAGTTATTTGTTTCCAACAAATGGTCCCTTTAACATTCTTCTTATATTTCTATCAGTATAATATTCTCAATAGGGAACATCTTAGTGTGGGGGGTGATAGTTCTACATATCTTTAACCTCATCAACAACATTATAAGAATAAAGAAACTACACTAAAAGAAAAGAGAAAAAAAAAAAAAAAAAAAAAAAGAATGCACAAAACAGAAGTATGAATTAACAATTCGTCATTGTACATTTTATCCTTATCGCATCTAAAAATTACTTAATCATCTAGCTTTACTCTTGTATACTATAATTGAGATTGCCAGTCATCCCTCCCATTCCCCTCTTCTCTTCTCAGTGAGATACCGTCATCCTACCTCAACCCTTCAGCACCTTTCATTTACACTGTATCTCGGTTTATTACTACTCTCTACTATCCAATAAAACCAGACCCTCTGAAACTGAGATTCTGTATCTTGTATAAATGTGGCTGATTCATACATCAGGTACACCAACTGAATTCTAGCCAATACTTCTGACCACAATGGTATTTCCGTCTTCCAATATTTATCTATAGTTATTCTCGTTGTAGTGCTCAGAATTCTAATAAAGGTATTGATATATTTGTTCAGCCTACGGATACTTTCATGTAGCAATGCTTGAGCAGGAGTGAGAGAGATCTGTTCATTTAATACTGTACTCAATAGTGAAGATAACTCTTGCCATATTTTATTAACCTTAGGGCACTCCCACCACATGTGGACATATGACCCTATCACCCTACAGCCTCTATAACAAAAGTTGGAACTCTCCTTTCCCATATGGGCTGTCTTCGTCGGTGTCAAGTACCATCTAAAGGAGGTTTTTAAAACATTCTCTCTCAAGTCAGCACTGATAAGGCCTTTACTGGCCTGGTGTAATGTTTCACTCCATTCATCTAGCTCAAACTCCTTATCTATATCTGCTTCCCATTTTAACATTAGTGCAGTTTTAGAATAGATTCTAGCTTCTTGAATAGAGATGTATAGTCTGGAAATTGCTTTCTTGGGTCTGGTAAGTGTTGTACATAATTGTTCTAAAGTTGTCTGTCGACTATGTGTCTTGTTCTTAGCTATATATGTACGAATGGCTGAGGTTATCTGGATGTATAAAAACCAGTGCAGTGGGAGGGGTTCCAACCTCTGTTGAAGCTGGATAAATGTCAGTAGCGTACCCTGGGATTGCATGTCTGCCACCCTATATAACCCTTTGTTTTCCCATTTCTTAATATGGTGTTTAAATTCTTCATTTATAATGTATTTTAAGGGCATTATCATTGAGTGTATAGGAAACATTTTCCCTGACTGTCGTGATGATGTCCATTGCTGTCTAGTAACTTGCGTAATTTTATTTTGGTAAATATTATGGTCATTGTACAACTCATCCTGCCAAAGAATACCATCCGGAGTCTCCTGTTCCACCATTTCTGCCTCCAACCTAGTATAGAGTCCTGGGCCAATCTAGCTGTTTTATAGTAATCAAGTATATTGGGGGCACCAACCCCCCCTAATTGTCTATGTCTGTTTAGGATGTGGTGTGGGATTCTCGGATGTTTGTTATCTCTTTAGAAGCTATGTATATCTCTCTGGAGATTAGCTATATCTGAAACATTAATTTTAATTGGGAGTACTCTAAACAAATATAGAATTCTAGGCAGGATTGTCATCTTAACAGCAGACAATCTCCCATACCAAGAAAAACCCATTTTCCTCCATTTCCCTAAATCTGATCTAATTGTCTTGAACATGGGAATATAGTTTGCCGCATACAGTTTTGAAGAATGTGTCGTTAATTTTATGCCTAGGTATTTTAGCCCTTCTGATACCCATCTAAAATGAAAGTTTGCCTCAATTAGTTTGATGGTGTGTTTTGGTATAGATAGAGGAAGCGCCTCGCATTTATCCGCGTTAATTTTATAGCCAGATATCTGAGAGAATAAATTTATTGCTTGGTATACATAGGATAGCGACTTCAGTGGTCTCGAGATAGTAAGCAACACATCGTCCGCAAAGAGGGTAATTTTATGATGTATTTTCCCCATCTCCAGACCAGTTATCTCTGGGCAGTTGCGTATATAAGCAGCCAATGGCTCAATACACAAAGCAAAAATCAGACGCGAGAGTGGGCAGCCCTGCCTTGTTCCATTGAGGATGTGTATATTTTCTGACTGATGTCCTATTGCTCTGACGTGTGCTGTAGGTGTCGAGTATAACCCTTTAATGGCCTTTAGAAATCTATCTTCAAATATCAATGCTGTCAATAATGCTAACATATATCTCCAATCAACCCTATCGAATGCCTTCTCCGCATCCAGTGATAGGACCAGAGAAGGCACTCTTCGATCGTGTAGAAAATCTATCACCGACACCATCTTGCAGATATTATCCGGGCCTTCCCTCTCCTTAATAAATCCCACCTGATCAGGGTGTATAATAGTGGGCAAAATATGTTTCAATCTATTGGCTAAAATTTTTGTTATTATCTTAAGATCTTGGTTGATAAGAGAAATTGGCCTATAGCTAGTGCAAAGATTAGGGTTTTTCTCCTGTTTCGGTATTACCACTATCTTAGCCCGGAGAAGATCCGCAGGTATCTTTCCTCCCTCCATAATATGATTTGCGAACACTACCAAGTGGGGAATCAGATATCCCTAAACGCCTTATAGTATTCCCCTGGGAACCCATCAGGTCCCGGGGCCTTACCTGGTTTAAGATCCTTGATAGCTGCCACCACCTCTGCACGTGTGATTTTAGCGTTCAAGATTACCCTATCCTCGTCAGTTATTGGTTTCATATTTGCTTTTTTTTAAAAAGAGTCAAAAAAATTCCTGCGTTGCGGGGTTATGTTGCACCTTTGTGCCATCATATAATTCACTATAGAATTGGGCAAATGTATTAACAATTTCCTGAGGATGGGAAGTCATTTGGCCAGTAGAATTCTGAATGTGTGGTATGGAAAGAGTTTGATAATTATCCCTAATCTTCTTTGCAAGATATTTATCAGGCTTATTAGCAAAAATAAAGTAATTTGTTTTCAGTCTATGTGCAGCTTTTATAGATTGCTCGTTTAGTAGGGATTGTAGGTTTTGCTTCCTATTAATAAGCTTGGTTAGTGTGGTCTTTGAGTTAGTTAATTTATGTGTCTGTTCCAGAGAGGCAATTTCGGTATTTAATTGTTTTAGGAGATTATCATTCTGTTTCTTATATAACAATTTTCTTTAATTAGTATTCCCCTAATCACTGCTTTATGCGCCGCCCAGGGCGTGATAGGATTTTCTGTGGAGTCTACATTAATCTGCCAGTATTCTCTTAAGTTATTTAGAATCTTATTTTTGATAAGTGGATTTTTAATACAGGATGGGTTGTATGTCCACGTTTTTGTCATCTTTGGGTCCGATAGGTCACCAAAGCTAAGTAATGTCATTGAATGGTCTGACCATACACAGGGGTGTATATCTATAGATTGTATTGCTGGCTGTAAAATCTGGCTGGTGAACATATAATCTATCTTTGAGTAGATACCATGAGCTGATGAATAGTAAGTAGTGCCCCCATTCCCCCCATTCAACATCTGCCAGGTGTCGTGTAATGTGTGTTGGTCTAATAGCCCCAGGATGTTTTTAGCCACTACTTTTTGTCGCTGTTTTTTCTTTGACTGTGGAGTAGGGGTTTGTTTGGTCAATGACTGGAGGTCAATATTAAATTCTCCCGACAAAATTAGCCGCATTCTGGACCAGCCAGTCAACAAGTTGGAAATTGTGCTAAAAATTTTATCTTGTTGCTCATTAGGAGCATATACATTGCACAAAAGCACCTCTACCTTCCCTATTTGCCCGAATACCAAAAGGTATCTACCTTCTTTGTCTGATATGGTTTCTTTATGTGTAAATGGTATCAAGGAATCTATTAAGATAGAGACTCCTCTCTTTTTTGAGTCTAGTGCAGAATGAAATTGCATTGGATAATCTCTTGCCCAGTATTTGGGAATAGTAGTCCTAAGAAAATGGGTTTCCTGAAGGTAAATAATAGTAGCCCTCAACCGTCTGTAGTTTGACATGGCTGTCCTCCTCTTTATGTTGGTATTTAAACCTCTCGCATTATGCGAGATCAAAACAATTTTAGGTAGTGTCATTGTAGTAGGTGTACCTATGATACATTCTATTCCTACCTTTAGAAGCAGGGACCCCGGATGAATGAGTTATCTCAAGGCAGGATGGCCGTTCGCTGTCTCCAATAAGTATAAGGGTAACGCTCTCCCTCCCCTGCTCTAAGAGCCCTTGTTTCATTCTAAAATTCCAGCATCTCTGTAACACAACTTTTGCTGATGAGCATAAAATCTTTGTACAGTATTTTGTGCATCTATATAATAAAAATATAAACGATAACAAAAACAACAACAATTGACAGTGCCTTCATTTTTGAATACACATATGTCAGAACAAACACAATATATGCCTAACATGCAATCCTAACATAAATTGCCAACATAATACTACTCTTAATGAGTGAAGAACTCACAGCGGTCCTTTAGATCCAGTACCTGGTTAACCCCTCTGTCATCTTTGGAGCCATCAGAGTTATGGAAATAACAGATTTTGCGTTAGAGAGTAAAGATACTCTCGCATATGACAATTATCTTCTGTCTGGATATTTCAGGTCTTGGTTTTCTTCTTAGTTATTTTCTTCCATTTTGGTCTTTGGGGTTTTGCACGAAGTTGAGATAGATCAGCTGAGTGAGACGGTGTCTCTTCAGCCAAGGCATCAGGTGGTTCTAAGTCCAGAAATTTACAGATGTCCGGAATCTCCTTGATGGTCTTGATAGTAGCCGTTCTAACATTTCGCACTACATATAGTGCAAAAGGAAAGCCCCATCTGTAGGGTATGTGATTCTTCCTTAGGAAGAGAGTGAGAGGTTGCAGTGCATACCGTCTCTGTAATGTTTAACGCAGAGGTCTTGGAAAAATTGGATTATATTTCCTTGGAACTTGAATGTGGGATTTTGTCTCGCAGCCAGCAGTATCTTTTCTCTATCAGGGAACCGTAAAAGCTTGATAATCACGTCTCTCGGGGGTTGGTCTGGTTTAGGTTTAGCCCTAAGGGCCCTATGAGCTCTTTCTATTGGATACTCAGAGTCCGTTGACCCTCCTAGGATGGCATGAAATAACTGCTGTAGGTAGTTATGAAGGTCTTCAGCACCTATTGTTTTAGGAATTCCTTTAAGTCTGATGTTAGACCGCCTGCTCCTATTCTCCATATCTTCTATTTTCTCTTCTAATTCCATTATTGTTTGATGTTGGGATGCCAGGGACTGTGAGACTACCGTAACCTCTTCACCCATTTCCTCTGTGGTTGTTTCCAATGAATCTACACGGTTCCCTAACTCCGAGATCTCAGTTTTAATGTCAGTAAGACTGCTGGTGACCGTAGCTTGGAAGCTATCCATTTTCTCCCACAATTTTTCAAAATTGGAAGTTATGACTTGCTTAGACACCAGGGTTTGGACATCTGCTTTAGTTGCAGGGGTCAAATCTTCAGAGCTATCCTCATTTTCAGATTCCATATCCTCCTCTGCTTCTGCCAAGACTTGATCTTGCGATTTAGGCACTCTAGATGTTTTGAAAAATGTATCTACCGACAGGGGCTTCATCCCCTTGTCCCCCTTGGTCCCCTTCCTGGTGGCCATAGTGAATGCTGTAGTAGTAGAGCAACACTATATTACTTCTGGACTAATTACTTTTTTGCATAACAATATAGCCCCAGTCTCTCCCACCTTTCACTCCAAAGGACCTGTAGCTTTCAAGACCTCTGTTAGATAATTATGTATGTCTCACCATATCTATTGACCAGCTATCTCTTTTCAATCATCTGGAGTCTTCACTCATTCTCATTACATTGTCCCCTTCAAATTTTGGAACATATTTTCAGGAACATAGTTAGAGATTAACTTGAATAAAAGGTCTCTATGTTGTTGCTAATAAAGGATTATTTTGTGAGCTATATCATTGCTTCTATGCCAGGCTGCTTAGATAAACATCTCTAGGTAGTCATTCCATTCTATAGATCAGAACCTTTCCTCCACCTGAATATACAAAGGTAGATCTAATATAAGTGTTAGTGGATAGTTAGACTGTATCAACGCTCTCTTCTCCCCAGGGCAAATGTCCTCACTGGATTAAGACGGGTAGGGATATTGGGATATGACCTGCTGACACACCGTTCAGCAGGAAATAGAGGGGAGAGAGAGCAGTCCAGCAATAGTTATTTGCCACAGTAGATGTTCCTGTTAAACTGTCGCCACTACAGTATTATATGTGCACCAACTATGAATGTTCCCCGTGGATTCTAAGTGGCTGCACCGTTACATGACTAATATCTCACTTTGTATTGAGGATCTGTATGCCCTGATCGTGTTAGCACTTGTTGCGCACTTACATGACCCACGTGGTGCTTGCTGAAGAAGATGTCGGATCGTTCCTTTTATCAGCTCCACTGGGGCCACTCTATTAGAATCGTGCAGCCTCTCCTCAAGATGTCCAGCAGTGGCCACAACACTGTATACATGTGTAAATGTGTAAATGTGCGCCCTGTTGACTGTTGACAGCCTCTCCAATAGGGATGAATGGAGCTTTCGTGAACTGATACCATGTATGATAACAAACCTCTAGAATGTCTCCTGAGGCCATTTTAAACTCTGTGCAAACAAATAGACTGTTTTGAAACAGCCGTAAATAGTGTTCTCAAGTGCCTTGAGGTGCTGAAAAAATGGTCTTTAAAAGCTGTTCAAAAGTGATCGTAAAACACCTTGTAATTGCAGATAATCTTTTGGCTCTATTGTGACAATAATACTTTTTTCAGAATCCAAAAAGTTGTTTGCAAATATGAGATTCAGCCGAAATCCTGCTATTGTGATCACGCTGAATCAAGAAATAGCGTTTTTGGCCAAAAAAAAGAGCTGCTCCAGATAGTTTGTGATTGAGATCCATGTTTTCTAAGCATGTTACTTCTTCAGGCGTCATTGATTTATTTTGCCAGCTGTATGCAGGTGAAGTTTGTTGAAAGTTCACAGTACACTGAGAATTTTGTGCCATGTGCTCTTCTGTTAACCTCAATCTCCCCTGTGAGATTCTGTATCCAAGAGAGCTTTATTACTTTCTATGTGAAGAAACTCTCATCTCTCTCAGACTGCGCTTTTTTAGAGCATTAAACGGACATGTTTCTCAAACGTTAAATCAGTGATGCGGCATGTCTGTAAAAAGTTGACTAGAAAATATTACAAATAACAAATTAAAGTTCAAATAGAAATTTTCTAAAAATAACACTTTTTTTTCTACATTAAAGGGACATAAAAGCCAAATTTTTTCTTTCATGACTCTAATAGAACATACAATTTTAAACAACTTCTACAGATTCCGCCACCTTTGCACTTCTCAGCACTTCTAGTGAACATTTAAGAGCAGATATAAGCAAGCACACACATTTTTAATTCTGACTATAAAGATCATGATTAGGTCAACCACAATGGGTTTAAACCCCTCTTTTCAATGAATGAACTAAGCTGCAGCTGTTTACCAGCTACACTGGGCTTAAAGAACAGAAAAACATTTTTTTTTAAAAAAAAAGTTATATTCTAATTCCTGAAATTTCCATTATAGTTTCTATCTTCCTTTAATACTAAAAGAACATTAGCAAAGGGCACTAAGAAAAACATTTTTAATGATCATTTAAGTGCCCAAGTGGTTCTACCCAAGTATTGGACATATGGTGCATGTGATAATGTAAATCACATAATTAGTGTTATTATAACCTTCGTTAGAAGATAACTATGATGTCTGTGCTGAAAAAGTTGGTAACATGGATGAAGCAAACATAAGTGAAATAAAGTTCTGCTAATTCTGCATTCATCCTTAACATGACTTACAAATTGCTTGTGATGTTGCAAACCTATCATTGCTTTATTTTGTAATCAAATTGATTCAACTTTAACTGTGTTTTTGTATTAGCTTTAGTCACACATAACTTACTCATTCATAGAAATAACCTCCTACTGTAAACCTAATTATCATTTAATAAGCCTGTTTTTCATACAGTCAATTATTGGTGCATTTTCTTCGGAGGAGCATAAGTTAACCCTTTGGAATAGTTTGTACAAAAAAATATTAGTGAAAAAGTTATGGAGATTAGGCGCTTAATCTGCAAAAGGGATAAAGGTGTGTATGGAAGTCGTTAGCTAAATATGTAGAAAAAACTGGACCTTGGACAGAATAAGTGAAAAATTCTTCAAAATAAAAACATGATAATACCAAGATAAAATAAATCACAATCCCTAAGTGTTGCAACACTATATTGATCAATTCATAAAATTTCTAAAATTCAGATATACATTTGTTTTATACACAAATAAAAGGATTTATCTGCTCTTTTGTATCCTTTGTTCAAAGATTTTAGATAGAATGTATTCTTTTATTTCAACACAATTAATAATATTTGTCTCTTTTCGATATTTTATATCTATATTTCATCAACTTTAAAATTACAAATATGTAGCAAAAACTAACAATTAGTTAAAACAATTTAAATGCAAAACTGATTATAAATGGTGTCCCCACAATGGCTGTTTACTTATATTGGTTGTAATTTTTTGTATCTAAAAAGTTCATCAAAGCATTTGTAAGTAATTGGAGATAAATTACTGAGGGCTGTGTTCTTAATCCTTATATTTATGCTGTGATATATTACGGTTTCACAGTTACCTCTTTGTATCCTCAGTGAGCTTAATTTGTAGAAAAGGAATGTTCCAAACAGTGTTTAGGGGTGATTTTCTTACCCTCTCTTGTGAGCTGTTACTACTCACGGCTTCCCGGCGGTTCCTATGTGTCCTCAGTTTGACTCTCAGACAAGGGGTTCCGGTAGGTAATTTTCTTTGTGTTACCTTGTCACTGGTCTTTGTAGAAGTGTTCTGATTACAGCACCAAACTGTAGACAATCCTTTCTCCAACATTGGTGTGTCCGGTCCACGGCGTCATCCTTACTTGTGGGATATTCTCTTCCCCAACAGGAAATGGCAAAGAGTCCCAGCAAAGCTGGCCATATAGTCCCTCCTAGGCTCCGCCCACCCCAGTCATTCTCTTTGCCGTTGCACAGGCAACATCTCCACGGAGATGGTTAAGAGTTTTTTGGTGTTTAAATGTAGTTTTTATTCTTCTATCAAGTGTTTGTTATTTTAAAATAGTGCTGGTATGTACTATTTACTCTGAAACAGAAAAGGATGAAGATTTCTGTTTGTAAGAGGAAGATGATTTTAGCAGACAGTAACTAAAATCGGTTGCTGTTTCCACACAGGACTGTTGAGATGAAGTAACTTCAGTTGGGGGAAACAGTTAGCAGACTTTTCTGCTTAAGGTATGACTAGCCATATTTCTAACAAGACCATGTAATGCTGGAAGGCTGTCATTTCCCCTCATGGGGACCGGTAAGCCATTTTCTTAGTCAAATATAAAAGAATAAAGGGCTTAAAAAAGGGCTTAAAAACTGGTAGATATTTTTATGGGCTAAAACGATTGCTTTATTGGGGCATATTATGCAGATTGTAGCTTATAATTGGCATTATAATCTTGGGGAACGTTTAAAAAACGGCAGGCACTGTGTTGGACACCTTTTTTAGTCTGGGGGCCTTTCTAGTTATAGACTCAGCCTCATTTTCGCGCCATTACTGCGCAGTTGTTTTTGGAGAGCAAGGCATGCAGATGCATGTGTGAGGATCTAAGAATCACTAAAAAAGCTTCTAGAAGGCGTCATTTGGTATCGTATTCCCCTCTGGGCTTGGTTGGGTCTCAGCAAAGCATAGAGCTGGGACTGTATAGGGGTTAAATTTGAAAACGGCTCCGGTTCCGTTAATTTAAGGGTTAAAGCTCTGAAATTTTGGTGAATTTTGAACAATTCCTTCATACTTTTTCACATATTCAGTAATAAAGTGTTTTCAGTTTGAAATTTAAAGTGACAGTAACGGTTTTATTTTAAAACGTTTTTTGTGCTTTGTTGACAAGTTTAAGCCTGTTTAACATGTCTGTACCATCAGATAAGCTATGTTCTATATGTATGAAAGCCAATGTGTCTCCCCATTTAAATTTATGTGATAATTGTGCCATAGTGTCCAAACAAAGTAAGGACAGTAATGCCAGAGATAATGATATTGCCCAAGATGATTCCTCAAATGAGGGGAGTAAACATGATACTACATCATCCCCTACTGTGTCTACACCAGTTATGCCCACACAGGAGGCCCCTAGTACATCTAGTGCGCCAATACTTATTACCATGCAACAATTAACGGCTGTAATGGATAACTCCATAGCAAATCTTTTATCCAAAATGCCTACTTATCAGAGAAAGCGCGATTGCTCTGTTTTAAACACTGAAGAGCAAGAGGACGCTGATGATAACTGTTCTGACATACCCTCACACCAATCTCAAGGGGCCATGAGGGAGGTTTTGTCTGATGGAGAAATCTCAGATTCAGGAAAAATTTCTCATCAAGCTGAACCTGATGTTGTGACATTTAAATTTATATTAGAACATCTCCGCGCACTGCTTAAGGAGGTGTTATCTACTCTGGATGATTGTGACAATTTGGTCATTTCAGAGAAATTATGTAAGATGGACAAGTTCCTAGAGGTTCCGGTGCCCCCCGACGCTTTTCCTATACCCAAGCGGGTGGCGGACATAGTAAATAAAGAGTGGGAAAGGCCCGGCATACCTTTTGTTCCCCCCCCTATATTTAAGAAATTATTTCCTATAGTCGACCCCAGAAAGGACTTATGGCAGACAGTCCCCAAGGTTGAGGGGGCGGTTTCTACTCTAAACAAACGCACTACTATTCCTATCGAAGATAGTTGTGCTTTCAAAGATCCTATGGATAAGAAATTAGAGGGTTTGCTTAAAAAGATTTTTGTACAGCAAGGTTACCTTCTACAACCAATTTCATGTATTGTTCCTGTCACTACGGCAGCGTGTTTCTGGTTCGAGGAACTAGAAAAGTCGCTCAGTAAAGAATCTTCGTATGAGGAGGTTATGGACAGAGTTCAAGCACTTAAATTGGCTAACTCTTTTGTTTTAGATGCCGCTTTGCAATTAGCTAGATTAGCGGCGAAAAATTCAGGGTTTGCTATCGTGGCGCGCAGAGCGCTTTGGCTAAAGTCTTGGTCAGCGGATGTGTCTTCCAAGACAAAATTGCTTAACATTCCTTTCAAAGGTAAAACATTATTTGGACCTGATTTGAAAGAGATTATTTCAGACATCACTGGGGGAAAGGGCCACGCCCTCCCACAGGATAGGTCTTTTAAGGCTAAAAATAAGCCTAATTTTCGTCCATTTCGCAGAAACGGACCAGCCTCTAATTCTGTATCCTCTAAGCAAGAGGGTAATACTTCACAACCCAAACCAGCCTGGAAACCAATGCAAGGCTGGAACAAGGGTAAGCAGGCCAAGAAGCCTACCACTACTACCAAAACAGCATGAAGGGATAGCCCCCGATCCGGGACCGGATCTAGTGGGGGGCAGACTTTCTCTCTTTGCTCAGGCTTGGGCAAGAGATGTTCAGGATCCTTGGGCGCTAGAAATAGTTTCTCAAGGTTATCTCCTGGAATTCAAGGAACTACCCCCAAGGGGGAGGTTCCACAGGTCTCAATTATCTTCAAACCAAATAAAGAGACAGGCATTCTTACATTGTGTAGAAGACCTGTTAAAGATGGGAGTGATACATCCAGTTCCAATAAGAGAACAAGGAATGGGATTTTATTCCAATCTGTTCATAGTTCCCAAAAAAGAGGGAACATTCAGACCAATTTTGGATCTAAAAATCCTAAACAAATTTCTCAGGGTACCATCGTTCAAAATGGAAACTATTTGAACGATCCTACCTACTATCCAGGAAAATCAATTTATGACTACCATGGATTTAAAGGATGCGTACCTACATATTCCTATCCACAAGGAACATCATCAGTTCCTAAGGTTCGCTTTTCTGGACAAGCATTACCAGTTTGTGGCACTTCCATTCGGATTAGCCACTGCTCCAAGGATTTTCACAAAGGTACTAGGGTCCCTTCTAGCGGTTCTAAGACCAAGGGGCATTGCAGTAGTACCTTACTTGGACGACATCCTGATTCAAGCGTCGTCCCTGTCAAAAGCAAAGGCTCATACGGACATCGTCCTAGCCTTTCTCAGATCTCACGGATGGAAGGTGAACAAAGAAAAAAGTTCTCTGTCCCCGTCAACAAGAGTTCCCTTCTTGGGAACAATAATAGATTCCTTAGAAATGAGGATTTTTCTGACAGAGGTCAGAAAATCAAAACTTCTAAGCTCTTGTCAAGTACTTCATTCTGTTCCTCGTCCTTCCATAGCGCAGTGCATGGAAGTAATAGGATTGATGGTTGCAACAATGGACATAGTTCCTTTTGCACGAATTCATCTAAGACCATTACAACTGTGCATGCTCAGACAGTGGAATGGGGATTATACAGACTTGTCTCCGACGATTCAAGTAGATCAAAAGACCAGAGATTCACTCCGTTGGTGGCTGACCCTGGACAATCTGTCACAGGGAATGAGCTTCCGCAGACCAGAGTGGGTCATTGTCACGACCGACGCCAGCCTAGTGGGCTGGGGCGCGGTCTGGGAATCCCTGAAAGCTCAGGGTCTATGGTCTCGGGAAGAGTCTCTTCTCCCGATAAACATTCTGGAACTGAGAGCGATATTCAATGCTCTCAGAGCTTGGCCTCAACTAGCAAAGGCCAAATTCATAAGGTTTCAGTCAGACAACATGACGACCGTTGCATATATCAATCATCAGGGGGGAACAAGGAGTTCCCTGGCGATGAAAGAAGTGACCAAGATAATTCAATGGGCGGAGGATCACTCCTGCCACTTGTCTGCGATCCACATCCCAGGAGTGGAAAATTAAGAAGCGGATTTTCTGAGTCGTCAGACATTCCATCCGGGGGAGTGGGAACTCCATCCGGAAATCTTTGCCCAAATAACTCAATTATGGGGCATTCCAGACATGGATCTGATGGCGTCTCGTCAGAACTTCAAGGTTCCTTGCTACGGGTCCAGATCCAGGGATCCCAAGGCGACTCTAGTAGATGCACTAGTAGCACCTTGGACCTTCAACCTAGCTTATGTATTCCCACCGTTTCCTCTCATCCCCAGGCTGGTAGCCAGGATCAATCAGGAGAGGGCCTCGGTGATCTTGATAGCTCCTGCGTGGCCACGCAGGACTTGGTATGCAGACCTGGTGAATATGTCATCGGCTCCACCATGGAAGCTACCTTTGAGACAGGACCTTCTTGTTCAGGGTCCATTCGAACATCCGAATCTGGTTTCCCTCCAACTGATGGCTTGGAGATTGAACGCTTGATTTTATCAAAGCGTGGGTTTTCAGATTCTGTAATAGATACTCTGATTCAGGCTAGAAAGCCTGTAACTAGAAAAATTTACCATAAAATATGGAAAAAATATATCTGTTGGTGTGAATCTAAAGGATTCCCATGGAACAAGATAAGAATTCCTGAGATTCTATCCTTTCTACAAGAAGGTTTGGAGAAAGGATTATCTGCAAGTTCTCTAAAGGGACAGATCTCTGCTTTATCTGTTTTACTTCACAAAAGACTGGCAGCCGTGCCAGATGTTCAAGCATTTGTTCAGGCTCTGGTTAGGATCAAGCCTGTTTACAGACCTTTGACTCCTCCCTGGAGTCTAAATCTAGTTCTTTCAGTTCTTCAAGGGGTTCCGTTTGAACCCTTACATTCCGTAGATATTAAGTTACTGTCTTGGAAAGTTTTGTTTTTGGTTGCAATTTCTTCTGCTAGAAGAGTTTCAGAGTTATCTGCTCTGCAGTGTTCTCCGCCCTATCTGGTGTTCCATGCAGATAAGGTGGTTTTGCGTACTAAGCCTGGTTTTCTTCCGAAAGTTGTTTCCAACAAAAATATTAACCAGGAGATAGTTGTACCTTCTTTGTGTCCGAATCCAGTTTCAAAGAAGGAACGTTTGTTACACAATTTGGATGTAGTCCGTGCTCTAAAATTCTATTTAGAGGCTACTAAAGATTTCAGACAAACATCTTCCTTGTTTGTTGTTTATTCTGGTAAAAGGAGAGGTCAAAAAGCGACTTCTACCTCTCTTTCCTTTTGGCTTAAAAGCATTATCCGATTGGCTTATGAGACTGCCGGACAGCAGCCTCCTGAAAGAATCACAGCTCACTCCACTAGGGCTGTGGCTTCCACATGGGCCTTCAAGAACGAGGCTTCTGTTGACCAGATTTGTAAGGCAGCGACTTGGTCTTCACTGCACACTTTTGCCAAATTTTACAAATTTGATACTTTTGCTTCTTCGGAGGCTATTTTTGGGAGAAAGGTTTTGCAAGCCGTGGTGCCTTCCATTTAGGTGACCTGATTTGCTCCCTCCCTTCATCCGTGTCCTAAAGCTTTGGTATTGGTTCCCACAAGTAAGGATGACGCCGTGGACCGGACACACCAATGTTGGAGAAAACAGAATTTATGCTTACCTGATAAATTACTTTTTCCAATGGTGTGTCCGGTCCACGGCCCGCCCTGGTTTTTTAATCAGGTCTGATGAATTATTTTCTCTAACTACAGTCACCACGGTATCATATGGTTTCTCCTATATATATTTCCTCCTGTCCGTCGGTCGAATGACTGGGGTGGGCGGAGCCTAGGAGGGACTATATGGCCAGCTTTGCTGGGACTCTTTGCCATTTCCTGTTGGGGAAGAGAATATCCCACAAGTAAGGATGACGCCGTGGACCGGACACACCGTTGGAGAAAGTAATTTATCAGGTAAGCATAAATTCTGTTTTTGTTTCTGTAACTTGCGCAAGTTAGCTTTTGTGTTTGTAGTTCCTCAATCTCCTGCACTTAAGTACTTCTGTACGCAGGAAAAAAACAGGCTTTTTCTTTCTTGGTGTTCACACAGATATCAACATGTTTCGCCAGCAACCCTGGCTTTATCAAGATCTTGGTTGGTTGTCTGTAATAAATATGCCTACCTCAAAATTTAAAGTAAATTTAAAAAATTAGCCATTGGATGAAAAAGTGCTGCAAATTTGAAATCAAAAGACTCGTTATTTATAAAGAACAAAAGATAGACAGTAGATATTTCAGGATATTTCAGGTACTGACACATTCCGTACAAGAATCAGTCTGATGTTTGATGACCATAAAATAAACTCCTATGGTGAAGATGAGGCACCTCTCCAATCATGTAACCATTAAAAAGGGTCAGCAAGATTGTTCAGTTGAATGGAATCTTGGATTTTAGTTAGAATGTCTCATAACAATATTTCTTAGATCTCAAAATGTTCAAAAGTCTGAGCTATAAATAAAGCCCACAAGGGGGCGAGATTACATATGTGGCGTATTTTTCAGCGCAACTGCTGAAACCCACGTCACTCATAAGTTCACCTTGCACATTGGGTGAATCACGTAACACGCGCCGTTGTATGATAAAGTCAGAAAAACTGGCAATGTTTATTTCATAAATTCATACGTAAAAATCAAAATCGGAAAAACAAATTAAAACAACACATCAAAATTACATTTAAAACCCCTAAACCGCCATCCCCCCACAGCGCAAATACTAGGTAAACATATTAACCCCCCACAACGAAAACTACTATATAAACTTAATAACCCCTAAACCGCCAACCCCCACAACACAAACTATCTAATAAACCTATTAACCCCTAATCCGCCAACCCCCCACAATGTAAACAGCTAATTAACCTATTAACACCTAAACCACCGACCCCCACAACAAAAAGTATCTAGATAACCTTTTAACCCCTTAATGACCACATCACTTTTCCATTTTCTATCCGTTTGGGACCAGGGCTATTTTTAAATTTCTGCAGTGTTTGTATTTAGCTGTAATTTTCCTCTTACTCGTTTACTGTACCCACACATATTATATACCGTTTTTCTTGCCATTAAATGGACTTTCTAAAGATACCATTATTTTCATAATATCTTATAATTTACTATAAATTTTTTTTATAAAATATGAGGAAAAAATGGAAAAAAACACACTTTTTCTAACTTTGACCCCCAAAATCTGTTACATATCTACAACCACAAAAAAACACCCATGCTAAATAGTTTCTAAATTTTGTCCTGAGTTTATAAATACCCAATGTTTATATGTTCTTTGCTTTTTTGCAAGTTATAGGGCCATAAATACAAATAGCACTTTGCTATTTCCAAACCACTTTTTTTCAAAATTAGCGCTAGTTACATTGGAACACTGATATCTGTCAGAAATCCCTGAATATCCATTTACATGTATATATATTTTTTTAGAAGACATCCCAAAGTATTGTTCTAGGGCTATTTTGGTATATTTCATGCCACCATTTCACCACCAAATGCGATCAAATAAAAAAAATTGTTCACTTTTTCACAAATTTTTTCACAAACTTTAGGTTTCTCACTGAAATTATTTACAAGCAGCTTGTGCAATTATGGCATAAATGGTTGTAAATTTTTCTCTGGGATCCCCTTTGTTCAGAAATAGCAGACATATATGGCTTTGACGTTGCTTTTTGGTAATTAGAAGGACGCTAAATGTCACTGCGCACCACAATTGTGTTATGCCCAGCAGTGAAGGGGTTAATTAGGGAGCATGTAGGGAGCTTTTTTGGGAAATTTTAGCTTTAGTTTAGTGTAGTAGATAACCCAAAGTATTGATCTAGGCCCATTTTTGTATATTTCATGCCACCATTTCACCACCAAATGTGATCAAATAAAAAAAAAACTTTACATTTTTCCAAATTTTAGGTTTCTCACTGAAATCATTTACAAAAATGTTGTGCAATTATGGCACAAATGGTTGTAAATGCTTCTCTGGGATCCCCTTTGTTCAGAAATAGCAGACATATATGGCTTTGGTGTTGCTTTTGGTAATTAGAAGGCCGCTAAATGCCGCTGTGCACCACATGTGTATTATGCTCAGTAGTGCAGGGGTTAATTAGGGAGCTTGTAGGGAGCTTGTAGGGTTAATTTTAGCTTTAGTGTAGTGTAGTAGACAACCCCAAGTATTGATCTAGGCCCTTTATGGTATATTTCATGCCACCATTTCACCGCCAAATGCGATCAAATTTAAAAAAATAGTCAACATTTTCACAAACTTTAGGTTTCTCACTGAAATTATTTACAAACAGCTTGTGCAATTATGGCACAAATGGTTGTAAATGCTTCTCTGTGATCCCCTTTGTTCAGAAATAGCAGACATATATGGCTTTGGTGTTGCTTTTTAGTAATTAGAAGGCCACTAAATGCCACTGCGCACAACACGTGAATTATGCCCAGCAGTGAAGGGGTTAATTAGGTAGCTTGTAGGGAGCTTGCAGGGTTAATTTTAGCTTTAGTGTAGAGATCAGCTTCCCACCTGACACATCAGACCCCTGATCCCTCCCAAAGAGCTCTCTTCCCTCCCCCACCCCACAATTGTCCCCGCCATCTTAAGTACTGGCAGAAAGTCTGCCAGTACTAAAAAAAAGGTATCTTTTTTAAAAAAATCTTTTTTAGCATATTTACATATGCTGTTGTGTAGGATCCCCCCCTTAGCCCCCAACCTCCCTGATACCCCCAAAACAGCTCTCTAACCCTCCCCCTCTGCCTTATTGGGGGCCATCTTGGGTACTGGCAGCTGTCTGCAAGTATCCAGTTTGCAAATAAAATGTTTTTTTTTTTTCATTTTTATTCCTTTTTTCTGTAGTGTAGCTCCCCCCCCCCCCACCAAGACCAATCCCCCATCCGCTCCCAGATCCCTTTGATTTACTTTTTTATATTTTACCCCCCCCTTTCTCCCACTTATAAAAAACTATTTTTACGTAGTATAGCGGTTCCCACCCGCTTCCTCCCCGTGCACGCGCCCGCCCGCCTCCTCCCATGCACGAGCGCACCTGTGCGTGTCCCCAGCTATCCCGCCCCCGATCCCGCTCCCCCTCTCTGACTTAGACCGCATTGATGGCCGCCCACCCACCTCCCACTTCAGCTCCCACCCACCAACGAATGCGGCCATCGATGTCCGGTGCAGAGAGGGCCACAGAGTGTCTCTCTCTGTACCGGAGGGGTAAAATTTGTTATTGCAGGATGCCTCGATATCGAGGCATCCTGCAATAACCGGAAAGCAGCTGGAAGTGATCAGGATCGCTTCCAGCTGCTTTCCAGACCAAGGACGTGCAGGGTACGTCCTTAGTCATTAAGTTACTTTTTTTAGAGGATGCACCCTGCACGTCCTCGGTCGTTAAGGGGTTAACACCTAAATCACCAACCCCTCACAACACAAAATCTAATTAAACTATTAACACCTTAACTGGCATCCCCCCCCACAATGCAAATTATTAAACTAATAACTAAGCCCTAACTTAACTCCAGTTAAAATACACCTAAATAAAATTTAAAATATACTAACTACCTTAAAAATAAAAAATAAGTTACAAAACATAAAAAAAACTAAATTTTAAAAAACCCTATTACAGAAAATAAAAATAATAAATCCTAAGATTACATAAAATAAAAAAAATACCCTAACAGTACAGAAAATATAAAAACCTACCATTACAAAAATAACAAACGAAATTATCCAAAATAATAAAAATTATTCCTATTCTAATATCCCTGTTAAAATAAAAAACCTACCCAAAATAAAAAAACCTTATCTATTAATAAACTACTAATAGCCCTTAAAGTGCCTTTTGTAGGGCATTGCCCTAAAGTTAACAGCTCTTTTGCCCCCCTAACATTAACCCCCCAAAATAAAAAAACCTAACTAAAAAAAACTAATCTACCCATTGTCCCGAAAAAAGCATTTGTATGGGCATTGCCCTTAAAAGGGCATTCAGCTCTTTTTCAGCCCATTAAAAATAAAAAAGCCCTAATATAAAAAAAAACTAACACTAACCCCAAAATTGGTACCGACCATTGATGAAGTGCGGCAATCCATCTTCATCCCGGTGGCGAAAGGTCTTCATCCAGGTCGCATCTTCATCCATCACGGGACTATCTTCTTCAAACTTCATCCTGGACCATTCTGTAATGTTAGGATTTATTATTGTTAGTAATCTTAGTTTGTTTTTTCTCTGAATTTTTTTTTATTTTTAAGGTAGTTAGTATATTTTTAATTTTATTTAAGTGTATTTTAATTAGGGTTAAAGGGACAGTCAAGTCCAAAAAAACTTTTGTGATTCAGATAGAGTATGTAATTTTAAACAACTTTCTAATTTACTTTTATCACCAATTTTGCTTTGTTCTCTTGGTATTCTTAGTTGAAAGCTAAACCTAGGAGGTTCATATGCTGCTAATTTCTTAGACCTTGAAGGCCGCCTCTAATCTAAATGCATTTTTACAGTTTTTCACCACTAGAGGGCGTTAGTTCATGTGTTTTATATAGATAACATTGAGCTCATGCACGTGAATGTACCGAGGAGTGAGCACTGATTGGCTAAAATGCAAGTCTTTCAAAAGAACTGAAATAAGGGGGCAGTCTGCAGAGGCTTAGATACAAGGTACTCACAGGGGTAAAACGTGTATCGTTATAACTGTATTGGTTATGCAAAACTGGGGAAATTATGGTGTTGACCGTCCCTTTAAGTTAGGGGTGTTAGCTTATGGGGCTTAGTTTTTAGTTTAATACCTTGCATTGTGGGGGGATAGCGGATTAGGGGTTAATAGTTTAATTAGGTGTTTGCGTTGTGGGGGGTTGGTGATTTAGGTGTTAATAGGTTTATTTAGTTTTGGCGATGTGGGGGGGGTGGCGGTTTAGGAGTTTATAGGATTTAATTTAGTGTGGGTGATGTGGGGGGCGGTGGTTTAAGAGTTATTAGGATTTTATTTAGCCTTGGCGATGTGGGGGGATGGTGGTTTAGAGGTTAATACGTTTATTTAGTGTTGTTGTTGTGGGGAGTGGCAGTTTATTGGTTAATATGTTTATTTAGTAGTTGCGATGTGGGGGGTGGCGGTTTAGAGGTTAATACATTTTATTAGTGATTGTGATGTGGAGGGAAGGCTGTTTAGAGGTTAATATGTTTATTTATTAGTTGTGATGTGGGGGATGGAGGTTTAGGGGTTAATACATTTTATTAGTGATTGCAATGTGGGGGGATGGAGGTTTAGGGGTTGATATTGCACATGCGTTAGGTGTTTGTTAAGGCCCCCAGGGAGTTACGGCCCTTTTTTTTCTGTGCTCAAGGGTTGCTGCATCTGCCTATGTGTGGCGAGATGAAAAACAGAATTTATGCTTACCTGATAAATTACTTTCTCCAACGGTGTGTCCGGTCCACGGCGTCATCCATTACTTGTGGGAATATTCTCTTCCCCAACAGGAAATGGCAAAGAGCACAGCAAAAGCTGTCCATATAGCCCCTCCTCAGGCTCCGCCCCCCAGTCATTCGACCGACGGTTAGGAGAAAAAAGGAGAAACTATAGGGTGCCGTGGTGACTGTAGCATATAGAGAAATACATTTTTCAAACCTGATTAAAAAACCAGGGCGGGCCGTGGACCGGACACACCGTTTGAGAAAGTAATTTATCAGGTAAGCATAAATTCTGTTTTCTCCAACATTGGTGTGTCCGGTCCACTGCGTCATCCATTACTTGTGGGAACCAATACCAAAGCTTTAGGACACGGATGAAGGGAGGGAGCAAATCAGGTTACCTAAACAGAAGGCACCACGGCTTGCAAAACCTTTCTCCCAAAAACAGCCTCCGAAGAAGCAAAAGTATCAAATTTGTAAAATTTGGCAAAAGTGTGCAGAGAAGACAAAGTCGCTGCCTTACATATCTGATCAACAGAAGCCTCGTTCTTGAAGGCCCATGTGGAAGCCACAGCTCTAGTGGAGTGAGCTGTGACTCGTTCAGGAGGCTGCCGTCCGGCAGTCTCATAAGCCAATCGGATAATGCTTTTCAGCCAGAAAGAAAGAGAGGTAGCCGTAGCTTTTTGTCCTCTCCTCTTACCAGAGTAAACGACAAACAAAGATGAGGCTTGTCTAAAATCCTTAGTTGCTTCTAAATAGAACTTTAAAGCACGAACTACATCAAAATTGTGTAACAAACGTTCCTTCTTTGAAACTGGATTCGGACACAGAGAAGGAACAACTATTTCCTGGTTAATATTCCTGTTGGAAACAACCTTCGGAAGAAAACCAGGCTTAGTACGCAAAACGACCTTATCTGAATGGAACACCAGATAGGGTGTATTACACTGCAAAGCAGATAATTCCGAAACTCTTCTTGCAGAAGAAATAGCAACCAGAAACAGAACTTTCCAAGATAGTAACTTGATATCTACGGAATGTAAGGGTTCAAAAGGAACCCCTTGAAGAACTGAAAGAACTAAATTTAGACTCCAAGGAGGAGTCAAGGGTCTGTAAACAGGCTTGATTCTGACCAAAGCCTGTACAAAAGCTTGTACATCTGGCACCGCTGCCAGTCGTTTGTGTAACAAGACAGATAAAGCAGAAATCTGTCCTTTTAGAGAACTCGCTGACAATCCCTTATCCAAACCTTCTTGGAGAAAGGAGAGGATCTTAGGAATTTTAATCTTACCCCAGGAGAATCCCTTGGATTCACACCAACAGATATATCTTTTCCATATTTTATGGTAAATCTTTCTAGTCACAGGTTTTCTGGCTTGGACCAGAGTATCTATCACTGAATCTGAAAACCCACGCTTGGATAAAATCAAACGTTCAATTTCCAAGCAGTCAGCTGCAGAGAAACTAGATTTGGATGTTCGAATGGACCTTGTACTAGAAGATCCTGTCTCAAAGGTAGCTTCCATGGTGGAGCCGATGACATATTCACCAGGTCTGCATACCAAGTCCTGCGCGGCCACGCAGGACCTATCAGAATCACCAAGGCCTTCTCCTGTTTGATCCTGGCTACAAACCTGGGAAGGAGAGGGAACGGTGGAAACGCATAAGCTAGGTTGAACGACCAAGGCGCCACTAATGCATCCACTAGAGTCGCCTTGGGATCCCTGGATCTGGACCTGTAGCAAGGAACCTTGAAGTTCTGACGGGACGCCATCAGATCCATGTCTGGAATGCCCCATAATTGAGTCAACTGGGCAAACACCTCCGGGTGGAGTTCCCACTCCCCCGGATGGAAAGTCTGACGACTCAGATAATCCGCCTCCCAGTTGTCTACTCCTGGGATGTGGATTGCAGATAGGTGGCAGGAGTGATCCTCCGCCCATTTGATGATTTTGGATACCTCTCTCATCTCCAAGGAACTCCTTGTTCCCCCCTGATGGTTGATGTAAGCTACAGTCGTCACGTTGTCTGACTGGAATCTTATGCATCCGGCCTTCGCTAGTTGAGGCCAAGCCCGGAGAGCATTGAATATCGCTCTCAGTTCCAGGATGTTGATCGGGAGAAGAGACTCTTCCCGAGACCATAAACCCTGAGCTTTCAGGGAATCCCAGACCGCGCCCCAGCCTAATAGACTGGCGTCGGTCGTGACAATGACCCACTCTGGTCTGCGGAAACTCATTCCCTGAGACAGGTGATCCTGGGACAACCACCAACGGAGTGAGTCTCTGGTCATCTGGTCTACTTGAATCTTTGGAGACAAGTCTGTATAGTCCCCATTCCACTGCTTGAGCATGCACAGTTGTAATGGTCTTAGATGAATTCGAGCAAAAGGAACTATGTCCATTGCTGCAACCATCAACCCTACTACTTCCATGCACTGAGCTATGGAAGGCTGCAGAATAGAGTGAAGAACTTGACAAGCGTTTAGAAGCTTTGACTTTCTGACTTCTGTCAAGAAGATCTTCATTTCTAAAGAATCTATTATTGTTCCCAAAAAGGGAACTCTTGTCGACGGAGACAGGGAACTCTTTTCTACGTTCACCTTCCACCCGTGAGATCTGAGAAAGGCTAGAACAATGTCTGTATGAGCCTTTGCCTTGGAAAGAGACGACGCTTGAATTAGAATGTCGTCCAGATAGGGTGCCACTGCAATGCCCCTTGGTCTTAGAACCGCTAGAAGGGACCCGAGCACCTTTGTGAAAATTCTGGGAGCAGTGGCTAGTCCGAATGGGAGAGCCACGAACTGATAATGTTTGTCCAGAAAGGCGAACCTTAGGAACTGATGATGATCTTTGTGGATAGGAATATGTAGATACGCATCCTTTAAATCCACGGTAGTCATATATTGACCCTCCTGGATTGTAGGTAAAATTGTTTGAATGGTTTCCATTTTGAACGATGGAACTCTGAGAAATTTGTTTAGAATTTTTAAATCCAGAATTGGTCTGAAAGTTCCCTCTTTTTTGGGAACTACAAACAGATTTGAGTAAAACCCCTGACCTTGTTCCACAGTTGGAACTGGGTGTATCACTCCCATCTTTAACAGGTCTTCTACACAATGTAAGAATGCTTGTCTCTTTATTTGGTTTGAAGATAAGTGAGAAATGTGGAACCTTCCCCTTGGGGGTAGTTCCTTGAATTCTAGAAGATAACCCTGAGAGACTATTTCTAGTGCCCAGGGATCCTGAACATGTCTTGCCCAAGCCTGAGCAAAGAGAGAGAGTCTGCCCCCTACTAGATCCGGTCCCGGATTGGGGGCTACCCCTTCATGCTGTTTTGGTAGCAGCAGCAGGCTTCTTGGCCTGTTTACCCTTGTTCCAGCCTTGCATTGGTTTCCAAGCTGGTTTAGTCTGGGAAGCGTTACCCTCTTGTCTAGAGGCTGCAGAGTTGGAAGCCGGTCCGTTCCTGAAATTGCGAAAGGAACGAAAATTGGACTTATTCTTAGCCTTGAAAGGCCTATCTTGTGGGAGGGCATGGCCCTTTCCCCCAGTGATGTCTGAAATAATTTCTTTCAATTCTGGCCCAAAAAGGGTCTTACCCTTGAAAGGGATATTAAGCAATTTTGTCTTGGAAGATACATTCGCCGACCAAGACTTTAGCCAAAGCGCTCTACGCGCCACAATTGCAAACCCTGAATTTTTCGCCGCTAATCTCGCTAACTGCAAAGCGGCGTCTAAAATAAAGGAATTAGCTAACTTAAGTG
The DNA here is from genome assembly GCF_027579735.1 of Bombina bombina. Lineage (NCBI taxonomy): Eukaryota > Metazoa > Chordata > Amphibia > Anura > Bombinatoridae > Bombina > Bombina bombina. The sequence goes on from NC_069501.1 coordinate 126,473,970, forward strand.
CATGAATTCTGTCCATGACCTCCTCATATGGAGTCTCCCTACTGAGCGACTTTTCCAGTTCCTCGAACCAGAACCACGCCGCTGTAGTGACAGGAATAATGCACGAAATAGGTTGAAGGAGGTAACCTTGCTGTACAAAAATCTTTTTAAGCAAACCCTCCAATTTTTTATCCATAGGATCTTTAAAAGCACAATTGTCCTCAATGGGAATGGTCGTGCGTTTGGCTAGTGTAGAAACCGCCCCCTCGACCTTAGGGACTGTATGCCATGTGTCCTTCCTGGGGTCGACCATGGGGAACAATTTCTTAAATATAGGAGGAGGGACAAAAGGTATGCCTGGCTTCTCCCACTCATTCACTATGTCCGCCACCCTTTTAGGTATCGGAAAGGCATCAGGGTGCACCGGAACCTCTAGGAACTTGTCCATCTTGCACAATTTTTCTGGGATGACCAGATTGTCACAATCATCCAGAGTAGATAACACCTCCTTAAGTAATGCGCGGAGATGCTCTAATTTAAATTTAAATGTCACAACATCAGGTTCTGCCTGCTGAGAAATTCTTCCTGTATCAGAAATGTCTCCATCTGACAAACCCTCCCTCACTGCCACTTCAGACTGGTGTGAGGGTATGACAGATAAATTATCATCAGCACCCTCCTGCTCTACAGTGTTTAAAACTGAGCAATCGCGCTTTCTCTGAAATGCTGGCATTTTGGATAAAATATTAGCTATGGAGTTATCCATTACTGCCGTCAATTGTTGCATAGTAACAAGCATTGGCGCGCTAGAAGTACTAGGGGTCGCTTGCGCGGGCATAACTGGTATAGACACAGAAAGAGAGGATGCAGAACTATCCCTACTTCCTTCATCTGAGGAATCATCCTGGGCAACCTTACTAAATGTGACAGTACTGTCCTTACTTTGTTTGGACGCCATGGCACAATTATCACATACATTTGAAGGGGGAACCACCTTGGCCTCCATACATACAGAACATGATCTATCTGAAGGTACAGACATGTTAAACAGGCTTAAACTGGTTAATAAAGCACAAAAACCGTTTTTAAACAAAACCGTTACTGTCTCTTTAAATGTTAAACAGGGCACACTTTATTACTGAATATGTGAAAAAACTATGAAGGAATTATCCAATCTATACCAAATTTTCACCACAGTGTCTTAATGCATTCAAAGTATTGCACCCCAATCAAGCCGTTAACCCTTAAAATGCGGAAACCGGAGCCGTTTGCAATTTAACCCCACTACAGTCCCAGCCACAGCCTTTGTTGCGACTTCACCTATCCCAGGGGGGTATACGATACCAATTCAAGCCTTCTAGGAACGTTTTCAGTGGATACCAGACCCTCTCACATGCAGCTGCATGCACTGCACTCAAAAGAAACTGCACAATAATGGCCCGAAAATGAGGCTCTGCCTACTACAGTGAAAGGCCCTTCCTGACTGGGAAGGTGTCTTAACTAGTGCCTGGCGATAAAAACGTTCCCCAAATAATAAAAAGTGTGAAATCCACTTCAAACTTTAAATAATAACTTAAATAAACAATCGATTTAGCCCTTAAGAGTGTCCACCAGTTAATAGCCCATAATAAGCCCTTTATTCTTTCTGAGTCTAAGAAAATGGCTTACCGATCCCCATGAGGGAAAATGACAGCCTTCCAGCATTACACAGTCTTGTTAGAAAAATGGCTAGTCATACCTTGAGCAGAAAAGTCTGCAAACTGTTCCCCCCAACTGAAGTTCTCTGGGCTCAACAGTTCAGCGTGGGAACAGCAATTGATTTTAGTTACTGCTGCTAAAATCATACTCCTCTTTTAAACAGAACTCTTCATCTCTTTCTGTTTCAGAGTAAATAGCACATACCAGTACTATTTCAAAATAACAAACTTTTGATAGAAGAATAAAAAACTACAACTAAACACCACATACTCTTCACCATCTCCGTGGAGATGCTACTTGTTCAGAGCGGCAAAGAGAATGACTGGGGGGCGGAGCCTGAGGAGGGGCTATATGGACAGCTTTTGCTGTGCTCTTTGCCATTTCCTGTTGGGGAAGAGAATATTCCCACAAGTAATGGATGACGCCGTGGACCGGACACACCAATGTTGGAGAAATAGAGTAAAATATCTCCATTCTGCACATCATTTCTTGTGCTGCATATGTGATACAGACTGGTGACGCCAGTTCTATGTTAGTTTATGGGAATAAAAAATGTGCACACCGTGTAAAATATACGCGCGTAACTGTGCCGGTTATGTGATCGCTCGATTAGACTAAAAAGTGGCGACGATCGTTTATGCGCACGTCGCCAAGTATGTTATTTGGCCCAAGAAAGGATCTCCACAAACGTATACAGCCATGGAAATTAGTTTTGAACGGGCTAATTTTTATTTGGTTTGCACGTTTTGCTAGAAAATGAATACATTTCTGAAAAAAAAACAGACTAGGAGGAATAAAAAGCCATTGTACTGTTGACTAACCATTAGTACAATTCCACTTTCATGGTTTGGATAGAGCATGACATTTAAACAACTTTCCCCAACAGTGCATTTATTATTGAACTTATAACATGTAATGAGCATTTGTGACCATGAGTTCCCAAAATATATACTCTGTTGTGAACGAGTTTGGACTTTGCGTGCATGGAGGCTTGTCATCTATAAAAAACTGTTCACGATTGCGCAATCTCATTTAAGGGTCTCTTAGAAAGATACTAAGCAGCAAGGAAGGGGGGTCGAGATTTACAGTATTAAAGAAGTGAAAATCCTTTAATAAAATATATTTTAATTGTTTTACACAGGGCCGCAATCAGGGGGTGAATAGGGTGACTCCTGTCAGGGGCCCAGTGGGCCAGGGGGCCCCATGAGGCAAACACAACTATTATTTAAAAAAATAAACATTTTCGCAGCCACCAGAGGGCACTACAGCAGAGTGCTATTGAGCATGGGAAATGTTGTTACAAGGAGTAAAGCATTAGCATTTCATTTGCAGAGTAGGTAGGACTTACTTAGTAAATGTTTTTTATTTATTTGTGCAATTTCGGATTGTAACTTCAGTGTGGTAGTTGTATGGTGGGGCCAGGGGTCCATAAAAACACATTTTTTAGCAATATGCAGCTGTGTATTTATGATTATTTGACAATGCTATAGAAATTCTATATTTAAAACCATGCAGAAATGTTTCCTGCTCAATACATAAATGGAAGGTGCCCTTTTGGCAGATATGATTTTTTTATTTATTTATATACATTCCAGTTTACTGCCCCTTTATGCAGGGACTTTTCCATCTAAGATTTGTACATCTGCATAAAATGTTATACTCTCAGGCTAAGATTGCTCAGTGTTTGAAATGAGACAGGTTCACTTAACACTGTTCAGTTTACACTACAGCTGACTTAATTTTGAAATACATACAAACAAGCCTAAATCCTGCATTTAACCAGATCTAATGGTATTAGACTGAATACCACAGCTTATGGTTCCACCAAGACCATATAGAATACAGCATTTTCAAAATCCATAAGTACAGCTAACAGATGGGAACATTTGTACACCAGATTTGAAGTGGTTTTTGGTTGGGGAAAAAAGTACTTTTCTTCATCTACCCATTCTGACAGAGCAATAATGTACAATTTTGAATTCACAGAAGTATTGTTGTTTGAACATTTACAAATATGATTCTTTAAAAAGTGATCTCTTAATTTCTGAAATTTTTTATCATGCCACACACTGTTGATTTAGGGGGTGGCAATGTACAGAAAATTTACCTTCTGTGGATGTCTGTGTTTATGTCTTTGTGCTTTTGTTGGTGTCTCTATGAGTGTGTATGATTTTTTCTGTGGGTCTCTCTGTGAGGGTTTGTGTGTCTGTCTTTGTGCATTTTCTGTGGATGTCTCTGTGGGTGTGGGTGTATATGTATGTCTTTGTGTGTTTTCTGTGGGTGTCTGTGAGTGTGTGTGTATGTATGTTTTTATGTGTTTTCTGTGGGTGTCTGTGTGTGTGTGTGTATGTCTTTGTGTGTTTTCTGTGGGTCTCTGTGAGTGTGTATGTCTTTGTGTGTTTTCTGAGGCTGTCTCTGTGGGTGTTTCCTTGGGTGTATGTGCAAGTTTGTGTTTGAGTTTGTGTGTGTGTCCATTGTCTGTTCCTTTTTAGGACATTTTGACCTTACTACTGATTATTCCCATCTTTCTACTGACTTTGAGACTAATAAGACCTTTCTGGAAGTCACCAATCCACCACTTAAGCTTTAAATTATTGTTTAGGCAGTTCAGGGCCCTTCCTTTCAGCCACTGCATGCTGTTGTCATCATATAGTTAGCATCTTCCTTGACAAAAAGATAATCAGAACTCCATATTTTGTCTTGTTAATCTCCTTTTTTGACAAAACTGTAGTCTACCTCATTACTTGTCAGGTCAATGTAAACAAGTACTAAGTGTCTGTGTGGGTGTCTGTGTCTGAATGTGTTTGTTTCTTTGTATGTTTGATAGAATGTCTATATGTGAATCCTTATGTGTGTCTGTTTCTGTGTTTGTGTGTTAATACCTTTTCAATATTTCCAAGTTTGACTACACCTAAGAAAAAAGTGCATGGGGGGGGCCTGATCAAGTTAAGTCAGAGGCCCCAAAATTTCTAGTGGCGTCCCTGGTTTTACATAGATACTTGCAGACACCATTTTGTATACAGCTCACGCCAAATGGAACCAGGCCTATAACAAACATCAGATAAAAATATTGTTTAAAAACAATCCTTGTGAAAGTTGTCAAACTCCCATATAGTTATAGCAAAATACTGCATCGTCTTCTCATACCAGTAACCTAATAGATGCCTTTAGATAGGTTAGCTGTGGTGCAGATGGAAATAAATTACTATAGTTAACTGTCAGCCAGATTACGAGTTTTGAGCGCTATAGGGAAATTAACGACTGCCACAAAAGCTGCTGTATTTAACCTTCCTATAGCGCTGCTATTACAAGTTTACAAAAAGCAGGCTTGCGCAGGCGATATGGTGGCGTTGAGCTCCATGCTTCACCCAAATACAAGCGCTGCTTTGATGTGCTTGTGCACGATTTCCCCATAGTCATCAATGGGGAGATCCGGCAAAAAAAAAGCCTAGCACCTGCGATCAAGGAAACAAAAGCTCCGTAACACAGCCCCATTGATGTCTATGGGGGAAAGAAAAAGTTATGTTTAAACCTAACACCCTAACATAAAAACCACGTCTAAACACCCCTAATCTGCTGCCTCTAACATCGCCGCCACCTACATAAAACTATTAACCCCTAATCTGCCGTTCCCGATATCGCCGCCACTTAAATACACTTATTAACCCCTAATCTGTTGCCCTTAACATTGCCGCCACCTACATTACAGTTATTAACCCCTAATTTGCTGCCCCCAATGTCGCCGCCCCCTAAACCTCTGGCTTCCAACATCACTAACACTAAATAAATATATTAACCGCTAAACCAAACCCTAACCCTAACGTAACCCTAAGCATAACCCTAACCCTAACGTAACCCTAACACCCCCCTAACTTAAATATAATTAAAATCAATCTAAATAAAACTTTCAATTATTAACTAAATAATACCTATTTAAAACTAAATACAAACGTACCTGTAAAATAAAACCTAAGCTAGCTATAAAATAACTAATAGTTATATTGTAGTTAGCTTATGTTTTATTTTTATTTCACAGGTAAGTTTGTATTTATTTTATCTAGGTAGACTATTTAATAAATAGTGATTAACTATTTAATAACTACCTAGCTAAAATAAATACAAAGTTACCTGTAAAATAAAACCTTTACTGCTTTACACTAAAAGCTGATATTACAATAAAATAAATTAAATTAAATTAATCAAATACAATTATCTAAATTACAAACAAAATAAACACTAAATTACACAAAATAACAAAACAAATGATCAAAAATAAAAACGAATTACTCCTAATCTAATAGCCCTATCAAAATAAAAAAGCCCCCCCAAAATAAAAAAAACCTAGTATACACTAAACTGCCAATGGCCCTTAAAAGGGCCTTTTGGGGGGGCATTACCCCAAATAAATCAGCTCTTTTAACTTTAAAAAAAATTACAAACAACCCCCCCAACAGTAAAACCCACCACCCACACAACCAAAACCAAAAAAAGGGCATTTAGCTATTTTACTGCCCAAACCCTAAGCTAAAAATAAAACCCACCCAATAAACCCTTTAAAAAACCTAACACTAACCCCCGACGATCCACTTACAGTTTTCAAAGACCGGACATCCATCCTCATCCAGGCGGCAGAAGTCTTCATCCATGCAGGCCAAAGTCCTCATCGAAGCCGGCAGAAGTCTTAATCCAGACGGCATCTTCTATCTTCATCCGTCCGGCGTGGAGCGGGTCCATCTTCAAGACATCCGGCGCGGAGCATCCTATTCTTCGATGGTCAACCCTTTAAGGTATGTCATCCAAGATGGCGTCCCTCGCATTCCGATTGGCTGATAGAATTCTATCAGCCAATAGGAATTAAAGGGGAAAAAATCATATTGGCTGTTGCAATCAGCCAATAAGATTGAACTTTCATCCTATTGGCTGATCCAATCAGCCAATAAAATGCAAGCTCAATCCTATTGGCTGATTGAAATGTAAGGGACGCCATTTTGGATGATGTACCTTAAAGGGAAACTTCATTCTACGTTGACCATCAGAAGAAGAGGATGCTCCGTGCCGGATGCCTTGAAGAAGAAGGTTACAGGTAAAAGAACTGATTTCTTTGGGGCAATGCTCCACAAAAGGCCCTTTTAAGGGCCATTGGTAGTTTAGTGTAGGCTAGGTTTTTTTTTATTTTGGGTGGGCTTTTTTATTTTGATAGGGTTATTAGATTAGGAGTAATTCAATTTTATTTTTGATAATTTCGTTTTTTATTTTGTGTAATTTAGTGTTTATTATTTTTGGTAATTTAGATAATTGTATATGATTAATTTAATTTATTTCATTTTATAAGGCAGGTTAGGGTTTATTTTACAGGTAAATTAGTATTTATTTTAACTAGGTAGCTAGTAAATAGTTAATAACTATTTACTAACTAGTCTACCTAGTTAAAATAAATACAAACTTACTTGTGAAATAAAAATAAAACCTAAGATAACTACAATATTATAACTATTAGTTATTTTGTAGCTGGCTTAGGTTTTATTTTATAAGTAAGTATTTATTTTTAAATAGGAATTATTTAGGTAATAAATATAAGTTTTATTTAGATATATTTTAATTATATTTAAGTTAGGGGGTGTTAGGCTTTGGGTTACGTTAGGGTTATGCTTAGGGTTAGGGTTACGTTAGGTTTAGGGGTTAATATATTTATGTAGTGATGTGGGAGGCCAGAGGTTTAGGGGTTAATAGTTTATTATAGTATATTTCGTTGTGGGGGGCTTGCGGTTTAGTGAGTAATAGGTTTATTATAGCGGCGGTGTGGGCGGACGGCAGATTAGGGGTTAATAATATTTAAATAGTGTTTGCAATACGGGAGGGCCTCGGTTTAGGGGTTAATAGGTAGTTTATGGGTGTTAGTGCCCTTTGTGATCGTTTAGTTATGAGTTTTATGTTACAGCTTTGTAGCATAAAACTCATAACTACTGACTTTAGATGGCAGTACGGATCTTGTCATTTTAGGCTGTACCGCTCACTTTGGCCTCATCGTAAAACTCGTAATACCGGCGCTATGGGAGTCCCATTGAAAAAAGGACTTTTCTTAAAGTGCGGTACTGACGTTGCGTGACGGCCAAAAAGGTCTGCAGTACACCCTTTCCCGACAAGAATTGTAATAGCGGCATTAGTGAAAAAGCATCGTTATGAAGCTTTTTTGAAAGCCGCTATTATGGGAATCTCCTGTAAAAAACACTATTTGAATAATGCCTGTACTGTTTTCAAAATAACATGAGTGAAATAATTTTGTCATATTTCCACTATGGCTGGCATACAATCTGTGCATGTAACAAGTTCTGTTTTCTCTCTGAAAGAATGGCAAAATATTGGCCTCTGTTTTGAGTGAAGTAACATCATATTAGTTGAACAGAAAAAAAATTATGAACATTGTACCTTTTTATAGTCTAACCTAATATTAATTCATTATATATGTCATACAAGAAGGGAAACATATTTATGTGTGAGTGCAAAACACTTTTTTAGATATAATAGAGAAAAAAAAATTTGAAAGATTTTACCCTTTTTGAAAACAAGTAATCATAAAAATAAACAATACATTGATGAAACCAAGTCTGGATCTGAACGTAGCAGAGTAGAAATATCTATTAGGCTTTGTGTGATAAGTGTGAGCAAATGATTTTGTGGGTTCTATTCTATACATAAAGGTTAAAGGGCTGGAAAGGTCATTTTAACATATAACATTTTTGCAATATGCATTCATTAGCAAAAATGCTTCTAGAAAAAGTTATTACCATTTTTTTAAAGTGGCATACGCAGATATCCTGTGAAGACCCATGAGTGTCAGTCAGCAGCTTGTATCCCCACATATGATGTCTTCTGAAAAAATACACGCAGCTACCGGCTCTCTGAGGATGCAGGGTGTTTGAATACTGGATATGTGTGTATGCTGCAGAAAACAGTAATACCTTTTACTAGAAGAATTTTTGCTGATGCAAGTATATTGCAATAATGCTTCTATTTCAAATTGAAATACACCCATGCACATTTCATTTTTGACCTTTCTATCTCTTTATAGGGATTATGTAAAAATGACATCATGTACACATAAATATATCAGAATTAAAAAAAGAATTCTAGGATTCAAACATATAATTTGTCTATTTTTCAATTACATTTACTGGTTTTAGAATAACTTGTCCAGGAGCATACACTTTTATTCATGTCTATCTTATCTCTCAGGTATACACAAGCCAGCAGCAGCATAAAACAATTTTTTATAAATAGTATTTTTAATGGAGTAAGGACTGGTCAAGAACAAATGGGAAGCTTACATACTTATTTGGCTGATACCAGAATTACTCAACTGCCAGGACATGGTAAATCCATATTGAATAGCTTAAATTTAAACTTTTTCAAAACCTTTCCCATCTAATAGTAACATTTTAACTTTTTTGAAACTTTTACCATTTGCAAATAAAACTTTCCCATGTTTGTAGCAATTTTGTTTTAACAGCACAAATGAATCAACTAACTTTTTTTCTTGCATATATTTGGTTTGTTCATTTGTTGTTGAAGGGACATTCTTTTATCATTTTAGGATGAAAGAAATGCATATGGGAAAAATGTGATGTCATTGGGAGCACATTAAAGCCCCATAAAACCATGGTTATGGAATGTACAACATTAAAGAAATTGTTCTATGTGTGCGTGTGTTTGTAAAAAAAAATATTGTGAATAAATGTAATACAGTATTTTTAAAAAATGTTTTAACTATCAAAAAATACTGACTTTTTCATATTCCCTGTTGGGCAGCAATCCCCCCATCAGCACTGTTGTGTTGGTCTGTGTTATTGTGTCCCACCAATCCCTATCTGTTTACAGGTTAAGCCCATGCATGCGCTTTTATGTATGCACTATTGGCTAATCCAACACACAAGTGCGCACATAGCTGGCTTATTTAAAGGACCAGTCAACACATTAGATTTGTATAATCAACAAATGCAAGATAACAAGACAATCAATAGCACTTAGTCTGAACTTCAAATAAGTAGTAGATTTTTTTATAACAAATTTCAAAGTTATGTATATTTCCACTCTCCTTGTACCATGTGATATCAATCAGCCAATCACAAATGCATATATGTATAGTCTGTGAATTCTTGCACATGCTCAGGTAGGATCTGGTGACTCAAAAAGTGTAAGTATAAAAGACTGTGCACATTTTTTTAATGGAAGTAAATTGGAAAGTTGTTTAAAATTACATGCTGTATCTGAATCATGAAAATTCAATTTAACCTGAGTGTCCCTTTAATAATTATATCCTGTAGTGCTTCTCAATTACCTCTATATCACCCTAAAACATCACACATGATGTTACTGCACCATAACACACACGGACACTTGCACAGTTCTGAAACTGTGTTCTACCTAAAACAAAAAAAAAGGTTATAGCTATTTCCGTGTATGGGAAACTGTGGGAGGAGTTTGGGTGATAGGACTCCAAGATAAACTTTAAAAGGTTAACTTCATTTTAAACCCATGCAGACTTAATAATAGTTATTGGATGTTTATCTGATGTTGTTTTATGCCCCTTTATATTTCTATCTCTCAGTATCAGGAACATGTACTCCTTTTGTATTAGTATGTTTAAAAATCCTTTGTTATAAGTCTCTAGTTTTGCAATCCATAATCAATATACCCTGTTGTATTGCTTTAAATGTTGTAGTCACCTCTATCTCTGGCTAATGCTGCAGAATTTGCTGGCGCTCTATTAATAAATGATATTAATAATAGTGCTGCTCGGCATGCTGGTGCATTATAAAGGATAAAAGTAACAATATTCACTATGAGGGTAATTAGACAGGCTATGGCTTGTTTTAAGTCTGTAATTCAAACCCTTGTTGGAATAGAGAACTCAGTCCAATAGAAAACACAAGATGTGTGATTATTATTGTCATTTATTTGTGCTGCCAAATTCCATAGTGCTGGGTTCATGAGTAGGGATACACAGTGACATTAATTCATAGTAAAACAAAGGTCAGATTAAATTAAAAAAATATCCAAGAACTTTACATTCTATAGGATTCCATGCCATGGGTATCAGAGCAGTTTTATTTTCAATTCCAGTTCTCAAGAAATCCTAACAGCCCAGATTGCAATTATTTTCCTGACTGAGAGTGGCTGAAACTGTTAAACAGCTCAAGAACATTACAAATCTGACTTCCTTAAGAACTATAATGGAGAAACACTAAGATAGAGTTGTAATGCTCCCAAAATTCTTACGTTTTTGATACAATTATCAAGAGCTCAATTTATGAAGCTGAGGATGCTTTTAAAGAGTATCTATCACATCAGAGGTGGCAGAGCGTATCATCTTGCACAGTAATAAATGCAAATGTGTAGTGGATGCCATCTCAATAGCCACATATGGGGTTGGAAAAGTTCCCTGGCCCGAAAACATTGTCTGCCCTCTCCTTGATAGATGTGGGAATAAGTCTTTATCAATAATATTGTTGAATTTTGTTTTGGATGTTCCTTTGATATGTTTTTATTTCTCTAGCATCAGAGCTCTTTATCACAGGACAACTCACCATATGTAAATAGAAGCAGTTGGCATTGTTCGCCATTGTGTAAACTTTGATGTGTCAACTGATGTCATAAACTTGGCTACAAATATGCAATTAAGAACATTGAGGCTACAATTAATGAGACATCAGTTATGTCCAAAAACAATAAAAAAATGTAGAGATTGCTTATTCCTTTACCAAATTCAATCAATCAATGGCCTAGAATCATAAACCTTTGTGACATCGCCGATGGGTCTCATTTTAAAGGTATAATCATGTTCTAAATACATTGAGTATCACTTCGTCCATCTTTTTTTTTTTTTGTTTAAATATTTTTTTATTGTTATCAATATTAAGTTGTAATTGACGTAACAGATTTTACAACAACATAAAATACATAACATATATCATCTTGCAACACAGTTGTCCTGTTCTAAGGTAACAGAACCTTGAAAGCAGTAGCAGAGTAGAGTTCACATAAGATATGGAGGGACTAGGCATTGAGGCAAATGAAATCTCCACAGTCGGAGGAACAAAGTTTATTAAACCCTCATGCAAAGTCTCAGAGGTAGTCCTCTGTCTACTCATATACTAAGAAAGGTACGAACAACCATGGCAAAAACTTGTGCTGTCATATGCTATTTTTGCAATATCCTGTGTAGTACATGTCCATAAAAAGGATTACAATAAAGATACAAAAGTAGGTTAAAAAAAAAGTTAGAGGTAAAAACAGAAAAAAATAAACAAGCTTGCTTCCACTACATATGCCTGCTTAACCTTGGGAGTAATAAATGGTGAGATGGGTCTTGGAGTGATAGTCATCATGTAATATTAGTGGTGAAATGGGGGAGACCGTGTATGTAGGGGTCTTCGTCTACCCTCAACCTTAACTCTAGTGGCAGAGAATGAACCCTAAGCAGGTAGTCTCTAGTGCGTTTCCCCTCATGATGCAGTAAAACCATTCCTTAGTACCTTGGATCCATGGGACCTGTTCTGAATGACATAGCAAATATGGGTGTTAAATTTCTCTATGATTTCCGCCCATGTAGGAACTCCAAATTTTCCAGTATCTAGCGATACAGATCTTAGTGGCTGTACAGAGAGTTCTAATAACGTGTTTACTGCAGAATTAAATGGTTTTATGTGTTCATTTAGTAAAGCTTAGGATATCATTAGGGTGATACATTCAGATAGTAAAGTGTTGAGGAGGGCAGAGAGTTTAGACCAAATATGTTGCACTTTGGGGCATTCCCACCACATGTGGCTATATGTCCCTGTTTCTGAACATCGTCTGTAACATTGTTTACTATGATGTGGGGACAAATGCGAAATTTTTGTGGGAGTTAAGTACCATCTGAATATGGTTTTTATACAATTTTCTTTAAAGTCTGCGCTAAGCAGACCCTTACTTGAGTTCAGGAGAATCAAGTCCCAATCGTCTTTTAGGTACTCTCTTCCCTAAATATTTCTCCCATCTCTCTACTAAAGATGATTTAGTAACGTATTTAGCTTTTTGGATGGTCAGGTATAGTTGAGAAATCATTGCTTTATTCATGTTGCCTGTGCTGCAAATATGTTCTAATGTGGTTAGAGTTTGTGAAGATGGGTGGGCAGTATTTGGATATAGCTGAGGTGACTTGAAATTATAGAAACTAATTTAACTTCTGTGGGTTGAGTTTGTCTTGTATCTGGTTGAATGGAATGATCTTCCCTTTGTCCCATAAAGTCAGCTACTCTATAAAGTCCTTTATTTTCCCATTTCCAATTAGGTTTATAAAAAAATTCTGAAGGGAGAAGGGTTTTTGATCGGTCTGACTAAAGATGTTGGCCGGGATAAGTCATAGGGATTTGGTCAAAGTTGTTTATATGTGTAGTGTATCTGTAGTAATAAGTGAGCTGTGGACCTTTTTAGTTGAGGGATGTGGCATTTCCCACACTATTGTCGGCCAGAATGTCATACCTCTTAATTTCCGCTTCTATTACTGTGCATGTGATGTCTCAAGGGTTTTTACTTAATAGGACAGTCTGTGCTAGTCTGGCCACCTGATAGTATTCCAATAGGTTGGTAGACACGCTCCAACCCAGCTGTCTATTCTGTTGTGAAATATGGGAAGCTATTATTACTTTTTTGTTACCCCTTAAGAGCTAATTAATTCTGTCTGTAGTTTATTGAGATCTACTAAAGGGATCTTAATTGGTAGGGCTCTAAAAAGTGTAGCGTAGTCTGTGGAGTAGTTCATCTTGATGGTTGATAAATGGCCATACCAAGAAAACCGGTTAGTTTTAATCTTCCCCAGGTCCTTTTCTAATTGCTCTATATAGGGGGATGTAGTTTAATTTATATAAGTCTGTGTAGCTAAGTGAGAGTTTAACTCCTAAGTATTTGAATTGAGTCTTTTGTCCAAGTATATGCAAAATTTATTTCTATGAGCTTCTTGGTGTGTGTGGGAGATCAAGTGGTAATGCCTTGCATTTGTCAGAGTTGATCTTATAGCCTGAAATGTCAGAAAATTACCCTATCTGGTAAAGGTTGGGTAGAGAGGTTAGTGGTTTAGTTAGGGTCAGGAGGACATCGTCCATAACCAGTTTTATTTTGAATTGGTTACATTTTAGTTGCATGTATGTTCGGGGAGTTGCGAATAATAGAGACCAGGACAGTGTAAATTTGAATTTGTTACGTTTTAGTTGCACCCCATATATGTTCGGGGAGCTGCGAATAATAGAGGCCAGAGGTTCTATGCAAATGGCAAATAGCAGTGGGTACCATTTAAAATATTGATGGACTTTAATTGATAGCCCCGCTGCACAGACTGTGGCTGTGGGATGAGAGTAAATGCTTTTAATAGCCTGTATAAACGGCCCCATGAAAACCCATCCGCGCAAGAACCTCCAACATATAACCCCAGGTCCACCCTATCAAATGCCTTCTCTGCATCTAGGGATAGAAGCAGAGAAGGCGTCCTTGTCCTCCCCAAGTGATCAATCAAATAAATTGTGCGTCTTATATTGTCTGGGCTTCACAGTCAGTTATAAACCCAACCTGGTCAGGGTGGACCAATGAGGGCAGACATTTATTCAGACGGTTGGCCAAATCTTGGTGAAGATTTTGGCGTCCTGATTATTCAAGGAGATGGTGCCTAAAGCTCTTACATGGTTTGTTTTTTTGCCAACTATCTTTGCTTGTAAATATCTGGGGGTATTTCCTGACCCTGCATGATGTCATTACAGAATTGCAGTATATGGGGAACCAGTGTTGATTTGAAAATCTGGCAGTATTCTCCAGGGAAACCATCTGGTCCCATCTCCTTTCCTGGTTTAAGGTCTTTGATGGCATTTAGGATTTCCCCTGCTGTCACTGCTGCATTCAATTCCTCACTTATCCCATGATCTAAGGTTTTTAAGTGGCCTTTATCTAGGAACTGTGTTAGTAGAGTCTTTGTCTGGGGGGCAAGGTTGGTTTTATTGCCATCATAGGGGAGTTGTAATATTGGGCAAAACTATCAGCTATCTCCTGAGGGTGGGATGTTTTGAGATCCGTCTGGTCTCTGCAGAAAGGGGATGGAGGAATGATCTTATCCTTTCTCATAGTTTATGGGCTAGATATTTGTCCTGTTTATTAGAGTAAAACAAAATAGTGGGCTTTCAAATTTTGGGTTGCTCTGATTGAGGTCTCATTCAGAATTTTTGAGAGATTGTGTCTTTTATTTGCAAAATAAAGTGGCTTAGGATAACGTTTGCTGATGTTGTTTGGTGAGCCTATCAATTTCTTTTTGTAGGTTTGTCTGTTTTGTATCTGAGCGCCTTAGTGTATATATTTTTTTTCTTTAATGAGTAACACTCTAATAGAGGGTTTGTGAGCTGCTCATGTAGTTATTGGATTGCTTGTGGATTTCACATTTATCTTCCAATATTCAGTCAAGGCTCTCTGATTTGAGAGTCTTGTGTCTTGGGGTTTTTTAAATACATTTGGGTCATAAGTCCTGAGCGCTCTCTATAGTGGCCAAATAACCCTGTTATGTCAATTTGGACTATGGAATGATCGGACCAAAAGCAAGTATGTATAGAAGAGAAAACCAGGTTAGGGATCGTACTTGGCTTAGAAATATATCATTTAATTTTTAGTATGTCTTGTGTGCATAGAGTAGCAAGTATAGTCGGAAGTCTTTCCCTATAAAGAGTCCCAGGAATCTAAAATATTGTGAGCTAAAAGGGAGTCCCTAATTGAATTTAACTGTGGAGTTGTGTCTGTTAATTATGTGTCAATTTTGCCTTTCCATCTGATTTAAATGAGTGCATGAATATGTTGAAATCTCCCCCAGAAGGATTCTAATTTGTGACCATTGGGTTAACAGCTGTGAGACCCTGGCAGAAGAAGGATTACTGCTTTTCGTTTGGAGCATACAACATTAGCACAATATAATTTGTTCTCTTGTAATTGACCCCTGACTATGAGATACATGCCCTCTTTATCTTTGGTCACCTCATCCACTGTGAAGTTGAGGTAAGCTGTGTTTTTCCTATCAGTGGTAGAGTGAAGTGTTAGGGGAACTGTCTTGTCCAATATTTTTGTATTAAATCATGAGTAAAGTGCGTTACCTGCAAAAATATTATGTTGGCCCTTAATCTAGAATCTCTTAAATAATTTTCTTTTTTTATTGGGTGCACCTGTAGTTAAAGGGGACAGTCAAGTCCAAATAGACTTTCATGATTTAAATAGGGCATGTAATAAACAACTTTCCAATTTACTTTTATCACCAATTTTGCTTTGTTCTCTTGGCATATGCTAATTGCTTAGACCTTGAAGGCGGCCTCTAATGTAAATGCATTTTGACAATTTTTCACCTCTAGAGGGCATTAGTTCATGTGTTTCATATAGATAACATTGAGCTCATGCACGTAAATATTCCCAGGAGTGAGCACTGATTGGCTAAACTGCATGTCTATCAAAAGAACTAAAATAAGGGGGCAGTCTGCAGAAGCATAGATACAAGGTAATTACAGAGGTCAAAGTGTATAATTATAGCTGTGTTGGTTACGCAAAATTGGGGAATAGGTAAATTAAGGGATTATCTATCTTATAAAACAACGAAAATTCTTGGGTGTTGACTGTCCCCTTTAACATCTATAGTTGTGTGAGATACCCAATACATACTATCTTCCAAATGAAGTGAGAACCCCTAGCAACATTGGAAAAATAATAATTATAACTGCAAAACTTAGGAAAACAAACCTTGCAAAAGTGTTTATGTAAATTTTTTTAATTGTAAAGTATTTGCATGTAATTTTTCTTATGGTAAAGAAGATGGATAGAACAAAATATCGGCTAGATTACGAGTTGTGCATTAGGCTGAAAAAGCAGCGTTAAAGGTCCTAACGCTGCTTTTTCACTACCGCTGCTATTACGAGACTTGCAGGTTTACGGGCACCGCACATTTCTTTGGCCTTACCGCAAAAAGACTTACGTAAACCTCGTAAACCCTTTTTTTCTATGGGACTTCCATAGCGCTGGTACGAGTCTGTTCTGGGAGGCCAAAAGTGAGCGGTACACCCTCTACCTCCAAGATCCGTAACCCAATTTTAAAGTCAGTAGTTAAGAGTTTTATGATACAACGCCGTAGCATAAAACTCATAACTAAAAGTGCTAAAAAAGCACACTAACACCCATAAACTACCTATTAACCCCTAAACCAAGGCCCTCCCGCATCGCAAACACTAAAAGAAATTTTTAACCCCTAATCTGCCGCTCCGGACATCGCCGCCACTATAATAAACATATTAACCCCTAAACTGCTGCACTCCCGCCTCGCAAACACTAGTTAAATATTATTATTAACTCCTAATCTGCCATCCCTAACATCGCTGCCACCTACTTACATTTATTAACCCCTAATCTGCTGACCCCCAACGTCGTTGCCCACTATACTAAATGTATTAAACCCCCTAAACCTAAGTCCTCAACCTTAACCCTAACACCCCCTAACTTAAATATAATTACAATAAATCTAAATAAAAATTAATATTATTACCTAAATAATTCCTATTTAAACTAAATACTTACCTGTAAAAATAAACTCTAAGCTAGCTACAATATAACTAATAGTTACATTTAGCTAGCTTAGGGTTTATTTTTTTTCACAGGCAAGTTTGTATTTATTTTAAACTAGGTAGAATAGTTACTAAATAGTTATTAACTATTTACTAACTACCTAGCTAAAAATAAATACAAAAGTACCTGTAAAATAAAACCTAACCTAAGTTACACTAACACTACACTACAATTAAATAAATGACCTAAATTAAATACAATTAAATAAATTAAATACGATTAGCTAAAGTACAAAAATAAACAAAGACTAAATTACATAAAATAATAAACAAATTACAAGATATTTAAACTAATTACACCTAATCTAATAGCCCTATCAAAATAAAAAAGCCCCCCAAAATAAAAATAAAATGAGCCTAAACTATACTATCAATAGCCCTTACTCTAAAGTAATCAGCTCTTTTACCTGTAAAAAAATAATACAAACACCCCCCCAACAGTAAAACCCACCACCCCACACAACAAACCCCCCAAATAAAAACCTAACTAAAAAAACCTAAGCTCCCTATTGCCCTGAAAAGGGCATTTGGATGGGCATTGCCCTTAAAGGGCAGTTAGCTCTTTTGCGGCCCAAAGCCCTAACCTAAAAATAAAACCCACCCAATACACCCCTTAAAAAAAAACCCTAACACTAACCCCTGAAGACCCGGACATATATCCTCAAGGAAGCGGCAGAAGTCTTCATCCAACCGGGCCCGAAGTCCTCAACGAAGCCAGGAGAAGTCTTCATCCAAGCTGGGGGAAGTGGTCCTCCAGACGGGCAGAAGTCTTCATCCCAGACGGCATCTTCTATCTTCATCCATCCGACGCGGATGGCTGATGCAATCCAATCAGCCAATAGGATGAGCTCACATTCTATTGGCTGATTGGAACAGCCAATAGAATGCAAGTTCAATCCTATTGGCTGATTGCATCAGCATAGGATTTTTTTCCTACCTTAATTCCGATTGGCTGATAGAATTCTATCAGCCAATCGGAATCTAAGGGATGCCATCTTGGATGATGTCACTTAAAGGTACCTTCATTCAGTAAGAAGACCTCCGGATGAAAAGGATGCTCCCGCGTCGGATGTCTTGAAGATGGAGCCGCTCCGCGTCGGATGGATGAAGATAGAAGATTCCGTCTGGAATGAAGACTTCTCCCCGTTTGGAGGAACACTTCGCCCTGGCTTGGATTAAAGACTTCTCCCGGCTTCGTTGAGGACTTCGGCCCGGTTGGATGAAGACTTCTGCCGCTTCATTGAGGATCGATTTCCGGTCTTCAGAACAGTAAGTCGATCTTCAGGGGGTTAGTGTTAGGTTTTTTTAAGGGTGTATAGGGTGGGTTTTATTTTAGGTTAGGGCTTTTGGGCCACAAAAGTGTTAACCTGCCCTTTTAAGGGCAATGCCCATCCAAATGCCTTTTCAGGGCAATGGGGAGCTTAGGTTTTTGAGTAGGTTTTTTATTTGGGGGGTTTGTTGTGTGGGTGGTGGGTTTTATTGTTTGGGGGGTGTTTGTATTTTTTTTTGCAGGTAAAAGAGCTGATTACTTTGGGGCAATGCCCTGCAAAGGCCCTTTTAAGGGCTATTGGTAGTTTAGTTTAGGCTAGGGGTTTTTTTTATTTTTGGGGGTAGGGCTATTAAATTAGGTGTAATTAGTTTAAATATCTTGAAATTATTTTCTGTAATTTAGCTGGGGTTTTTTTGTACTTTAGCTAATTGTATTTAATTTATTTAATTGTATTTAATTTAGATAATTTATTTCATTGTAGTGTAGTGTTAGGTGTTAGTGTAACTTAGGTTAGGTTTTATTTTACAGGTACTTTTGTATTTATTTTAGCTAGGTAGTTAGTAAATAGTTAATAACTATTTAGTAACTATTCTACCTAGTTAAAATAAATACAAACTTGCCTGTAAAATAAAAATAAAACCCCTAAGCTAGCTACAATGTAACTATTAGTTGTAGCTAGCTTAGGGTTTATTTTACAGGTAAGTATTTAGTTTTAAATAGGAATTATTTATGTAATAATATAATTTTTATTTAGATGTATTGTAATTATATTTAAGCTAGGGGGTGTTAGGGTTAGACTTAGGTTTAGGGGTTAATACATTTAGTATAGTGGCGGCGACGTTGGGGGCGGCAGATTAGGGGTATAATAAATGTAGGTAGGGTGGCAGCGATGTTAGGGACGGCAGATTAGGGGTCAATAATTTTTTACTAGTGTTTGCGAAGCGGGAGTGCGGCGGTTTAGAGGTTAATATGTTTATTATAGTGGCGGCGATGTCCGGAGCGGTAAATTAGAGGTTAAAAAATATAATGTAGGTGGCGACGATGTCGGGGGCGGCAGATTAGGGGTTAATAAGTGTAAGATTAGGGGTGTTTAGACTCGGGGTTCATGTTTAGGGTGTTAGGTGTAACATAAATTTTATTTCCCCATAGAATCAATGGGGCTGCGTTACTGAGATTTACGCTGCTTTTTGGCAGGTGTTAGACTTTTTCTCAGCCAGGTCTCCCCATTGATGTCTATGGGGAAATCGTGCACGAGCACGTACGACCAGCTCACCGCTGACTTAAGCAGTGCTGGTATTGAAGGTGCTGTAAGGAGCATAATTTTGCTCAACGCTCACTTCTTGCCTTTTAACGCCAGGTTTGTAAAAACCCGTAATACCAGCGCTGCAGGTAAGTGAGCAGTGAGGAAAAAACTGCTTGTTAGCACCGCACAGCCTCTAACACAAAAGTCGTAATCTGGCCGTACGTCTCCTGTTCCTGACCAAGGGCATTCTAGAGGAGTGCCCAGGATTTATTTGACTACAACTCTGGCCCAGCAGCAAGAATAATTCAGTAAGACACCTTTGCCCCTGTGAATTATCCTGTCTTATAGTTGTGTCTCACTATTTTAAGGGTACTATTAACTAGCAATATTATAAACATATAATTGCTTAACGACATTTCTAGATTATTTCTAAATTTCACACATCTAGCTCTTGTCTCATTTGCTGTATGAGATATCATGTAGATGGCTAATGAATACATTTATGTATGTAAATTAAGGAAAATCAACTTGTGAATAAATACACAAGAATGATATAAAGGCTGGTTCAGGACTGAGTTTGGCAAAGAGAAACATTGTCCTAAAACCTGCTGTAAAGTATTGAGAAACTGGATTTTGTTATCACCTTGAACAAGGACTATCTCATGTTATGTATAGAGCCTTTTATCAGTTCAAAAACAAATAAAAAGCTGTGATCAACCCCATAGTTAGATCAATAAATCAATACTGTGACTGTATAGGAAGAAACAGGATTTTTCAATCTTAAATTAATATCAGTCGTGCTATCATATGGGAGCAAGGAGAAGGTTTCAGATCTTAAAAATAAAGGTTGCTCTCATGGGCTGTCACAAAGCAGAAGTTAAATATTTTATGCTTATTTTTTTTTCTGTTTTTTCTTATTTAACCCCCCCCCCCCCCCCCCCCCCACCATTTACCTTCTTGTTTTTAGTGTCTTCCAAATTTATGGCTATTGACATCTTACCTTTGAGATTTTGGCTTGCTACAAAAAGATTGTAGCTGCTTAGCACCATCCAAGCACCGCCTCCGAACCACTTTTTAGGGCCATAAATTTATGATGTGATGCGATAATGGACCTCAATGCAAGAAACACGGTACAGAATGCAAATGCCTAAATAACAAAATAAAACTCTCAACCAAAGAACATTGTATGAAAAAAAATGCAAAATGCTCTATGCAAAAGGTTAGTTACAATATAAGCTCTAAGATAGTGTTTCTCTAATGGTGTTCTACAAAAGAGCCATTAATTAATATTTTCATCCAATGTACAGTGTACTTTTGGCTATTTATAAAATTACATTTCTATAACAAATTTTACCAGCCTAATATTTATGTAAAATTTGTTTATTTTGCTGCAACTTATAAAATAAAACTCCATCAGTCAATCAACAGTAAAATTACATTGATTATGTAATCAAATACTGCTGTAATGGCAATGATTATGTAATCAACATACAATCATATATTATTAATGGTACCAAGTAATTTAAACAATTTAAACAATACATTGCTGTAAATGTTTCCATTTTTGTCATGTCTTACTAAAAAAATACATATTGTAATAGAATTTAAATAAAGTCAATGTAGTGTAAACTGTAAAATACTATAAACCTGCACAGGTGTGCTACAGTCTGAAAAAAAACTTTGAGAACCACTGTTCCACTGTATTTATTTTATAAAATAACATTACAATGAAAATAGACTCTATAATCACTGTAAGTAACATTAAATATTCAATACAATTAAGGTGAAGGCAACTTACTTCAAGTCACTTTCTATCAGTAATGTTTTCTTCATTTCTTATTCAATACACATAGGTGCATAGAAACTATTTAAAGACCCACACTGTTTCTAGAAGATGTTGTTATAATTACAAAGCCATCTCTATCCTATGTACTGTTAAACCAACTCAAAGCTGGAGGGTTATGTAGATAGATTAAGGTACAAGGGGTTTATGAGGATAGGTATAACAGAATCATGGTACAACGCTTTCCATGACTGGGACATAGGGCTTCAATGATCAAGGTTTCAACCCTCAATAAGCCTGTGCCCAGACATCAAACTACAACTTTAAGATTTATCAAGGTAAGCACTCTATTCAAAACAAAGTTTTTTTTTCCTGCGCCCGGATTCAATCATGATGTGTATTACGGATGTACATTTAGATCCTTCATGAGGATCTGAATGCGTAAGTAAGCAGCCATGTGTAAAAGATCCTCACTCTAAGATCTGTGCAAATCCAGAATTTACAGTGGGATCTTTTACAGGAACCAATCCAGCTATGAAACTATCCAAAGGTAAAAAGCAGCTGCTTACCCCTTGATTTGGATCCTCACAAAGGATCCAAAATCACATACCTAATGTGTATTTGCTTCTGAACGATTTCACATATTTTCCACCTGTACTAAGACAAATCTGATTAAGG
Organism: Bombina bombina; assembly: GCF_027579735.1. Taxonomy (NCBI): domain Eukaryota; kingdom Metazoa; phylum Chordata; class Amphibia; order Anura; family Bombinatoridae; genus Bombina; species Bombina bombina. The sequence goes on from NC_069501.1 coordinate 126,496,286, forward strand.
GCTAGATTATAAGTGGTGTGCTATTTAGCGCTCCCACGTTAACTTCACTAGAATTAAACTTTTTGCATGCATCGGGTAGCACTCATATTACAAGTTGAAAGTAAAAACCTGACATGAAAAGAGTCGGACTACAGATAATGCAACCGTGCTAACTATTCTCCCCATAGACTTCATTGGGGAGCACAAACTGGAAAAGCCTAAAACCTATAGTCCTAAACTAACCCGAACTGGGCTATTAATATTACACATACCAATGTTCTTCACATAGAAACATAGATATTGACGGCAGATAAGAGCCATAGGCCCAGCAAGTCTGCCCGACCTTACATAACAGTATAAACTTATCTAGTTCGTAGGATAGCCTTATGCTTGTCCCATGCATTTTTAAAGTCCCCCACAGTGTTTGTTGCTACTACCTCTTGAGGAAGTTTATTCCATAAATCAATCACTCTTTCTGTAAAGAAGTGCTTCCTCAAATTACTCCTGAATCTACTACCCTTTAGCTTGAGCTCATGACCCCTTGTTCTTGAATTTTCCATTTTATGTAAAATACCCACAGCCTCAGTTTTACTAAACCCTTTAATGTACTTGAAAGTTGCTATCATATCACCTCTTTCCCTTCTCTCCTCTAAGCTATACATATTTAGGTCACATTAAAATATATGTAATATTTATATTTAAATATATATTTCTACAGATATATAGATATAGATTTAAAAAAAAAATCAGATATATACAGAAATATATTTAGAAATATAAATATTAAATTTATTTTTATGTGAAGAACATTGGAATGTACAAAATGTGAATCACAATTTGGGTTTAGCGATGTACGTCTAATGTGGTGTTGGGTTAGCACAGTTATCTTAAGGAGCATTTTGTGAATATTAAATATAAAGAAATAATGTAAAAAATAGTAATAATAATTATTAAAGAAGTTCTAAACCATTCTAGGTGAAAGAATGGTGTGAGAAAAACCACCAACAAGGACACTACTAAACCTGAAATATCACAAAAAAGGGGGTGAGGTAAGCGCTTAGAGGAGCGGTCCTATCACAGAGAAAAAGTACACCCATTTAGTGCTCTTGGTAATGTATAATATTCTTGCAACACTGCTACATGGTGCCGCAGACATATGCACGCCTCTGAGTTTACCCTCCTGCTGTTCAAAAAAGGATAACAAGAAAACAAAGACAATTTGATTATAGAAGTTCTTTAAAAATGTATGCTCTATCTGAATCATGAAGCAATTTTTTTTTTAAAGTTTTATTAGGTTTTAACAAAGTTTTACAAGAAATAAAAAATCTAAATACTTATAATTCTTGATAAAAATATGGCACAGTCTTAGTTTTCCTATTATTATAAATTGGAGACAGTGACACTACTTAGTGATATAACAGGATTTATGTATATCAATAGAAATTACAGGGGGATATTCTATTCTCCTCCTGGTGTTACCCACTCCACAGAAATATTAATCAGATATAGTCAGGAGTTAGGAAGAGGAGTTTGGGGGTGCAGCTATTTCTAAAACACAGATTTTATTCATATAGATTAAAATCTACTTCTTATAGTGAGACAAAAAGTGAGGATAGTGGAACAATTTTTTTTCCATAAAAAGAGCTGAAAACTTCTCACCTCCAAGTGGCAAAAAAGGCTTTATTTAGGAGGACGCCTGTTCCAGGTCTCAGAGAAGTGCCGCTGCTTCTTAACTTAAGTTTCAGGCGGACCAGAAACTTTGGGTGTAGATTGCAGCATCCATTGTTTGATAAATCTACCCCCAAAAAGTAAAATATAAAACAGGAAAAAAATCTGAATTAGGAAAAATTGGTATGTAGAAAGATATATATTGAATAGTATAAGAATTGTTATACAAATAACTGTTATAAAAACAAGTCATACAAATAACTTATAAAAACAAGTCATACAAATAACTGTTATAAAAACAAGTCATACAAATAACTGTTATAAAAACAAGTCATACAAATAACTGTTATAAAAACAAGTCATACAAATAACTGTTAGAAAAATAATTGTCGCAAAAATAGCAAGCCTACCCATATGAATAAATCATTAAAAAAAATCCATATTAAAAAGAAGAACATATTACCCATAAATGAAAAAATTAAAAGTGTATAGGATGTTGTTACAGAACACTGAAATGATTAAAATAGGAAAATTAAATCAAACTCCATATATAAACCATGGGGAGGTAAACTTTGAAATTATACGAGTGTTCTGCTTCTTATTTTAATAGTGTTTTCTCAAAATTATAACCTCTTAAATTAAAGTGATTTTTTTTTTTACTCCTCACAATTTGAGACAAGAAGTGTCCCCATTATCAACGTCCTTAAAATGTTTATAGAGATCAGTATCACATTTTTTTTTCTATATTCAGTAGATGTTCCCATATTCTGTCTCTGAGAGTTCTACTAGTTTGACCTATATATTGAAGTTTACATGAGCACTGTAAAATATATATCATAGTTTTGTCTGTGCATCTTTAAATCTATTTAATCTTTATTTGTTTCAGATTTTGTGCTGATCTCATGTGTCTTTATGCTGAATTTACATGCTTTACGCAAACCACATGGAAAAAAAACTTGTAATCTATGTCCGTCTTTTTAGCTTTTTTGAAAACAATATCTGGTCTCTAGTTTGTCTCACAATATAGGATCTTTCCTAATGAAATGTCAGTGTTTTTTTTTTATAATTATTTTAATAGCATGGTGTTGTGAACTATAACCAGTTATAAAAGATTATGTATTATTTCTTGTTGTAATGTTATTGTTTTTATTCTTTTGTTTTAAGAAAGAGAAATATAGAAGGTAGAGGGGCATAGAAGATGGAAATATATATATAGGGGGAGGGTGACCCTACACTATGGCACTGTGGGTTTGAAGAGCAAACACATTCTAAATATATATAGGGCGAGGGTTGGGAGGGGAAGATGATCACTGCTGAAAAAAAATATATACATAAAATGATGTGTCTGGCAGGGGTGTGTGTATAGCAACACAAGGAACCAGTAATAGTGGTTCCTTGCCATGTAATCAGTGCATTAGGTAATTGCAGTGATCACATGGGCTAAAATGTAACAAAAATAAAGTAAAAGTATTGTTACTCTGTGTCAGAAGAGCTTTGCTGAAAGCTATTGCCAACCCTTTAATAACCCAACAGCTAATTTATCATTTGTGGCATCACTAAACCAACAGCTTTTTTCAAAGCTAATTTATTTTTTTTCTGATATATATATAATATATATATATATATATAAATATATATATATACTGTATATATATATATATATATATATATATAATCTATTGTGCACACCATATATTGCCATCAAGGTATCAATAAATTGGCAAGAGTATATTTTGATAATTGCTTCTAGATTTATAGATTTATTACTTGTCACCTATACATTTACTGTCCACTGTTTTAAAAAAAGTAAAAAAAAATATCTTTTTATTTTTTTCTGACCAGTGGGAATCCCGCTGATGCTGACGTTTCCTGTTATTATTATTTTAGGGGGAGAGAGCACAGAAGTTATATTATATTATTAGATTTGGGGTTTTCTTGTGGCAAGATATATACCTTAGATTTGGCAAAATGGCAAAAAAATGGTATAATGTTGAGGAGGCTTACCAAATTGTAATTGATACAGACTCTGGTATTGACCCCTCTGAATCAGAATACCATCCTTATTCAGAAATTGAAACTAGCGACACTAGAAAAAAGTTACAATCTCAAGGTGACAATTTAATTAGTAATCCCCCTTATTTTTATAACCCTGGAATTCTTGATTATGCTAATTCTTCTGGTATCAATGTAGACATCAGCAATTTCAACAATTTCAATCCAGCAGCCTTTTTCAAAATATTTTTTTCAGATGCTATTTTGGAAGAAGGGGCTTGCCAGACTAACTTTTATGCAGAACAGTGCTTGGCCCAAAAATCCCCTACAGATACCTGTAATTGGATCCCAACAAATATTGCAACATTGAGTTAAAATATTTTTGGGGACTCACTTTTACTATGGGCATCATGCACAAGTCAGGCATCAAATCATATTGGTCTACCCACCCTGTATTTTCAACACCTCTGTTCCCAGCAGTCATGCCCAGATCAAGGTATGAAACCTTATACATTTTTCTCCACTTTACTGATAACACACAGGCCCTACCTTTGACTGACCCAAATGATGAGAGATTATATAAAATAAGACCACTAACTGATTATTTTAACAAATTATTTGCTGAAGTATGTACCCCATGTAAAAATATTTGTAATGACGAGTCGCTAATGCTTTACAAAGTTATATTACAATTTAAGCAATATATCCCCTCTAAAAGAGCACATTACGGTATTAAATTGTATAAACTGTTTGAGAATTCCACAGGCTACTGTCACCTACGCTGGTGCTCACCTGTTCTGCGGTGTTCACAAATTCATTCTATGGCGATCACGATACCTGAGGCCCTTGCTTCCTGGTCATTAGCCTCTGTAACTCATCTCACAGCCGAGTTCACCGCAACGGCCCTTCCATCTATCCAAGATGGCGCCATGTGGGAGAGCCGGTCGCCATGGCAGAGCTCGGGAGCATGGCCGGAGGGTGGGGCAAGGAGAGTGAGGTAACCAAGATGGAGCTGAGTCCTACCTCCACTTTGACTTCAGGTAACTCCTACCAACAGGTGAGGCCAGGTCATGTGATTCAGTAACCCCTTTATAAGCAGAGTACGCCTGTCAGTCAGTGCTTGGTTGTTTTGCATCCTGCTTATGAACTCCTGGCGTTTATTCCTTGTGAATCCTGTTTATTGTATTTTGTGACCTTGCTTATCCCTGACTTCTCTAATAGCCGCCTGACCTAACCTTTGGCCTGTTTGATGCTGATTTTGCCTCACCCCTTTTTGGATACCTTGTTCTCTGGACATTTGTTTGTGCTTGCTGCTACTTTTCTGCACTTAAGTTCCTGTTCCTGTTCTAATAAACCTCCACAGGTTTTTACATAACAACCAAGCCCTAAAATAGAACTCGCAGGAGCAGCTGAAGCCATAACCGCCTTGACCCAACAGGTGGCGGTATTGACCCAAACAGTACAAGAATTACAAACCAGTAACGCCACCCTGCTTCAGCATGAACAATTAAGAGCCAATACTGTTCCACCTACACCTACACCACCGCCTCTGGCACAGCCTCCGCTGTCACCTACTGTTCCTGAGTCTGCAATTTCTATGCCTGAAAAATTTACTGGAAAAAGTCTGAATTCCGAAGTTTCAGAACTGCTTGTGAATTGCTTTTTTCTCTCAAACCACATACATATCCCAATGACTATACAAAAGTTTGGTCTGCAATTACTCTACTCTCTGTTCAACCTCAAATCGGTCTCATCAGTTGTTACACAACAATAGTCCACATCTAGAGACTTGGGAATCCTTTGCAACTACTATGCCTACTTTATATGATGACCCCTTGAGACTGTCCGCTGCCAGAGATGTCTTATGTTCTTTACACCAAAACAGGCGTCCTGTCAAGGACTATATAACAGACTTTCGTGAATTAGCGCCTGGCACTGGTTTCAATGAGACAGGCCTTGTGGAACAGTTCTGTTTAGGACTTTCAGAACTCTTAAAAGACTAAATTGGCAAGAGTGGGCATTCCCACCTCTCTGGAGAAACTAATCCTATTAGTAACTCAATTAGATAGACTTTTTATGAACAGAGAATAGAACGTACACAAGCTCTACCACCTTTATGCCTCACAAGTTCTTCGGGAACAGCTGATTCTTCCATAATTACATCTGAGGAACCAATGCAGATTGGCATGGTTCATCGCCCTCTATCTGATTAAGAATGGAAAAGGAGTAGTTCCTTAGGTCTGCCTGTATTGCAGAAAACCGGATCATCAGCTTAAAACTTGCCCAGTTTGCCCAACCTCTTCACCGGGTAAGGGAACTATTGCACATTTCTCCTGGAATGCAGCAGCTCCTGCTGTATCTACTTACCTATCTGTTCCACTTTCCATATAGTGGGAAAATATAGAACATGCTGTTACAGCTATTATCGACTCTGGTGCTAGTGGCTGCTTTATGGATCTAACTTCTGCACAATCCTTGAAAATACCAATTAGGGACAAATTCTATCCGTCATTGTTATATGTTGTAGACGGAACTCATATCAAAACTAGTCCCGTCCGTCACGAAAAAGAACCTATCCGTTTACTCATTGGAGAATGCCATGTTGAAACACTTTGTCTGGATCTTGTACCCTCACCCATGTTTACCCTGATTATTGGACTACTTTGGTTTCATACTCATAATCCATTCATTGATTGGCGAAAAAGGTACCCTCACATTTTCCTTGAATCATTGCAATACAACTTGTCTGTTGTCTGGATCTACCACCATGGTGTCCCTCGTGTCTCCAGCCTCTACCATTCTTCCTGAGAAATATATTGAATATGCCGATGTGCTCAATAAAAAGAATGCAGACATCCTACCACCAAGACGTCCATATGATTGCCCCATTGATTTACTCCCTGGGGCTCCCATTCCATATGGACATATTTTTCCACTTGCTGAAGCTGAACTAAAACATCTTAAAGAATATATTTCAGAAAACTTGGCCAAAGGATTTATTAGACCCTCAACCTCACCTGCAGGGGCTGGGATCTTTTTTGTTGGCAAAAAAGATGGAGGTCTTCGCCCTATTATTGATTTCCATGCCCTGAATAATATAACCATCAAAAACTGGTTCCCCTTACTACTGATACCAGAGTTACTGGATCAGCTTCGGAGAGCTTCTATATTCACCAAAATAGATCTACGTGGGGCATACAACCTAGTGTGTATGCATGAAGGGGAAGAGTGGAAGACGGCCTTCCGAACTCGTTATAGACATTTTGAGTACCTGGTTATGCCCTTTGGTCTCTGCAATGCCCCTGCCACCTTCCAATACTTCCTTAATGACGTCTTCAGAGATGTTTTGGATTTCTTACTTGTCATCTACCTAGATGACATCTTGTTTATTCTCTGTTTCTCCAATTTAACACACGGAACATGTAAAGAGGGTTCTTTAACGTCTTTGAGACCATGGGTTATATGCTAAATTGGAAAAATGTGTCTTTGACACAAATAGGGTAGAATTCTTGGGGTATGTCATCAACCCTGGTTATATACAAATAGACTCTGTTAAAGTCAAGATCATTCTAGATTGGCCCAGCCCCAAAGAAACAAAAGCCGTACAGAGATTTATGAGATTTGAAAACTTTTATTGACGCTTTATACATGGATGCTCCCAAATATGTGCCCCTATTACTATCCTCACCAAGAAACAAGACAAGATCACCTGGACACCCCAAGCTCAAGAAGCTTTCGACACTCTAATGAAACTCTTTACTCAAGCTCCTATATTGGTACAACCAAATACCTTCAAAGCTTTCTTTCTTGAAGTGGATGCTTTCGACATGCCAGTCTGCGCCCTGAGGTTGCACCTGTGGAGGGGGCTCTGTCACATACGCTGGTGCTCACCTCTTCTGCTGTGTTCACAAAGTCATTCTGTGTTCACGATACCTGAGGCCCCTGCTCCCCGGTCATTAGCCTCTGTAACTCAGCCGAGGTCACCGCAGCAGTCCTTCCATCTATCCAAGATGGTGGCCGCCATGAAAGAGAGCCGGTCGCTGTGGCGGAGCTCGGGAGCATAGCCGGAGGGTGGGGCAAGGAGAGTGATGTAACCAAGATGGCGCTGAGTCCTACCTCCACTTATATTGACTTCAGGTAACTCCTACCAACAAATGAGGCCAGGTCATGTTATTCAGTAACCCCTTTATAAGAAGAGCACGCCTGTCAGTCAGTGCTTGGTTGTTTTGCCTCCTGCTTATGAACTCCTGGTGTTTATTTCTTGTGAATCCTGTTTATTGTATTTTGTGACCTTGCTTATCTCTGACTTCTCTGATTGCCACTTGCCCTGACCTTTGGCCTGTTTGACACTGATTTTGCCTCACCCCTTTTTGGATACTTTGTTCTCTGGACATTTGTTTGTGCTTGCTGCTGCTTTTCTGCACTTGAGTTCCAGTTCCTGTTCTAATAAACCTCCACAGGTTCTTACAGCTACATACAAAATTTTAGAGTGTATGAAGGGAAAATTTCACCTGACTGCCCATCTTACCTTAAAACAAGTGAGAAAACTGTCTGGGACCTCATCCATCCCTTGTTAGGATATGGGTACCATCTTTATGTTGATAATTATCATACTAGTATCCCAATTTTCAAAATATTATTTTGCATTTACACCGTATTCAAAAAAAATCATAAAGGTTTCCCACAGCAATTTGTCTTCAAGAAACAAAATGCAGGAAACACAGCAGTGCTGCGGAGTGAAGAACTTTAAGTTTAAGTTTAGTGACAAAATAAGTGTTCATGCTAACAACTATACACAATGAGGGAACCAAGGCAGATACTCCCAGAGGTGAAAGGAGACAAATTCAAAAAAACTGTTTATTTTAGACTACAATAAATACATGGTTGGAGTAGATCTCTCTGACCAGATGATGAAGCCTTATCTTGCCTCAAGAAAAATCAAAATCTGGTATAAAAAGCTTGCTGTCTATATGATTCAGATGGCACTTTTTAATTTGTATTTCTTTCATGTAATTAGCAAGAGTCCATAAGCTAGTGACGTATGGGATATACATTCCTACCAGGAGGGGCAAAGTTTTCCAAACCTCAAAATGCCTATAAATACACCCCTCACCACACCCACAAATCAGTTTTACAAACTTTGCCTCCCATGGAGGTGGTGAAGTAAGTTTGTGCTAGATTCTTCGTTGATATGCGATTCGCAGCAGGCTGGAGCCCAGTTTTCCTCTCAGTGTGCAGTGAATGTCAAAGGGATGTGAAGAGAGTATTGCCTATTTGAATTCAATGATCTCCTTCTACGGGGTCTATTTCATAGGTTATCTGTTATCGGTCGTAGAGATTCATCTCTTACCTCCCTTTTTCAGATCGACGATATACTCTTATATATACCATTACCTCTACCGATTCTCGTTTCAGTACTGGTTTGGCTTTCTACTACATGTAGATGAGTGTCCTGGGGTAAGTAAGTCTTATTTTTGTGACACTCTAAGCTATGGTTGGGCACTTTTATATAAAGTTCTAAATATATGTGTTTAAACATTTATTTGCCTTGATTCAGGATGTTCAACATTCCTTATTTCAGACAGTCAGTTTCATTATTTGGGATAATGCATTTAAATAATCAATTTTTCTTACCTTAAAATTTGACTTTTTTTCCTGTGGGCTGTTAGGCTTGCGGGGGCTGAAAATGCTTCATTTTATTGCGTCATTCTTGGCGCTGACTTTCTTGGCGCAAAAATTTTCTTTGTCATTTCCGGCGTCATACTTGTCGCTGGAAGTTGCGTCATTTTTTTGACGTTTTTGCGCCAAAAATGTCGGCGTCACCGGATATGGCGTCATTTTTGGCGCTTAAAGCATTTAGGCGCCAAATAATGTGGGCGTTTTTTTGGCGCTAAAAATTATGGGCGTATTTATTGTCTCCACATTATTTAAGTCTCATTGTTTATTTGCTTCTGGTTGCTAGAAGCTTGTTCATTGGCATTTTTTCCCATTCCTGAAACTGTCTTTTAAGGAATTTGATAAATTTTGCTTTATATGTTGTTTTTTCTATTACATATTGCAAGATGTCTCAGATTGACCCTGAATCAGAAGATACTTCTGGAAAATTGCTGCCTGATGCTGGATCTACCAAAGTTAAGTGTATTTGTTGTAAACTTGTGGTAACTGTTCCTCCGGCTGTTGTTTGTAATGAATGTCATGACAAACTTGTTAATGCAGATAATATTTCCTTTAGTAATGTTCCATTACCTGTTGCTGTTCCATCAACATCTAATATTCAGGGTGTTCCTGTTAACATAAGAGATTTTGTTTCTAAATCTATTAAGAAGGCTATGTCTGTTATTCCTCCTTCTAGTAAAAGGTCTTTTAAAACTTCTCATTTTTCAGATGAATTTTTAAATGAACATCATCATTCTGATTCTGATAATGATTCTTCTGGTTCAGAGGATTCTGTTTCAGAGGTTGATACTGATAAATCTTCATATTTATTTAAATGGAATTTATTCGTTCTTTGCTTAAAGAAGTCTTAATTGCATTAGAAATAGAGGAATCTGGTCCTCTTGATACTAAATCTAAATGTTTGAATACGGTTTTTAAACCTCCTGTAGTTATTCCAGAGGTTTTTCCCGTCCCTGATGCTATTTCTGAAGTAATTTCCAGGGAATGGAATAATTTGGGTAATTCATTTACTCCTTCTAAACGGTTTAAGCAATTATATCCTGTGCCATCTGACAGATTAGAGTTTTGGGACAATATCCCTAAGGTTGATGGGGCTATCTCTACTCTTGCTAAACGCACTACTATTCCTACGGCAGATAGTACTTCCTTTAAGGATCCTTTAGATAGGAAAATTGAATCCTTTCTAAGAAAAGCTTTCTTATGTTCAGGTAATCTTCTTAGACCTGCTATATCTTTGGCGGATGTTGCTGCAGCTTCAACTTTCTGGTTGGAAGCTTTAGCACAACAAGTAACAGATCATAATACTCATAGCATTGTTAATCTTCTTCAACATGCTAATAATTTTATTTGTGATGCCATCTTTGATATCATTAGGGTTGATGTAAGGGATATGTCTTTAGCTATTTTAGCTAGAAGAGCTTTATGGCTTAAAACTTGGAATGCTGATATGTCTTCTAAGTCAACTTTGCTTTCCCTTTCTTTCCAGGGTAATAAATTGTTTGGTTCACAGTTGGATTCTATTATTTCAACTGTTACTGGGGGGAAAGGAACTTTTTTTTACCACAGGATAAAAAATCTAAAGGTAAATTTAGGTCTGCTAATCGTTTTCGTTCCTTTCGTCACAATAAGGAACAAAAGCCTGATCCTTCCCCTACAGGAGCGGTATCAGTTTGGAAACCATCTCCAGTCTGGAATAAATCCAAGCCTTTTAGAAAGCCAAAGCCAGCTCCCAAGTCCACATGAAGGTTCGGCCCTCATTCCAGTCCAGCTGGTAGGGGGCAGATTACGATTTTTCAAAGAAATTTGGATCAATTCGATTCACAATCTTTGGATTCAGAACATTGTTTCACAAGGGTACAGAATAGGCTTCAAGATAAGGCCTCCTGCAAGAAGATTTTTTCTTTCCCATGTCCCAATAAATCCAGTGAAGGCTCAAGCATTTCTGAAATGTGTTTCAGATCTAGAGTTGGCTGGAGTAATTATGCCAGTTCAAGTTCTGGAACAGGGGCTGGGGTTTTACTCAAATCTCTTCATTGTACCAAAGAAGGAGAATTCCTTTAGACCAGTTCTGGATTTAAAAATATTGAATCGTTATGTAAGGATACCAACATTCAAAATGGTAACTATAAGGACTATTCTGCCTTTTGTTCAGCAAGGGCATTATATGTCCACAATAGATTTACAAGATGCATTCCGATTCATCCAGATCACTATCAGTTTCTGAGATTCTCTTTCCTAGACAAGCATTACCAGTTTGTGGCTCTGCCGTTTGGCCTAGCAACAGCTCCAAGGATTTTTACAAAGGTTCTCGGTGCCCTTCTATCTGTAATCAGAGAACAGGGTATTGTGGTATTTCCTTATTTGGACGATATCTTGGTACTTGCTCAGTCTTCACATTTAGCAGAATCTCATACGAATCGACTTGTATCGTTTCTTCGAGAACATGGTTGGAGGATCAATTTACCAAAGAGTTCGTTGATTCCTCAGACAAGGGTAACCTTTTTAGGTTTCCAGATAGATTCAGTGTCCATGACTCTGTCTCTGACGGACAAGAGACGTCTGAAATTGGTTTCAGCTTGTCGAAACCTTCAGTCTCAATCATTCCCTTCCGTAGCCTTATGCATGGAAATTCTAGGTCTTATGACTGCTGCATCGGACACGATCCCCTTTGCTCGTTTTCACATGCGACCTCTTTAGCTCTGTATGCTGAACCAGTGGTGCAGGGATTATACAAAGATATCTCAATATCTTTAAAACCGATTGTACGACACTCTCTGACGTGGTGGACAGACCACCATCGTTTAGTTCAGGGGGCTTCTTTTGTTCTTCCGACCTGGACTGTGATCTCAAAAGATGCAAGTCTGACAGGTTGGGGAGCTGTATGGGGGTCTCTGACAGCACAAGGGGTTTGGGAATCTCAGGAGGCGAGATTACCCATCAACATTTTGGAACTCCGTGCAATTTTCAGAGCTCTTCAGTCGTGGCCTCTTCTAAAGAGAGAGTCGTTCATTTGTTCCCAGACGGACAATGTCACAACCGTGGCATATGTCAATCATCAAGGAGGGACTCACAGTCCTCTGGCTATGAAAGAAGTATCTTGAATACTTGTATGGGCGGAATCCAGCTCCTGTCGAATTTCTGCGGTTCATATCCCAGGTATAGACAATTGGGAAGCGGATTATCTCAGTCGCCAAACGTTACATACAGGCAAATGGTCTCTTCACCCAGAGGTATTTCTTCAGATTGTTCAAATGTGGGGACTTCCAGAAATAGATCTGATGGCTTCTCATCTAAACAAGAAGCTTCCCAGGTATCTGTCCAGATCCAGGGATCCTCAGGCGGAAGCAGTGGATGCATTGTCACTTCCTTGGAAGTATAATCCTGCTTATATCTTTCCGCCTCTAGTTCTTCTTCCAAGAGTGATTTCCAAGATTCTAAAGGAGCGTTCGTTTGTTCTGCTGGTGGCTCCAGCATGGCCTCACAGGTTTTGGTATGCGGATCTTGTCCGGATGGCTACTTGCCAACCGTGGACTCTTCCGTTAAGACCAGACCTTCTATCGCAAGGTCCTTTTTTCCTTCAGGATCTCAAATCCTTAAATTTGAAGGTATGGAGATTGAACGCTTGATTCTAAGTCATAGAGGTTTCTCTGACTCCGTAATTAATACTATGTTACAGGCTCGTAAATCTGTATCTAGGAAGATATATTATAGAGTCTGGAAGACTTACATTTCTTGTTGTTCTTCTCATCATTTTTCTTGGCATTCTTTTAGAATTCCTAGAATTTTACAGTTTCTTCAGGATGGTTTGGATAAAGGTTTGTCTGCAAGTTCCTTGAAAGGACAAATCTCTGCTCTTTCTGTTCTTTTTCACAGAAAGATTGCTAGTCTTCCTGATATTCATTGTTTTGTACAGGCTTTGGTTCGTATAAAACCTGTTATTAAGTCAATTTCTCCTCCTTGGAGTTTGAATTTGGTTCTGGGGGCTCTTCAAGCTCCTCCGTTTGAACCTATGCATTCGCTGGATATTAAATTACTTTCTTGGAAAGTTTTGTTTCTTTTGGCCATCTCTTCTGCTAGAAGAGTTTCTGAATTATCTGCTCTTTCTTGTGAGTCTCCTTTTCTGATTTTTCATCAGGATAAGGCGGTGTTGCGAACTTCATTTAAATTTTTACCTAAGGTTGTGAATTCTAACAACATTAGTAGAGAAATTGTGGTTCCTTCATTGTGTCCTAATCCTAAGAACTCTAAGGAAAGATCGTTGCATTCTTTGGATGTAGTTAGAGCTTTGAAATATTATGTTGAAGCTACTAAAGATTTCCGAAAGACTTCTAGTCTATTTGTTATCTTTTCTGGTTCTAGGAAAGGTCAGAAGGCTTCTGCCATTTCTTTGGCATCTTGGTTAAAGTCTTTGATTCATCATGCTTATGTTGAGTCGGGTAGATCTCCGCCTCAAAGGATTACAGCTCATTTGACTAGGTCAGTCTCTACTTCCTGGGCATTTAAGAATGAAGCTTTGGTTGATCAGATTTGCAAAGCAGCAACTTGGTCTTCTTTGCATACTTTTACTAAATTCTACCATTTTGATGTGTTTTCTTCTTCTGAAGCAGTTTTTGGTAGAAAAGTACTTCAGGCAGCTGTTTCATTTTGATTCTTCTGCTTATAATTTCAGTTTTTTTCATTATAAGATTTAAACTTTGTTTTGGGTGTGGATTATTTTTCAGCGGAATTGGCTGTCTTTATTTTATCCCTCCCTCTCTAGTGACTCTTGCGTGGAAGATCCACATCTTGGGTATTCATTATCCCATACGTCACTAGCTCATGGACTCTTGCTAATTACATGAAAGAAAACATAATTTATGTAAGAACTTACCTGATAAATTCATTTCTTTCATATTAGCAAGAGTCCATGAGGCCCGCCCTTTTTGTGGTGGTTATGATTTTTTTTGTATAAAGCACAATTATTAAATTCCTTATTTCTTATCACCCCACTTCTTGGCTATTCGTTAAACTGATTTGTGGGTGTGGTGAGGGGTGTATTTATAGGCATTTTGAGGTTTGGGAAACTTTGCCCCTCCTGGTAGGATTGTATATCCCATACGTCACTAGCTCATGGACTCTTGCTAATATGAAAGAAATGAATTTATCAGGTAAGTTCTTACATAAATTATGTTATTTTGTGCAAAACCTCTGCATTTGGCTAAAAGCTCCCCTACCTTAATTATCAAATAGAGGTGATTGACAGCCTTTTTTTTTTAAATAGTGAAACACCCCAAAACCTGCAGTGTGAAAACATTGCAAGACTAACTGGCAGACATTTCCCCAGTTATATCCCCCAACAGCAAAGAAGCCCTGTTCCCAAAACCGCTGCAGGGTTTGCAGTGACTGATGACATGTCCATCAAAACCTGGTTTATGCATCAAAAATTGCTTTGGATGGCTGATGGCATGAAAATTATATAATTGAATTACTTGCAGTTATGCCAGAGAAAACAAGAGATTAACCCTTTCGCCAAAATCCCCTTTCAAAACTGTGGTGCACAGCTGCAATTAGCTGCCTTCTATGACCCTTTGCCAAAAAATATCTAAAAATCCCCTTTTAGAACTGTGATATCAAATGGGCCCTGGACCTATTACCATTGTGCCTAAAATCCCCTTTCAGAACTGATTTACAGCTACAATTAGCAGCCTTCTAATTACCAAAACCAATGACAAGCCCATGCATGTCTGTTATTTCTAAAAAAAAAGGGATCCTAAAAAAAGATTTTAAATTAATGTTAAATTTTACTGTTTATGTTTCCTGTAAATAATGTCAGTGAGAGCCCCAATGCTTGTGAAAAGAATAATTTTTATTTTTCTAAATTATTGCATTTGGCATTTATCTGACTGCCAGCTGTTAGCATGAAATATACCAAAATAGGCTTAGATCAATACCTTGGGTTGTCTGTTCTTAAAATATATACAATTTATTTGGGTAGTTATGCAATAGCAAATAATCCATTAACTCTTTGCCTGAACATGTTTCACAGCTGCAATTAGCGGCCTTTTAAAGGGACAGTCAACACCAGAATTGTTGTTGTTTTAAAAGATAGATAATCCCTTAATTACCTATATCCCTTAGTTTTGCATAACCAACACAGTTATAATAATGCACATTTTACCTCTGTAATTACCTTGTGTTTAAGCCCCCTTATTTTACTTCTTTTGATAGAACTTGCATTTTAGCCAATCAGTGCTTACTCCTAGGTAGTTTCACGTGCGTGAGATTAATGTTATCTATAGTAAACACATGAACTAACGCCCTCTAGTGGTGAAAAACTGTCAAATGCAGAGGCGGCCTTCAATGTCTAAGAAATTAGCATATGAACCTCCTTGGTTTAGCTTTCAACTAAGAATACCAAAAGAACAAAGCAAAATTGTTGATAAAAGTAAATAGGAAAGTTGTTTAAAATTGCATGCCCTATTTTAATCATGAACTTTTTTTTGGACTTGACTGTCCCTTTGATTACCAAAATAAATGGCAAACCCATACATGTCTGCTAATTCTAAACACATGGGATCCTAGAGAAGCTTCTGCAAGCATTTGTCTTATGACTGCACATGCCATGTGGAAATAATTTCAATGAGAAACCCAAAGTTTATGAAAAAGTTAATGATTTTTTTCTATATGTCCGCATTTGGTACACATCTGACTGCAAACTGGTGACATGAAATATGCCAAAATGGGCATAGATCAATACCCTGGGTTGTCTACTTTATAAATATATATATAGTTTTGAGGGTCAATTTCAAAAATGTGAGCTGATATGTTATTCCAAATGGGCCCTGCACCCTTTGCCATAATGTATCTAAAAATCCTCTTTCAGAAGAGCGGCGCACAGGTGCAATTAGTGGCTTTCTGATTACCAAAAGCAATGGTAAACCCATACATGTCTGCTAATTCTGAACACAGGGCATCCTAGAGAAGCCTTTGCAACCATTTGTCTTATGACTGCACAAGTTATATGTAAATAATTTCTGTGATAATTAGTATTCTATATACTTTTTTACTTTTTTTTAGTAATTCTGTGAAAAAATAGCTAGTTGAAACTATTATCCACTGAAAGCTCTTTTTTTTTCATTCTTAATTTTTATTGAAGTTTTTCAATGAACACTCAGATATCAACATACAGTCAAGTTTTACAAATTTCCTTCCGAATGGTTACAAATCAAAGAAAGATACACTATATAAAAATACAATAGCTTTTGATTACATTTATAACCTGATCAGGCAAGCATCTTTGTATGAGGCCCCAGTATTCACATACCGGGACCATCTTGGGGACTCTTTATCCCCAGGACTGGTTGAAGGAAATATTTGGTTATATAATAATCTAAACTAGCCAAAAGGCTAACTGAGTAACATTAAATACAACTAGACTAACCAGTAACTTTCATTTAGTGACCGTGCTGTAATATTTAATGTCCTGCAACTTATAAGATTAGATTCTTTATGATATGTTTGTGACATATATCATCTCAATTAGAATGTGAAGAAGGAGAATCCAATCCCCGAGATATTGTGGCATGATTTCCAACACTAATAAGCGACCCTCTATAAGATTCCCAAAAGAACAACATATTATTATATAAATGTAGTTGATTAGTTTTGAGAAAGTAGTATCTTTCCAACTTTATTAAACTGTGTACTTTGTTTCTCCAAGACATTAAAGAAGGGGGCTCACTGGATTTCCAATGGGATGCAATTAATTGTTTAGCTGTGTTAAACAAAATCTGGGCTAGATTTTTCTTTATTGCACATTTCAAATCAGTAAACACATTAAATAGGCAAATCCTTGGCAACAGGGATAAATTACTAGATAATATAATGTTTACCTCTTTTAATATTAACTCCCAGAAATCTTAAATTTTGTGACATACCCACCAAACATGACCCATGTCCCCCTTTCAAAGATTACATCTCCAACACCTATCGGATGCTTTCGGGAACATGTGTCTAAGTCTACCATCTTAGCAAAATCTTGTAGTTAGTTTCCAATACTTGGGTGGAGTGGGCCGAGTGAGCCATGTTATAGAACACTGAAAGCTCTTTTTAAAAAAATAAATAAATATAGAGATTCCATAGTTAAATCCCCCCCAAAAAAACAAGGTTTTATTTCTGTTTAAATGGAATGATAGTAAAAATGAAATTTTCCGGTACTTTGAGCAAGTTTTACTCTGAAAGTCCTGGTAGTGAAGGGGTTAATATCACTAATTATTTAAAAAGATTCATAGGCGTAGATTTACCAAGCAGCGGATGCTGCAATCTAGTCCCAAAGTTTCTGGCTTAAAAGAAGCTGCTTCTTAATTCGTCTGCTACCTTTAAGGTGGCGGACAGCAATCATACCGATCCAATACGATCGGGATGACTGACACCCCTGCTAGCGGCCGATTAGCCACAAAATGTGCAGGGGGCGGAATTGCACAAGCATTTCACAAGAAATGCTTGTGCAATGATAAATGCCGATAGTGTATGCTGTCGGCATTTAGCGATGCCAGGCGGACATGATTCGCTGCTGCGAATTATGTCCACTCAGCATTTAATTAATCAGCCCCATAGTCTTGTGTGTAAGAAAATAAATTGCTGTTTTCTTCCTTTAAGTCACATACACTAAAATTATATTTTGCCCTCAGGCCTAAAATGTCAATGAACCAAAATCCTTTGAATATCTGGTCGAGCTCAGTTACAAATGTAACCATTTAGGGCTAGATTACAAGTTGCAAGCTAATTTTTATGTGCAAGCGATATCAGTTTTTTCGGCTTTTTGTGCACGTCTGAAATAGCACTCATATTACAAGCTGAAAGTAAACACGTTCGCTCAAGCGCAAATGAAGAACTCGCGTAAAGGGTACGGAGTTACAAAAAGTGCATAAAACATAACATAAATACATTTAAAAGTACAGTTACACTCATATAAACACTATGGGGCCGATTTATCAATGTGCTGGCGGACATGGGGGCATATGTATCAAGCTCCGAATGGAGCTTGATGCCCTGTGTTTCTGGCGAGCCTGCAGGCTTGCCAGAAACAGCAGTTATGAAGCAGCGGTCACAAAGACCGCTGCTCCATAACCTGTCCACCTGCTCTGAGCAGGCGGACAGACATCGCCACAATACAACCCGATCGAGTACGATCGGGTTGATTGACACCCCCTGCTGGCGGCCTATTGGCCGCGAGTCTGCAGGGGGCAGCGTTGCACCAGCAGCTCACAAGAGCTGCTGGTGCAATGCTGAATACGGGGAGCGTATTGTTCGCCGTATTCAGCGAGGTCTGGCGGACCTGATCCGCAGTGTCGGATCAGGTCCGCCAGACCTTGATACATATGCCCCATTATCCGTTATAACCAATCAGCCGCTAGCAGGGGGTGTCAATCATCCTAATCGTATCCGATTGAGATTATTACTAACCACTACCTCAGAGGTGGCGGATGAGTTAAGAAGCTTCTTAACTTTTGTTTCCGCCGAATGGAAACAAGCATGGTAAATCTGCCCCTATGTAATAAAATGTATTAAAAAAATTATAAAAAAGTTAAAAGAGTTCAAAGATATATGGGCCCCTATTTAAGAAAGGTCTTGCCGAGTGAGCCATGTTATAGAACACTGAAAGCTCTTTTTAAAAAAATAAATAAATATAGAGATTCCATAGTTAAATCCCCCCAAAAAAAACAAGGTTTTATTTCTGTTTAAATGGAATGATAGTAAAAATGAAATTCTCTGGTACTTTGAGCAAGTTTTACTCTGAAAGTCCTGGTAGTGAAGGGGTTAATATCACTAATTATTTAAAAAGATTCATAGGCGTAGATTTATCAAGCAGCGGATGCTGCAATCTAGTCCCAAAGTTTCTGGCTTAAAAGAAGCTGCTTCTTAATTCGTCTGCTACCTTTAAGGTGGCGGACAGCAATCATACCGATCCAATACGATCGGGATGACTGACACCCCTGCTAGCGGCCGATTAGCCACAAAATGTGCAGGGGGCGGAATTGCACAAGCATTTCACAAGAAATGCTTGTGCAATGATAAATGCCGATAGTGTATGCTGTCGGCATTTAGCGATGCCAGGCGGACATGATTCGCTGCTGCGAATTATGTCCACTCAGCATTTAATTAATCAGCCCCATAGTCTTGTGTGTAAGAAAATAAATTGCTGTTTTCTTCCTTTAAGTCACATACACTAAAATTATATTTTGCCCTCAGGCCTAAAATGTCAATGAACCAAAATCCTTTGAATATCTGGTCAAGCTCAGTTACAAATGTAACCATTTAGGGCTAGATTACAAGTTGCAAGCTAATTTTTATGTGCAAGCGATATCAGTTTTTTCGGCTTTTTGTGCACGTCTGAAATAGCACTCATATTACAAGCTGAAAGTAAACACGTTCGCTCAAGCGCAAATGAAGAACTCGCGTAAAGGGTACGGAGTTACAAAAAGTGCATAAAACATAACATAAATACATTTAAAAGTACAGTTACACTCATATAAACACTATGGGGCCGATTTATCAATGTGCTGGCGGACATGGGGGCATATGTATCAAGCTCCGAATGGAGCTTGATGCCCCGTGTTTCTGGCGAGCCTGCAGGCTTGCCAGAAACAGCAGTTATGAAGCAGCGGTCACAAAGACCGCTGCTCCATAACCTGTCCACCTGCTCTGAGCAGGCGGACAGACATCGCCACAATACAACCCGATCGAGTACGATCGGGTTGATTGACACCCCCTGCTGGCGGCCTATTGGCCGCGAGTCTGCAGGGGGCAGCGTTGCACCAGCAGCTCACAAGAGCTGCTGGTGCAATGCTGAATACGGGGAGCGTATTGTTCGCCGTATTCAGCGAGGTCTGGCGGACCTGATCCGCAGTGTCGGATCAGGTCCGCCAGACCTTGATACATATGCCCCATTATCCGTTGTAACCAATCAGCCGCTAGCAGGGGGTGTCAATCATCCTAATCGTATCCGATTGAGATTATTACTAACCACTACCTCAGAGGTGGCGGATGAGTTAAGAAGCTTCTTAACTTTTGTTTCCGCCGAATGGAAACAAGCATGGTAAATCTGCCCCTATGTAATAAAATGTATTAAAAAAATTATAAAAAAGTTAAAAGAGTTCAAAGATATATGGGCCCCTATTTAAGAAAGGTCTTGCGGACCTGATCCGACACTGCGGATCAGGTCCGCAAGACCTCGCTGAATGCGGAGAGCAATATGCTCTCCGTATTCAGCATTGCACCAGCAGCTCACAAGAGGTGCTGGTGCAACGTCGCCCCCTGCAGACTCGCGGCCAATCAGCCGCCAGCAGGGGGGTGTCAATCAACCCGATCGTACTCGATCGGGTTGATTTCTGGGGATTCCTGTCCGCCTGCTCAGAGCAGACGGACAGGGTTATGGAGCAGCGGCCTTTGTGACCGCTGCTTCATAACTGCTGTTTCTGGCGAGTCTGAAGACTCGTCAGAAACACGGGCCATCAATCTCCTTTCGGAGCTTGATAGATAGGCCCCATGGTATAAGGTGCTTGACCAAAAAAGGCTCTAACACATATATACACACATGTACATGTCTAAATATGTGTAAATGTGCATATACTGTACTATATATATATATATATGTGTGTGTGTGTGTGTGTGTGTGTGTATACTTGTATTTATGTCTTTTACTGTATATATACTGTGCATATTTCACATTCCTATGTTCTTCACTTACAGGAATGTTATTATTATTGTAAATATATATAACTATATATATATATATGTATATACCTATACCTACAGTATATATCTATTCCTATAGATATATAGGTAGAGATATCTATTTTACATTAACATTATAAGATATATGTAGAAATATATATTTAATAATAAAAATTAAAAAAAAAAGGAATGTAAAATAAGCGTGATGCTTAGGTCTAACACGGTGTTGGGTTGGGGCACATGAAGAATTGCTAATCTCAAAGTGCATTTTTGAAATATTACATATAATATATAAAAAATATGAATATTAAGTCTTAAAAATAGAATATATATATTTTACAGTATGTATAATAATGTTTAAAAAATATTATTAATATTTTTAAATATTTTATATGTAATATTTTAGATTAGAAATTCTTCATGTGTTTAAACCCTACAACAGGTTAGAGCTAAAGTACAAAACACAAATCGCGTTATGCATATTTTACATTCCTATGTTTTTTACACAGAAAAAAAATTTTTTTTTTTTTATTATTAAATCTTTCTCTTTCTCACTCTCTATCTCCCTCTCTCTCTCTCTCTCTCTCTCTCTCTCCCCCCCCTCTCTCTCTCCCCCCCTCTCTCTCTATCTCTCTCTCTCTCTCTCTCTCTCTCTCTCTCTCTATATATATATATATATATATATATATATATATATATATATCCAGCATAAATATATCATAATATTAACGTAAAATATATATCTATACCTATATATCTATAGGAATTGATATACAAGTATAGGTATATACAAATATGTATTTACAATAAAAATAACATTGTTCTGTAATTGAAAAACATTGGAATGCAAAATATTAATAACTCCTGTCGGGTTAGGACGTGAGCGATATGTGTTAGGTTTTTTCTTCTGCGCCCCCCATTGACTTCTATGGGGAGAATATGTTAACGCAGTCGCAATATCGCGAAGTCTGGAAGTTATCACGTGTGGGGTTTTACTTGCGCACAGACTTTTTACTTTAAACTTGTAATACGAGCGCAATCCGATGCGCGCAAAAAGATTAACTTTTGCAAAGTTAACACTTGAGCAGGAGAGCTAAATTGTGCATCACTTGTAATCTAGCCCTTAATTGGGACTTTAGCTGAGTAAACAGTCTTTCATTCCAAAAGCTGTAAAATACACATTTACCTTCATCAAACACTTTTGTTTCCATAAGCGGCAGTAAACCATTTGATTATCAATGAAATGTCAAGAACGATAGCAGTGCACTTTAAATGTTCTAGCTAAATGCATATTTTTATGGTGTTATTATTGGGCTATTCTGCTTCAAGTTTCACATCAGCTGTACTATATAATCGAGCGTGATTTATATGGCTAAATGTGCTTAGAGATGATGATTGTGCCCTGTATTATTCATAGGGAAAAGCTAGTCACAGTATTCACCAAAAACTTGCTGATCCTAAAATATTTGTGTAGGACAAACTGCAATACAATGTCATATTTACCTGAAGGCTAAAATCTATTTCAGGGGGAAAGCTTAACATAGAATTTACCTCATGAAGTCCCAATAGAGGTCAATGGGGAATTTTGTAGAGATAAGCTATTCACCTGCATTGTAATTTAGCCTTCGGCAGGGTGTCCCTTCTGAAGAAGCTGTCAATTACATATTTTTGTTATTTTTGTAATCTATTTTTATAAATTGTTTGTTAAAGGGACAGTCATCTCTAAATTTTGTATTGTTTAAAAAGATAGATAATTCCTTCATTCCCCATTCCCCAGCTTTGCACAGACAACATGGTTATAGTAATATACTTTTAACCTCTTTGATTACCTTGTATCTAAGCCTCTTTTGACAGCCCTGTGATCACATAACTTTTTATTTATTAACTATTGACTTGCATTTTAGTTGTGTTGTACAGAACCCATGGGCGTGAGCACAATGTTATCTATATGGCCTACATGAACTAGCAGTCTCCTGTTGTGAAAAGCAAATAAAAAACATGTGATAAGAAGCTGTCTGTAGTGGCTTAGAAACAGGCAGACATTTAGATGTTTCAATGTTATAAAGTATATTAATATAACAATGTTGGTTGTGCAAAGCTGGGGAATGGGTAGTAAAGGTGTTTTTTTAAACAATAACAATGTTAGTGTTGACTGTCCCTTTAAATATATTAACCATTTTAATGCATGTGTGTGTGTATATATATATATATTTATTTATATATCTCTAAAACCAAAATATTTTATAATTTACTTTTTGATTCTGAAAGCAATCAAACTACAGCAGTTGGTTATGTCCTTAACTATTCTAGTCTTGTATGAATTGGTTATCTTGAGCTATGGCCTCATGTCCCACCTTAGCCACTTGTATTGAACTGTGACCTGTGACTGATGGCTGCTTCGTTGTGCTATTTCACTGTGTTAGGGAAATGCACGTATGGCAGTTTTTATTCCAGTTTTATTGGCAGTTTGTGAACTTTGAAAAAAAAAAAATAGTTGGAGCAACCCATTGTTTATTCTTCTTAGTGCACTTTCAAAGGATATTAACCCCTTAACAATAGCTGACGTACCCTGTACATTGGCTATCATTTACCCTTGAAGTGGTTCAATAGTGAGATGCTTCCAGGAGTGAGGCATGTTGTAATAGCATGTCTCGCCCCTTAATCATCCATGTTGTTAAAGGGTTAAAGGGACAGTCTAGTCAAAATTAAACTTTCAGATTGCACATACACTTTAAACAACTTTCCAATTTATTTTATCATCAAATTTGCTTTGTATTCTTTATAGAAAGCTAAACCTAGGTAGGCTCATATGCTAATTTCGAAGCCCTTGAAGGCTGCCTATTATCTCTTTGTATTTTGACCATTTTTTACAGCTAGACAGCACTAGTTCATGTGTGCCATATAGATAACATTGTGCTCACTCCCATAGGGTTACCTAGGAGTCAGCATTGACTGGCTAAAATGCATGTCTGTCAAAAGAACTGAAATAAGGGGGCAGTCTGCAGAGGCTTAGATACAAAACTGGGCAATGAGTAATAAAGGGATTATCTATATTTTTAAACAATAAAAAAAATCTGGCGTAAAATGTCCCTTTAAATGAATACTACATATGAACTATTCTTAAAGTCAGTAAGCTCCTCAAAGTCATAAGGGCCTATGAGCCTAAAATGTGCCAAAGGATAAAAATCACTTCCCACGTTTGTTTTCAGTAGATAACGATTTCTGAATGTCGTATGATACTGTCAGTGTTTTTTTTCCAACGATCACAAAATTCTTCTACCCCTGAAGTTCGAAACTGTTATCTCCTGAACACAACACAAAATTCTTATCTCCATTGTTAATCTCAAGACGTGCATGGATGTGAAATTCCGTACAGCGTAAATCTTCCCAACCGGATATTCAGAATATTCTGCTTTCCAGTCAGCTGTCATGCTATTTGGGATTTGTTTAATTTAAAACTAAATGAATACTGAATATTTATTAAACATTTACATTCATTGACATTAAACAAATGTAAATGTTCCATTGCTACCGATGAAAAAGTTTACCTGTAGTATTACATACTTCCCTCTAGCACGCTGGAAAGCTGCGCTAATACTGACCCTTCTTCACAGAGACCCCTAACAGATGCGCTAATAGGATCCTTACCACGGCGAATCCCAAGCCCTGCACTAAATTACTTTCTCCTATTAGCGGGCCCTGGGGCTCTGTGAAGAAGGGTCGGGATTAGCCCAGCTCTTCAGTGAACTAGAGGTAAGTATTTTTAGCTCCTGATGTAATTTAAAAGAAACTAATGAATACTGAAACATTCCCTAGTCCATGAATACGAAACTAATATCCGTGTTTTGTTAAAGAGTTTGCACATTTGTGAGGGGGTTAGGATGTGTGGAACAGATACATTGAACAAGGAAAGTCTTTTTGAAAGCTTTACTGTTTGATAAGCAAAAGAACAGTTGGTAGTTCAGACTGAAGATAACTCAAACAGCAAGTTTGAATATAGGCCCAATACAGAACACTAAAGTCCAATACAAGGTTTAGAATACTTTAAGTAGTTTACAGTAACTAAGTCCAATAGACACTGATGCTTGAATTGTACAGTAAAGGCTGAAGCTGTTACAGAATACCTGGTAGGTACAGCAGGCACAGCTAGTGAGAGGAAAGCAGACCCAGGTTTCTCAGCAGGCACGGAATACCCAGCAGGTACTGTTGGTGAGACTGTCACAGGATACCATATAGGTACATCAAGCACAGCTGGTTTGAGGAAGGTTGTCACTTGTATGGTAGACACAGGTTTCTCAGCAGACACAGGATACCCAGCAGGTACTGTTGGTCAGACTGTCACAGGATACCAGATAGGTACAGCTTTAGGAACAATGGGATCATACACAGTTATCAGTTTAGTCTGCTTGGCTTTCAGAAACCAGGTGAGCACATGCAGGTGCAAGGTAAGTATGCTTGGTCTCTGGAGAAAGGTGAGCATACACAGGTACAAGGTAAGTATGCTTGGTCTCTGGAGCAATGTTAGCAGACACAGTTACAAGGTAAGTATGCTTGGTCTCTGGAGCAAGGTGAGCATACACAGGTACAAGGTAAGTATGATTTGTCTCTGGAGCAAGGTGAGCATACACAGGTAAAAGGTAAGTATGCTTGGTCTCTGGAGCAAGGTGAGCATACACAATTTTCAGGTAAGTATGCTTGGTCTCTGGAACAAGGTGAGCATATGCAGGTACAAGGTAAGTATGCTTGATCTCTGGAGTAAGGTGAGCATACACAGTTAAAAAGTAAGTATGCTTGATCTCTGGAGCAAGGTATAAGGTAAGTATGCTTGGTCCCTGAAGCAAGGAGAGCATATGCAGGTACATGGTAAGTATGCTTGGTCTTTGGAGCAAGGTGAACATACATAGGTATCAGGAAAACTTGGTCTCTGGAGCCAGAAACATGGTAGGTAAGGCAATAACTCAGCCCAGAGTGATGGGCTGGGTGAGCTTTAATAGGAACTCCCACACCTGAGTCCTCCAGGTGGGAGTTCTTGTCATTTAAATGCAGCTGAAGCAAGGCCAGAGTCTCAGTGTCCCTTCATGTGGGACACCAAGATAGAAGACACCCTCGGGGGTTCACCGAGAACTCCCGGTCAAGGCCCCTCCGGTCCCAGTTAGTACCCTTACAACATGTCTATTAAGCAATTACATCACAGTTTGAAGGGCCAGTATATTGATTGACTCATTTTAATAGCATGTATTGATGTTCATAGGTGACATGAGGAATTAGCCTGTTGTTCTCCAAGACATAGAGATATGTGTGTATGTCTTTCTATAGGTTTTGAACAGGGGCATTGTTGGTAAAGTGGGTATGTGCATTTGTTGGGTTATTGATTTAGCTATTTTTTATTTGCTTTAAGTACTTATTATTCTTTTTTTAACTTTAATTTATTGAGCAGGTAGCGTTGTATCTGTTTATTGATCTTGACTATTAATGTCACCCAATATGGCAGGGATAATTTCAGCTTGTTTTGTGAATGAACAAAACCAATGCTACCTCCAAAAAAGGTTTTTGGGGTACTGGGTAATAAGTGGAAATGTTTTGTCTGGGGGTTTATTAAGTACTTTCAGCAGTAGAATTTAATAAGTGAAAAAGGCCCCATAAATGTATCAAGAATTTGGATTGTGATTAGCAAAACAGGACTGGCACATGTAAAGTAAAGGGGTATTTTTCACATAGTTGATTAATATATAAAATGTGCTTCCAATAAGCAATGGAAATGGCTGACTGTGATTGTGTCAACATTGAAAAGGGCTTAGCTACAGCCATTAACATACGCTGATAATAATCAATTGATAGAGTATGATTAACCCCTATGCTGTTACTTACTGAATAGTGAGTTTGGGATGATGGGGATGTTTATAAGGAAATACCCCTTTGTTTTAATCATACTTTCTGGACTTATTTGAACAACACTTGTTAGTTGACTGATGCTTTCACTATCAACTTTTACAAGTGTATATTTTAAGACGGCATGAGTTGGATTTTCATTAAGATGATATCACGAGCTATCAGTGTACCCACATAAGCCATATATATATCTGTCAGCAGAATTCTTCACAAGCTGAAGAATTTAGGGGAATATAAATAATAATGACTAAAAAAAGAAAGAATGACAGCTGTTTTATTAGACAGCAGATATTTGTCTTTTTAATCTAGTAGGATATTGATACTGAGTTCTAAAAAGTCCAGTTCAGATTTGTATCATTCCTCTATGAATTGTGTTTGATGGCTTCTTCAGGCTGAAATGTTTTGATGAGTGCAATGTGATACTCTTCATATCATGTCCTGTTTGCAGATTATCTGGGCTTTCCAAGTGCAATTGAAAGAACTTTGCTTGAGTCTCAAATATTTCATGACTCAGAAAAGTCTGGCAGTAAAACACGGCAGTACTGATGATGTCATTCTACAGGAAAAAAACTTTGAGGGATTATCAACATTCTGTTTTGGATATTAGATGCTGACTGTATACAGCATGAAGAAGAAAAAAACACACTTTACAGAATCATTTCCTATGTTCAAACATTAACACTGCATACTGTATACTGAAAACAATGTGCCATTTGTGTCACATAATATAAATTTAAGCATATAGCTTATTTTCCATATGATATTTTTGGAAGTGAGAAAATGTAACCACCAAGATCCAGACAAGAAGCAGTGATGATCTTCTATGTATAGACTGGTGTGTTAGATACCTCTTTAATATTTTGGACATATTTATTGGGTGCATTATACCTATCTATGGGAATAACAGTGTTCTATGAAAAACATGTACATGTCAGGTAGAGAGGTAAATGTCTGTCCAAGAAGGATTAGGGCTTGGTAATGATTAGAAAACAATTTCCCTGCACATAGGTTAATGCTTTGGACATCACCCTGTATAGATGAGGACAGTCTGGCAAGCTTAGACCATATGACAAATAAAGGAAGTCAGGATTCAAACTGAGCAACAAAAGTAAAGTAAAGAACAAGCCCAAGGGGAAACCAACCAAAAAGTCAGAAGCAAAATCAGAGAGCAGGAGAGTTGTCAGAAGACAGGCTAAGGTATGGATTATGGAAGACACTGAAACAAGAAGAATTCACCTATATAGATACAAAGTTTATAAATGGGCACTAGAAAGTATGCACCTGAGTTACAAAAAGTGCATGAACAAGAGTCAGATCAATCTTGGCACACACAATCCTGAATCAACCACATCAAACAAGTGGAAAAAAAATAAAGGCACGTGAGAGTATTGCACTAAACATGAGATGGAAGGCACTAGACAGTAGTTCCAAAGAACAGATATACAATGCGGGGTAGTTATCAACGTGTCAACTTTCCTGCCTTCGCCGGCCCAATACGCCCACCTAAGCTCGCCTCACATCGCCGCCGCGGACCTGAAAAAATTTGCCTAAGTTATCAAGTAAAGCTGTCACAAAGCCGTGGGGCGATGAGCAGCGGACTGTGAGAGTTATCACTCATCCGATCTCGCTGCTCTTTGGCTGTTTGACAGCTTTCTTGCTAGCCTGTCACTAAGCACTCACACTAAACTACACTGTTCTACCCCCTATACCAGCGCCCCCGGAGCCCCCCGCAACTAAATAAAGTTACTAACCCCTAAACCGCCGCTCCTAGACCCTACCGCAAGTCTTATAAATGTATTAACCCCTAAACCGCCGCTCCCGGACACCGCTGCCACCTACATTATACCTAGTAACCCCTATCCTGCCCCCCCTATACCATCGCCCTCTATAATAAAGTTATTAACCCCTATCCTGCTGATCCCGCACCTCGCCGCAAATAAATAAATAGTTTAACCCCTAAACCGTCGCTCCCTGAACCCGCCGCAACCTACATTATACCTAGTAACCCCTATCCTGCCCCCCTACACCGTCGCCACCTATAATAAATTTATTAACCCCTATCCTGCCCCCCCTACACCGTCGCCACCTATAATAAATGTATTAACACCTATCCTGCCCCCCCTACACCGTCGCCACCTATAATAAATTTATTAACCCCTATCCTGCCCCCCACTACACCGCCGCCACTGTAATAAATTTATTAACCCCTAAGTCTAACACTAACCCTAACACCCCCTAACTTAAATATTAATTAAATAAATCTAAATCATATTGCTATTATTAACTAAGTTAATCCTATTTAAAACTAAATACTTACCTATAAAATAAACCCTAATATAGCTACAATATAAATAATAATTATATTGTAGCTATCTTAGGATTTATTTTTATTTTACAGGTACCTTTCAATTTATTTTAACTAGGTACAATAGCTATTAAATAGTTATTAACTATTTAATAGCTTACCTAGCTAAAATAAAGAGAAATATACCTGTAAACTAAAAACTAACCTAAGTTACAATTACACCTAACACTACACTATACTTTAATAAATTATTCCTATTTAAAACTAAATACTCACCTGTAAAATAAACCCTAAGATAGCTACAATATAATTAATAATTACATTGTAGCTATCTTAGGATTTATATTTATTTTACAGGTAACTTTGTATTTATTTTAGCTAAACAAAACAACAGGGTAGGTATAAGATACAACGCTCAAATCTCAAATGCTATTCCCAAAAGGTAAGTGCACCTCCTAACATCAAACCAAAATAGAAAAAGAACAAGGGGATATGGGAACGCGCTGTAAAAAACAGCATATGAGAGGTAAAGAACTATATAAGGAATGTGGATTACACAAGAGTATAATAAAAAAGTTTATATTTGTTTATAATTATATTACAATAAGCGATGCCGGCATCTGATACAAAGTAAAATAGTACAATTAAAATAGGATGAGAATCAGCATAAATTATAAAACATCAGTGTGTAGTGCTATAAGTAACTATAAAAATAATAATATGTTGCAAAGTAACACAATGTTAAAATTGAAACAGAGTCAATGTTACCGTCCTTTCACAATCAGGCCAGTGATTAGAGTGTCTGATCCAGCTGTTTATATGAATGCAGGTATGACTTGGAAAATTCCCTCTGCATTGTTTTTAAAACAGCGAAAAGCTTGCAAAATCTTCTGGCTTGTATCCAATGACTGTGAGTTAAATTTCAAAGACACATTCACAGCCGTATTTGCGGGATGTCCCGTGCCGTGGGCCGGTTCCGGTCAGGAGGTCAGAGTGCAGGAGTAATGGCAAGCAACGACAGACTTCGTTTCTTTGAAGTAAAAATGAATCAGACTGCTTTTAGCAAATGTGGGTCATGGGTGGGAATTACGCATATAGAGTCAATTCATATATTAAAGAGGCTCAATGCACCACACCTACCGCATATGTAAGTCAAGCAGTTGTATTGCAAATGGAGTTTGTAACAGCGTCCATATTATTCAGATTCCAGTGCTGGACAGAAGAAAGTAGATCATGGGAATGATGGTATTTCCAAGAAAAAACAACTCTGTGAATTAGAGTTGGTCTCAACCACCTTACCTACTACTTAATTTCACAAGTTATGAGCAAATTTCTACGCGTTTCAGCCTAGTCAGGCCTTTATCAAGATGCTCATTATGGTCTTTCATGAATTTAAATACACTGTGGTTCTCTGTGATTGGATCAGAGAGGGTCATGTGATTAGATGAGAGAAAGTCATGTGATTAGATGAGAGAAAGTCATGTGATTAGATGAGAGAAAGTCATATGACTGGGTTTTACCATGATTTTTCACAGTTTAATCAACATTCGTTATATGTTTATAAATACCTCAACATTTTGTTCTATTTTGATGAATGTTAGAACTAATGAGGATTGGAGTAAAAGCATTTAGATTGTGCAGTAGATCTATATACCAGAGATAATACAAAAAATTGTACATGAAATATTTCCATGAAAGATTATGGAAAAAAATGTGAAAATATATATATATATATATATATATATATATATATATATATATATAAAACCACGAGCAGTACGTATTTGCAACAAAAAACTTTTTTAGTGGTGATTAAATCGTGAGTATGGTTAACTCTAAAAAATATTGAAGTGAAATACTATGGAAATATGATAATATCAAAAACATACCCTTATTTGGAAGACATATCTTTTTTTGAGAAACATATCCTTTTTTGAAAGACATATATTTTTTTGAAAGACATATCGTTTTTTGAAAAACTTATCTTTTTTTGAAAAACATGTCGTTTTTGAAAAACATATCGTTTTTTGAAAAACATATTGTTTTTTGAAAAACATATTGTTTTTTGAAAAACATATCGTTTTTTGAAAGACATATCGTTTTTTGAAAGACATATCTTTTTTTGAAAGACATATCTTTTTTTGAAAGTCAGATCTTTTTTAGGAGTTACATCTTTTTTTGATTGTTAAATCTTTTTTTGAAAGGCATGTAATTTATTAAGGTACTTTGAAGTCTAGATTATAAAATTGAGGTCTAATTCAGAATTAAGGCCATACGGGTGAAGACTTTTATAGTTGTATATAAATTCCGCTTCTTTCTTGGTGAGGAGTGTGTTCATATTTCCTCCTCTATTGCCTAAATTCATCTTTTTAATTCCCCAGAATTTGAAATGTTTCAGGTTACTAGAATGTTTCTCTTTAAAATGTGCATAAAGATTAGTGTCAACAGATTTGTGTTCAATTTTTAATATGTGTTCACGTATTCTGTCTTTTAACATTCTGCTCGTTTGTCCGAAGTAAAATAATTTACAAGAGCATTGAATGCAATAGATTATATTTTTGTCAGTACATCTAATCAGTTCTCTAATTTTAGTGAACTGACCCGTCGTAGTGGACTTAATTTCTTTTATTTTTGAGCTATATTTGCAGGACTTGCATGAATTGCACGGGTAGAAACCAACAAGTGCTTCACCTTCGAGATCTCTATCATTTTTTGTTTTATTCTTTTTGAATTCGCTAGGTGAAAGCCAATTCTTTAGATTTTTTGTTTTTTTAAAAATAACATCCGGACGGTTTTTTAATCTGTGACCTAGAACTTGGTCTTGTTTTAGGAGATACCAGTGTTTTTTAAGTATCTTTTTTATCTCTGAATGTTGTGCACTATAGTTAGTGATAAAAGGTATGAATAGATTGTCTAGGTTATTCTCCTCTAAGTTGTGCTTTTTAAGAGGATTTCTTTTTTCTTTGTTTTTTGTGATCAAAAGTGATTCTCTGTCTATATTGGCAACTTCTTTCTGTGTCCTCTCTATTAGTCTAGGGTCATATCCTTTTTCAATGAATCTGGTACTAAGGATTTCTGATTGTGATTTATAGGTGTCTAAGGAGGAACAGTTCTTTTTTACCCTCATGAACTGACTTTTAGGGATGTTTAATTTCCACTGAGCCAGGTGACAACTTTCAAAGTGGACATAATTGTTGGCATCAATGTCTTTGAAGTAGGTTTGGGTATGTACCTGATTATTTATTATTTCTACTTCAATGTCTAAGAAGTGGATTTTATGACTACTGTAATCGTGTGTGAATGAAATGCCCATGTTGTTAGTATTGATATCTATCATAAAGGATTCGAGAAGCTCTATGTCTCCTCTCCATATTATAAAAATGTCATCTATGTATCTGCAATAATGCACAAGGTTCGCCCCCCATGGGCCATTATAGATATTTTGTTCTTCAAACTGACCCATGAAAAGATTAGCATAACTGGGGGCGAACCTTGTGCCCATTGCAGTACCCTTTATTTGCAAGTAAATTTCTTCATTAAACATGAAACTATTGTTGTTTAAAATGAAGTGGATACAATCCAATATAAATTTATTTTGACTTGTGGGTAAATTTTCATCTTTATCTAGATATGCTTTAATAGCTGATAGACCAATGTTGTGTGCAATGTTGGTGTACAGTGAGTTGACGTCACATGTCACAAGGATGTAATTTTCATGCCAAGTTAAATTTTTGATATAATTTAAAAAATGGGTAGAGTCCTTTAGGTATGATGGTAAATCTACGACGTATTTTTGTAAAAAGAAGTCAACATATTGTGAGACATTGGATGAAATGGATTCAATCCCTGAAATAATGGGGCGGTATTTTAAAAGAGGCCAAAACTAAAGGAATTATAAGCAATTCCGAATTTGATTTTCTATCTGTAACCCATCCTAAATTTCCTACCTTTTATTTTCTCCCAAAAATACATAAAAATCTCACAAATCCTCCAGGCCGCCCCATTATTTCAGGGATTGAATCCATTTCATCCAATGTCTCACAATATGTTGACTTCTTTTTACAAAAATACGTCGTAGATTTACCATCATACCTAAAGGACTCTACCCATTTTTTAAATTATATCAAAAATTTAACATGGCATGAAAATTACATCCTTGTGACATGTGACGTCAACTCACTGTACACCAACATTGCACACAACATTGGTCTATCAGCTATTAAAGCATATCTAGATAAAGATGAAAATTTACCCACAAGTCAAAATAAATTTATATTGGATTGTATCCACTTCATTTTAAACAACAATAGTTTCATGTTTAATGAAGAAATTTACTTGCAAATAAAGGGTACTGCAATGGGCACAAGGTTCGCCCCCAGTTATGCTAATCTTTTCATGGGTCAGTTTGAAGAA
Source organism: Bombina bombina (assembly GCF_027579735.1). Lineage (NCBI taxonomy): Eukaryota > Metazoa > Chordata > Amphibia > Anura > Bombinatoridae > Bombina > Bombina bombina. The sequence continues at coordinate 126,529,923 of NC_069501.1, forward strand.
CAAAATATCTATAATGGCCCATGGGGGGCGAACCTTGTGCATTATTGCAGATACATAGATGACATTTTTATAATATGGAGATGAGACATAGAGCTTCTCGAATCCTTTATGATAGATATCAATACTAACAACATGGGCATTTCATTCACACACGATTACAGTAGTCATAAAATCCACTTCTTAGACATTGAAGTAGAAATAATAAATAATCAGGTACATACCCAAACCTACTTCAAAGACATTGATGCCAACAATTATGTCCACTTTGAAAGTTGTCACCTGGCTCAGTGGAAATTAAACATCCCTAAAAGTCAGTTCATGAGGGTAAAAAAGAACTGTTCCTCCTTAGACACCTATAAATCACAATCAGAAATCCTTAGTACCAGATTCATTGAAAAAGGATATGACCCTAGACTAATAGAGAGGACACAGAAAGAAGTTGCCAATATAGACAGAGAATCACTTTTGATCACAAAAAACAAAGAAAAAAGAAATCCTCTTAAAAAGCACAACTTAGAGGAGAATAACCTAGACAATCTATTCATACCTTTTATCACTAACTATAGTGCACAACATTCAGAGATAAAAAAGATACTTAAAAAACACTGGTATCTCCTAAAACAAGACCAAGTTCTAGGTCACAGATTAAAAAACCGTCCGGATGTTATTTTTAAAAAAACAAAAAATCTAAAGAATTGGCTTTCACCTAGCGAATTCAAAAAGAATAAAACAAAAAATGATAGAGATCTCGAAGGTGAAGCACTTGTTGGTTTCTACCCGTGCAATTCATGCAAGTCCTGCAAATATAGCTCAAAAATAAAAGAAATTAAGTCCACTACGACGGGTCAGTTCACTAAAATTAGAGAACTGATTAGATGTACAGACAAAAACATAATCTATTGCATTCAATGCTCTTGTAAATTATTTTACTTCGGACAAACGAGCAGAATGTTAAAAGACAGAATACGTGAACACATATTAAAAATTGAACACGAATCTGTTGACACTAATCTTTATGCACATTTTAAAGAGAAACATTCTAGTAACCTGAAACATTTCAAATTCTGGGGAATTAAAAAGATGAATTTAGGCAATAGAGGAGGAAATATGAACACACTCCTCACCAAGAAAGAAGCGGAATTTATATACAACTATAAAAGTCTTCACCCGTATGGCCTTAATTCTGAATTAGACCTCAATTTTATAATCTAGACTTCAAAGTACCTTAATAAATGACATGCCTTTCAAAAAAAGATTTAACAATCAAAAAAAGATGTAACTCCTAAAAAAGATCTGACTTTCAAAAAAAGATATGTCTTTCAAAAAAAGATATGTCTTTCAAAAAACGATATGTCTTTCAAAAAACTATATGTTTTTCAAAAAACGATATGTTTTTCAAAAAACGACATGTTTTTCAAAAAAAGATAAGTTTTTCAAAAAACGATATGTCTTTCAAAAAAGATATGTCTTTCAAAAAAGGATATGTTTCTCAAAAAAAGATATGTCTTCCAAATAAGGGTATGTTTTTGATATTATCATATTTCCATAGTATTTCACTTCAATATTTTTTAGAGTTAACCATACTCACGACTTAATCACCACTAAAAAAGTTTTTTGTTGCAAATACGTACTGCTCGTGGTTTTTTATATATATATATTTTTTCACATTTTTTCCAATATCTTTCATGGAAATATTTCATGTACAATTTTTTGTATTATCTCTGGTATATAGATCTACTGCACAATCTAAATGCTTTTACTCCAATCCTCATTAGTTCTAACATTCATCAAAATAGAACAAAATGTTGAGGTATTTATAAACATATAACGAATGTTGATTAAACTGTGAAAAATCATGGTAAAACCCAGTCATATGACTTTCTCTCATCTAATCACATGACTTTCTCTCATCTAATCACATGACTTTCTCTCATCTAATCACATGACCCTCTCTGATCCAATCACAGAGAACCACAGTGTATTTAAATTCATGAAAGACCATAATGAGCATCTTGATAAAGGCCTGACTAGGCTGAAACGCGTAGACATTTGCTCATAACTTGTGAAATTAAGTAGTAGGTAAGGTGGTTGAGACCAACTCTAATTCACAGAGTTGTTTTTTCTTGGAAATACCATCATACCCATGATCTACTTTCTTCTGTCCAGCACTGGAATCTGAATAATATGGACGCTGTTACAAACTCCATTTGCAATACAACTGCTTGACTTACATATGCGGTAGGTGTGGTGCATTGAGCCTCTTTAATATATGAATTGACTCTATATGCGTAATTCCCACCCATGACCCACATTTGTTAAAAGCAGTCTGATTCATTTTTACTTCAAAGAAACGAAGTCTGTCGTTGCTTATCATTACTCCTGCACTCTGACCTCCTGACCGTAACCGGTCCACAGCACGGGACATCCCGCAAATACGGCTGTGAATGTGTCTTTGAAATTTAACTCACAGTCATTGGATACAAGCCAGAAGATTTTGCAAGCTTTTCGCTGTTTTAAAAACAACACAGAGGGAATTTTCCAAGTCATACCTGCATTCATATAAACAGCTGGATCAGACACTCTAATCACTGGCCTGATTGTGAAAGGACGGTAACATTGACTCTGTTTCAATTTTAACATTGTGTTACTTTGCAACATATTATTATTTTTATAGTTACTTATAGCACTACACACTGATGTTTTATAATTTATGCTGATTCTCATCCTATTTTAATTGTACTATTTTACTTTGTATCAGATGCCGGCATCGCTTATTGTAATATAATTATAAACAAATATAAACTTTTTTATTATACTCTTGTGTAATCCACATTCCTTATATAGTTCTTTACCTCTCATATGCTGTTTTTTACAGCGCGTTCCCATATCCCCTTGTTCTTTTTTTATTTATTTTAGCTAGTTAGAATAGTTATTAAATAGTTATTAACTATTTAATAACTACCTAGCTAAAAGAAATACAAAATTACCTGTAAAATAAATCCTAACCTAAGTTACAATTAAACCTAACACTACACTATCATTAAATAAATTAAATAAATTAACTACAAATAACTACAATTAAATACAATTACATAAACTAACTAAAGTACAAAAAAATAAAAAAATCTAAGTTACAAAAAATAAAAAAAATAAGTTACAAACATTTAAAAAAATATTACAACAATTTTAAGCTACTTACACCTAATCTAAGCCCCCTAATAAAATAACAAACCCCCCCAAAATAAAAAATGCCCTACCCTATTCTACATTAAAAAAGTTCAAAGCTCTTTTACCTTACCAGCCCTTAAAAGGGCCTTTTGTGGGGGCATGCCCCAAAGAATTCAGCTCTTTTGCCTGTAAAAGAAAAATACAACCCCCCCATCATTAAAACCCACCACCCACATACCCCTAATCTAACCCAACCCCCCTTAAAATAACCTAACACTAATCCCCTGAAGATCATCCTACCTTTAGTCGTCTTCACTCAGCCGAGCCACCGATGGAACTGAAGAGGAGACCCGGACCGGCAGAAGTGATCATCCAAGGGGCGCTGAAGAAATCTTCCATCCGATGAAGTGATCCTCCAAGCGGCGCTGAAGAAATCTTCCATCCGGGCGATGTCATCTTCCAAGAGGCGCTGAAGAAGTCTTCTATCCAGGCGAGGTCATCTTCGAAGCCGGGTCTTGAATCTTCATCCCGCCGACGCAGAACATCCTTCTTTCCCGACGGACTACCGACGAATGAAGGCTCCTTTAAGGGACATCATCCAAAATGGCGTCCCTTCAATTCCGATTGGCTGATAGGATTCTATCAGCCAATCGGAATTAAGGTAGGAAAAATCTGATTGGCTGATTGAATCAGCCAATCAGATTCAAGTTCAATCCGATTGGCTGATCCAGTCAGCCAATCAGATTGAGCTCGCATTCTATTGGCTGTTTTTTTCTAAATATTTGGTTTCTTACTGAAATTATTTACAAACAGCTTGTGCAATTATGGCACAAATGGTTGTAAATGCTTCTCTGGGATCCCCTTTGTTCAGAAATAGCAGACATATATGGCTTTGGCGTTGCTTTTTGGTAATTAGAAGGCCACTAAATTCTGCTGCGCATCACACTTGTATTATGGCTAGCAGTAAAGGGGTTAATTAGGTAGCTTGTAGGGAGCTTGCAGGGTTAATTTTAGCTTTAGTGTAGAGATCAGCCTCCCACCTGAAACATCAGACCCCCTGATCCCTCCCAAACAGCTATATTCCCTCCCCCACCCCACAATTGTTCCCGCCATCTTAAGTACTGGCAGAAAGTCTGCCAGTACTAAGATAAAAAGGTATATTTGTTTTTTTTTTTTTTTTTATAGCATATTTACATATGCTGCTGTATAGAATCCCCCCTTAGCCCCCAAACTCACAGATCCCCCATCAAACAGTTCTCTAACCCTCCCCCTCTAACTTAATGGGCACCATCTTGGGTACTGGCAGCTGTCTGCCAGTACCCAGTTTATTAAAAAAAATATGCTTTTATTGTTTTTTTGGACTTTTTTCCCATTTTCTGTAGTGTAGCTCCCCCCCCCCAGAACCCTTCGATCATTTATTGCATTAAAAAAAAACCCTTTTCTCCCAATTTTGAAATTACATTTTTCTGTAGTGTAGCAGTTCCCACCCGCTCCCGCCCCGTGCACGCGCCCGCCCGCCGCCCACGTGCACGCGCCCGTGCGTCCGTGCGCGCCCCCGGACACTGCCGCATCCGATCCGGCCTCCGATCCCGCCCCCCTCCAAATCACAGGCCCTTGGCAGGCCGCCCACCCACCTCCCTGCCTTGCTCCCACCCACCAACGACGCTCCGGTGCAGAGAGGGCCACAGAGTGGCTCTCTCTGCATCGGAGGCTTGTAAAGGGGTATTGCAGGATGCCTCCATATGGAGGCATCACTGCAATACGCTCAGAGCTGCTGGAAGCGATTGTGATCACTTCCAGCACTCTGTTAGACAACTGACGTACCAGGTACGTCTATTGTCATTAACTGCTTGTTAATGCATGACGTACCTGGTACGTCAGTTGTCATTAAGGGGTTAAAAAGTAATATACTAACACGTGAGTGAAAGTTTACAACCCACACACAACTGGATGTCAGACAGCATGGGAGCACTAAATCCTTCACATAATAGACTTCTATGGGGGCATGTTGAAAAACTCGCCTGAGTGCTAAGCCAAAGATGCCCTAAATTGAAATTCAATAGTGGAGTTCTTAATTTTCTCTTAAACTATGATGTACTATTAAAATATAAGTTTAAAGTACTACACACACATATATACATGCACACACATATATATACGCGCATACAAATACACTCACATATATACACCTTTGAGCCCTTCCCAGTCCAGCACCTGATCATAGACCACATCCCTTTAAATCACGGTGAAAACATTTATTTTATTAACAAACTATGGCCTAGATTACGAGTTTTGCGTTAGAAGCTATGTGGTGCTAACAAGCAGTTTTTTCTCACCGCTCACTTTCCTACAGCGTTGGTATTACGAGTTTTCAGAAACCCGGCATTAAAAGACAAGAAGTGAGTGTTGAGCAAAATTTTGCTCATTACCGAACTCCAATACCAGCGCTGCTTAAGTCAGCGGTGAGCTGGTCGTACGTGCTCGTGCACAATTTCCCCATAGGTATCAACGGGAAGAGCCGGCTGAGAAAAAGTCTAACACCTGCAAAAAATCAGCGTAAAACTCACTAACGCAGCCCCATTGATTCCTATGGGGAAATAAAATGTATGTTTACACCTAACACCCTAACATGAACCCCGAGTCTAAACACCCCTAATCTGCTGCCCCTGACATCGCTGACACCTACATTATATTTATTAACCCCTAATCTGCCGCTCCGGACACCGCCGCCACCTACATTATATGTATTAACCCCTAATCTGCTGCCCCCATCGCCAACACTTACATACTATTTATTAACCCCTAATCTGCCGCCCCCAATGTCGCCACAACCTACCTACACTTTTTAACCCCTAATCTACGGCCCCCAACATCGCCACCACTATAATAAACATATTAACCCCTAAACCGCCGCACTCCCGCCTCGCAAACATTAGTTAAATATTATTAACCCCTAATCTGCCGTCCCTTACATCAACGCCACCTACCTACATTTATTAACCCCTAATCTGCCGCCCCCAACGTCGCCGCCACTATATTAAAGTTATTAACCCCTAAATCTAAGTCTAACCCTAACCCTTACACCCCCTAACTTAAATATAATTTAAATAAATCTAAAGAAAATTACTATCATTAACTACATTATTCCTATTTAAAACTAAATACTTACCTATAAAATAATGGTGACGTCCCTTAGATTTCGATTGGCTGATAGAATTCTATCAGCCAATCAGAATTAAGGTAGAACAATTTGGCTGATTGAAACAGCCAATAGAATGCGAGCTCAATCCTATTGGATGATTGGATCAGACAATAGGATTGAAGTTCAATCCTATTGGCTGATTGCATCAGCCAATAGGATTTTTTCTACCTTAATTCCGATTGGCTGATAGAATTCTATCAGCCAATCGGAATCTAAGGGACGCCATCTTGGATGACATCACATAAAGGTACCTTCATTCATCTTTAGTCGTCGGATGTCTTGAAGATGGACCCGCTCCGCGCCGGATGGATGAAGATAGAAAATGCTGTCTGGATGAAGACTTCTGCCCGTCTGGAGAACCACTTCGCCTGGCTTGGATGAAGACTTCTCCCGGCTTCGTTGACGACTTCGGCTCGGCTTGGATGAAGACTTCTCCCGGTAAGTTGATCTTCAGGGGGTTAGTGTTTTTTTAAGGGTGTATTGGGTGGATTTTATTTTTAGGTTAGGGTTTGGGCCTGCAAAAGAGCAAACTGCCCTTTTAAGGGCAATGCCCATCCAAATGCCCTTTTCAGGGCAATGGGGAGCTTAGGTTTTTATAGATAGTATTTTATTTGGGGGGTTGGTTGTGTGGGTGGTGGGTTTTACTGTTGGGGGGGTTGTTTGTATTTTTTTTACAGGTAAAAGAGCTGATTACTTTGAGGCAATGCCCCGCAAAAGGCCCTTTTAAGGGCTATTGGTAGTTTCATTTAGGCTAGGGGTTTTTTTTTATTTTGTGGGGGCTTTTTTTTATTTTGATAGGGCTATTAGATTAGGTGTAATTAGTTTAAATATCTGTAATTTGGTTATTATTTTCTGTAATTTAGTGGGGGGGGTTGTACTTTAGCTAATTTAATTTAATTTAGGTAATTGTATTTAATTCAGTTAATTTATTTACTTATAGTGTAGTTATTATTATTGTAACTTAGGTTAGGTTTTATTTTACAGGTACTTTTGAATTTATTTTAGCTAGGTAGTTATTAAATAGTTAATAACTATTTAGTAACTATTCTACCTAGTTAAAATAAATACAAACTTGCCTGTAAAATAAAAATAAACCCTAGGATAGCTACAATGTAACGCTGCTTTTTTATCCTAACGCACAACTCGTAATCTAGCCGATTGATTTTACATTTGATATGTATAAATATGAGGGAAAATACTTTATTTTAATATATTATACTGTACATGTGTTTTGTTTTTCATGTATTCAATTGTTAACACTTTACTTCAGGTCTCCAAAAATTCCAGGGCTTGCAATATGAGCAATAATAGTGCACCCTCCGCTATCCATTCAAAGTATAGGGCACGCTAAAAAGTATTGGCCACAATAACCCCTTAACGCTCTCCTAAAAGCGATGGACTTAAGCGTCCTTAGGATCGCATGGAACATCCTAACTATTCTGGCGTTCTACTCCCCTCTACAAGTAAACGCTACTGGATCCCACTGGGTGACGTTCCTAACAATGCATGAAGTCCACCAGGAGATAATCAACACCTTTTTGAGTCATATGATCGCAGTGCAAATCATGTGACTTCCAATTTGGCACTTTATTGATATTCACATTCGGGAGATGATCCAAGAAGTCTCATCAGTACTGTGAGGTATCTCAAAGAATTTTAGAAAGGCAAATTTTACCGTGAGAGATGTTTATCTAGCTATGCAGCATTCTGGATGTGAAGAACACATACAAAGACCCCAGCAATATTCGTGATTAAATATTAGCTCCTAGTCATCTTGAGCAGAACTGAGCAAAGAGACATGCATAGATGAACTGATACCTTACCATTATTTCTACATCTCTGAAGAAAAACCTTTTGAGGAAGCATTAAAGGGACAGTCTAGTCAAAATTAAACTTTCAGGATTCAGATAGAGCATGTAATTTTAAGCAACTTTCCAATTTACTTTTATCATCAAATTTGTTTTTTTTTCTCTTGGTATTCTTTGTTGAGAGCTAAACCTAGGTAGGCTCATAAACTAATTTCTAAGCCCTTGAAGGCTGCCTCTTGGATTTTTACAGCTAGACAGCACTATATCATGTGTGCCATATAGATAAGATTGTGTTCACTCTCTTAAAGTTACTAAGGAGTCAGCACTGATTGGCTTCAATGCAAGTCTGTCAAAAGAACTGAAGTAAGGGGCAGTCTGCAGAAACGTAGATACAAGGTAATCATAGAGGTAATCATAGAGGTAAAAAGTGTATTAATTTAACTGTGTTGCTTATGCCAAACTAGGGAATGTGTAATAAAAGGATTATCTATCTTTTGTTTATTCTTCTTAGTGCACTTTCAAAGGATATTAGAAAAGAAAGAACAACACGGAAGGGGCGCCAATGGTGCAGATCAATGGGGGTTTCTGAAGATGTACCAGTGTACAATGATAACAGGGTACTCACAATAGATGAGGGCATTCAATTATGCCAGTAGAGACGGGCTGGATTTTAGCAGCAATCCAGCTGGCTGAACAAGTAGGCAGCTCTCTATCAGTATCCAAACGGAGACAAGCTAAAGAAGTGAAACAAAGTACAGAGGCGCCAATGGTGCAGATCAATGGTGGTATAAGGCACAATAACACCCCAATATGCACAGGATACTCACATGTAGTGAAGGCAATCAATCTTGCCCATAGATACAGGCTGGATTTCACAGCAGTCCAGCTAGCTGTTCCAAGGTGTGGTAGCAGATGGGTGGGTATTAGAGTATTGGTACTCTATAGTAGCATAGCAGCAAGAAGTAGTAGTTGTAACACTAAGAGTGGATTTGATAAAAAGTAAATTTATTTAAAAAGTATAAAAAATATATATATATATATATATAACAATACCACTCATCTCAGTGTTAAAACATATATCTTAAACATAAGGATTACATGCGACGCGTTTCTCAGATATACTGTTTCCTCAGGCATGTTATTACACAGTTCTTAACCTCCTTATATAGGGCTATGCTACTATGAATACGCCCACATCCCACCCCCACCAATCATTCAAATTGTAACCAATCAAGAGCCATCATTTAACAATGACGCCGCCCTTATTACAACATACTGCATAAATTCTATATGTATATTCAAGTAGTCTTTCAAACAAGTGAATAAGCTGAATGTTTTTAAATTTGTATTCTTATATATATTTATATTGTCCAAATACCTAACATTATGTGATCGAAAATTTGCAATCTATGCTATTCGTAATTTCTAAAATATCATAGGATGGCTAGGTTGTCAATCACTCTGTGGTCAGGTGACTTGCAAGATAGACCCGTTAATTTGTCTATATACCTGTCACTCAAATCGGGAATTCGCGCTCAAAATCCTATTTTTGTTCTTACCTATTTCTATACTGTCATTCTGGGTGTGCATGTCCAATCAGAGCACTGACTGGAGACGCGCCTCCATTACCAATGCGTGACGTAATGTACCGTGATTGGCGTGCACTGAAGTTTAACAGTGTATCATGCCAATTCACGGAAGAAGGTAAACAAAGTCTCCCATTGGTCTAACCTGCAATCACATGGTGGGGATATACCACTGGTATTGCAGGCTATCAATATGACTTAGGGAAGTGCAATGGTTGGCGGCGGCCAACCATAAAGGCAAAACTCCCATTGGTCCTGCCTGTGTTATTATCGGATGGACTGTGACTATTGGTCCGTGGGGGGAAAATGATCAAAACCAAGATATGTACTATAGTTAGAGCCGATTGCTCTCTAGACTATTGTTCTATTATATTGCGTAATTATGTTTATATAAACCCGCCACACAGTGAAGCACCCACTTTAGAGGAGTACCAATTCCCATGCCAATAGATAGATTATTTGACATATTGACATGTGTCAAATGTACATGTCAGGAATAAGTCAGATATAGCAAATAAATGTTTATATATATCTCCCTCTCTCTCCTTGCCTATATGTGTTCTTAGATACACGCAAAGACAAATGTAATAAATTCAAATACCATGCATAATAATGAAAGTGTGTCTGTATAATATTAAAGTGCAATTCTAAATCATTGTCTCCAAATGTTACAAAAAAGTGCTAGATAATGCTTAGTATACTCTAGTGGCTGTAAGTACAATGGTGAATGTTATGTTCTCTCTATATAAGGGAAATGTGCCTAAATTACATAACATGATAATGCTGAACAATGACTCCCTTGTACAGAGCGTAAGTTTGTGTAATAAAAAAAAAATATATATATTATACTGACCCCCTAGTCGGGAATGTCAGTGTGAATGGTAGCTATTAAGAGGACATATAAATAACGAGTGATATGTATCTGAGTGTATAGTGTTATGATATTAACTTTATACATTTGCTCCCTATAAAGGGATGTGAATATGTGCCTAGAAGAAAATTATAATTAAAATTTGACATATCAATATATTGACAAGGGACCAATGATCCCTAGTCTAAAGTGTTAATGTGAATGAAAACTGATAGTGATACCTAAACTGGGGGAAGTGATGAGAATACTAGTGGCAGGGTTAAATTATAATATAATGGTAAGTATATTACATTGCAGGTGAGCTGTGTTCATCTAGGGACAATGGTATATAAAGTGCAACCTAATATACAGATTCCACTGTACATAATAGTGACCAAATACTAAGAACCTTACTAATGAGGAGCAATGATCAATTGTTGAGAATGGATGGGGCAGGAATGCAACTAAGCAAATGCTATGGAGTCAATGACTTCATTAAGCCCCGTGGGAAACAATGTTTGGAATTTAAATATCCAATATGTTTCCCTTTGTCTCAAACGGGTGAATCTGTTATAGTGATGGCTGATTGGGATACTTTCTAGTGGCGTAATGCTGAATGAGCATCCACCTTGTATGGTTTTGGTGCACTTGTGCCTAGAGACACTATGTTTGATCGAGTTTTTAATTATATTTCTTTTATGCTCTCCCCATCTCAGTCTCACCTTCCTAGAGGTGCGTCCAATATACTGGACCCCACACGCACATGTAAGTGCATATACGACGTAACTAAAATTACATGTAAGGTGTTCAATGATTTGGTATTCTTCTCCTGTCGTGTGAGCTATTATTGATTTCTTTCCATGTGTAATAAATTTACACATGTGGCATCTTCTATGTCCACATCTGTATGTCCCAATGTTGTTATCAGTCCTACCCATCCTATACTCAGGATTCCTAGACCCATTCTTGTTATATTTAGTATGTTTTTTAGTCATAACCACCTTACTTGGTGCCAACTTTTGTTTCAAGGTTGGTGCCCTCCTGTACACTATCTTGGGACGGGGGGCCAAAACCTTCTTTAAGATGGGATCCCTAAGCAAGATGGACCAGTGTTTTTTTATGATTCTATTCACTGCCCTAAAGTTGGAATTATATTGAGTGACAAATAGGGGTTGACTCTGGGGGACAGAATTTTCTGTCTCTCTTTTGGATTTTTCCCCACCAGATAACAAGTGGTTTCTGTCTACTGATCTTGCTCGATTATAGCCATGTTCTATAATACTATTGGGGTAACCTTTTTCTCTAAACCTATCCTGTAATATGAGGGATTGTTCATCATATTTGTTAATGGAACTACAGTTTCGCCTAATCCGGCAAAATTGACTGTAAGGGATATTAATTTTCCAGTTATTATAATGATTACTAGAGTAATCTAGAAAATTATTACAGTCTACTGACTTGAAATACGTGGAGGTACAGATGTTTCCACTCTCCCCCCATGTCAACAATAAATCTAAAAATTCAATTGAGTGTGTCTGAATGTTAGATGTAAATTCTATACCCATATTGTTATTATTGAGGGAATCTACAAAGATCTGTGCCTCCTCACAGGATCCCTCAAACACAAATAATAAATCATCTATGTAACGGCCATAGAACACCAGATTGCCCCTCCACTTTGTGTTGTAAATATAAGTTTCTTCAAAAAACCCCATGAAGAGGTTAGCAAAGCTGGGGGCAAATCTGGTGCCCATGGCCGTTCCTTTGGTCTGTAGATAAAACTGATCCAAAAATTGGAAATAATTGTGTTTGAGGATAAATTCTATAAATTTATATTTACAACACAAAGTGGAGGGGCAATCTGGTGTCCTATGGCCGTTACATAGATGATTTATTATTTGTGTTTGAGGGATCCTGTGAGGAGGCACAGATCTTTGTAGATTCCCTCAATAATAACAATATGGGTATAGAATTTACATCTAACATTCAGACACACTCAATTGAATTTTTAGATTTATTGTTGACATGGGGGGAGAGTGGAAACATCTGTACCTCCACGTATTTCAAGTCAGTAGACTGTAATAATTTTCTAGATTACTCTAGTAATCATTATAATAACTGGAAAATTAATATCCCTTACAGTCAATTTTGCCGGATTAGGCGAAACTGTAGTTCCATTAACAAATATGATGAACAATCCCTCATATTAAAGGATAGGTTTAGAGAAAAAGGTTACCCCAATAGTATTATAGAACATGGCTATAATCGAGCAAGATCAGTAGACAGAAACCACTTGTTATCTGGTGGGGAAAAATCCAAAAGAGAGACAGAAAATTCTGTCCCCCAGAGTCAACCCCTATTTGTCACTCAATATAATTCCAACTTTAGGGCAGTGAATAGAATCATAAAAAAACACTGGTCCATCTTGCTTAGGGATCCCATCTTAAAGAAGGTTTTGGCCCCCCGTCCCAAGATAGTGTACAGGAGGGCACCAACCTTGAAACAAAAGTTGGCACCAAGTAAGGTGGTTATGACTAAAAAACATACTAAATATAACAAGAATGGGTCTAGGAATCCTGAGTATAGGATGGGTAGGACTGATAACAACATTGGGACATACAGATGTGGACATAGAAGATGCCACATGTGTAAATTTATTACACATGGAAAGAAATCAATAATAGCTCACACGACAGGAGAAGAATACCAAATCATTGAACACCTTACATGTAATTTTAGTTACGTCGTATATGCACTTACATGTGCGTGTGGGGTCCAGTATATTGGACGCACCTCTAGGAAGGTGAGACTGAGATGGGGAGAGCATAAAAGAAATATAATTAAAAACTCGATCAAACATAGTGTCTCTAGGCACAAGTGCACCAAAACCATACAAGGTGGATGCTCATTCAGCATTACGCCACTAGAAAGTATCCCAATCAGCCATCACTATAACAGATTCACCCGTTTGAGACAAAGGGAAACATATTGGATATTTAAATTCCAAACATTGTTTCCCACGGGGCTTAATGAAGTCATTGACTCCATAGCATTTGCTTAGTTGCATTCCTGCCCCATCCATTCTCAACAATTGATCATTGCTCCTCATTAGTAAGGTTCTTAGTATTTGGTCACTATTATGTACAGTGGAATCTGTATATTAGGTTGCACTTTATATACCATTGTCCCTAGATGAACACAGCTCACCTGCAATGTAATATACTTACCATTATATTATAATTTAACCCTGCCACTAGTATTCTCATCACTTCCCCCAGTTTAGGTATCACTATCAGTTTTCATTCACATTAACACTTTAGACTAGGGATCATTGGTCCCTTGTCAATATATTGATATGTCAAATTTTAATTATAATTTTCTTCTAGGCACATATTCACATCCCTTTATAGGGAGCAAATGTATAAAGTTAATATCATAACACTATACACTCAGATACATATCACTCGTTATTTATATGTCCTCTTAATAGCTACCATTCACACTGACATTCCCGACTAGGGGGTCAGTATAATATATATATTTTTTTATTTTTTTTTATTACACAAACTTACGCTCTGTACAAGGGAGTCATTGTTCAGCATTATCATGTTATGTAATTTAGGCACATTTCCCTTATATAGAGAGAACATAACATTCACCATTGTACTTACAGCCACTAGAGTATACTAAGCATTATCTAGCACTTTTTTGTAACATTTGGAGACAATGATTTAGAATTGCACTTTAATATTATACAGACACACTTTCATTATTATGCATGGTATTTGAATTTATTACATTTGTCTTTGCGTGTATCTAAGAACACATATAGGCAAGGAGAGAGAGGGAGATATATATAAACATTTATTTGCTATATCTGACTTATTCCTGACATGTACATTTGACACATGTCAATATGTCAAATAATCTATCTATTGGCATGGGAATTGGTACTCCTCTAAAGTGGGTGCTTCACTGTGTGGCGGGTTTATATAAACATAATTACGCAATATAATAGAACAATAGTCTAGAGAGCAATCGGCTCTAACTATAGTACATATCTTGGTTTTGATCATTTTCCCCCCACGGACCAATAGTCACAGTCCATCCGATAATAACACAGGCAGGACCAATGGGAGTTTTGCCTTTATGGTTGGCCGCCGCCAACCATTGCACTTCCCTAAGTCATATTGATAGACTGCAATACCAGTGGTATATCCCCACCATGTGATTGCAGGTTAGACCAATGGGAGACTTTGTTTACCTTCTTCCGTGAATTGGCATGATACACTGTTAAACTTCAGTGCACGCCAATCACGGTACATTACGTCACGCATTGGTAATGGAGGCGCGTCTCCAGTCAGTGCTCTGATTGGACATGCACACCCAGAATGACAGTATAGAAATAGGTAAGAACAAAAATAGGATTTTGAGCGCGAATTCCCGATTTGAGTGACAGGTATATAGACAAATTAACGGGTCTATCTTGCAAGTCACCTGACCACAGAGTGATTGACAACCTAGCCATCCTATGATATTTTAGAAATTACGAATAGCATAGATTGCAAATTTTCGATCACATAATGTTAGGTATTTGGACAATATAAATATATATAAGAATACAAATTTAAAAACATTCAGCTTATTCACTTGTTTGAAAGACTACTTGAATATACATATAGAATTTATGCAGTATGTTGTAATAAGGGCGGCGTCATTGTTAAATGATGGCTCTTGATTGGTTACAATTTGAATGATTGGTGGGGGTGGGATGTGGGCGTATTCATAGTAGCATAGCCCTATATAAGGAGGTTAAGAACTGTGTAATAACATGCCTGAGGAAACAGTATATCTGAGAAACGCGTCGCATGTAATCCTTATGTTTAAGATATATGTTTTAACACTGAGATGAGTGGTATTGTTATATATATATATATATATTTTTTATACTTTTTAAATAAATTTACTTTTTATCAAATCCACTCTAAGTGTTACAACTACTACTTCTTGCTGCTATGCTACTATAGAGTACCAATACTCTAATACCCACCCATCTGCTACCACACCTTGGAACAGCTAGCTGGACTGCTGTGAAATCCAGCCTGTATCTATGGGCAAGATTGATTGCCTTCACTACATGTGAGTATCCTGTGCATATTGGGGTGTTATTGTGCCTTATACCACCATTGATCTGCACCATTGGCGCCTCTGTACTTTGTTTCACTTCAAAGGATATTAACCCCTTAACAATAGCTGACATACCCTGTACATTGGCTATCATTTACCCTTGAAGGGGTTCAATAGTGAGATGCTTCCAGGAGTGAGGCATGTTGTAATAGCATGTCTCGCCCCTTAATCATCCATGTTGTTAAAGGGTTAAAGGGACAGTCTAGTCAAAATTAAACTTTCATGATTCAGATAGGACATACACTTTTTTTTTTTTTTTTAAACTTTTATTTATAACCAGCAGAGCATACAAAGAATAACAGTAAAATAAATTTGGCGCCACGCAGGGCCCATAACTGACAGCAGAGAAAACAGAAATTTAAAGTTGGAAACAAAAGTATTTATCAGTATTGACCCGGTTTCTCTAAAATTAAATTGTATACTCTGCGGGGTTTTCCCTTGTTTTAACTTCTTATTTTAACAATTTCTTGATTATAACCTTCGTAGAGAAAAGGCAATAATAAAAAAAAAAAAAACAGAAAAAAACACACACACACCAAAAAAAAAAAAAAAAAAAAGAAAAAAAAAAAAAAAGGAAGTGAGAGAAAAGAAAATATGTAATTATAGAAGTTAACGATCCCTATCCGCCTCTGTAACCGAGGCGGAGCAAAATCTATTTGTGATAACTAAGGGCTAAAGTCTCGGAACAGTGTCATTTTTATATAAACTCTAAAATTTTCCCTATTTTTCCTGGTGTCGTAATGGGTTCTTTATCCAAATCTAAATGTTAAGTTAGTTTATGATCAAGGACTAGACTAGTGGTGAAGCAATAGCCACCACTAGAAAGACAACCCATAGCCATACAACCTGTAACACACATTCACACAGAACGTCACTTATAATACACAAAAAAAAAAAAAAAAAAAAAAGGGGGGGAGGGGAAAGGATATCCAACCCTTATCTCCAGTTACCAGATACCAAGAAGAACTATTTCTGAGTTTTTAAATGGAAAAATCAGAAAATCAATTTCCCTTTCTTGAAATGTTTTTATAAAAGCTGCCCATTTGTTAAAGAATTTTCTTATATCCGGTTCTTTATCAATATTTGTATCTTTTTGTTCTAATACACATTGTTTCTTTAGATGATTCTTAACTTCAGTTATAGTTGGCACAGTTCTCAGTTTCCATTTTTTGCAGATCAAGTATCTAGAGGCCAAGATAGAAAGATTTACTAATTTTTCGTTACTCCGAGCGGTATTATTAATATTTAAACATAGTATGATTTGATATAATGATAGAGAGGTTATTTCGATTTTCAGAACATTTTTGAGCCAGTATTCCAATTTAATCCAAAATTTTCTAATCTTGGTGCAGTACCAAAACATATGTGTCAAGTCTGCCGCTGGATAGTAACATTTGGGGCATTTATTGAATTGTTGGTTATGCACTCTAAGACCTTTCTCCGGGGTGAAATAAGCCCTGTGAAGGAGCCTAAGATGCGCCTCACGCCAAGTAGCCGAGATAGTGGAAGATGCCACTTTGTTAATCGATGACTGGATAGTTTTTGATACAATATTACTTTGAGAAATTAGAGAGGACCATGCCGTTGCCAGCCCATCCAAAGTAGGGGTGGCTTTGCTGGCACTGAGTAAGTGATAACACGGTGAGATAGACATGAGGCCGATTTTGACAAGGCTTAGCCAATTTTCCAGCTTTCCTAACGCCCAGTGCCAGTCGGCCTCTTTAACTAATTCAGCTATGAAGTGTCTTATTTGCAGATATGCAAAAAAATCTTTGTTAACAAGGTTGAATTCAGTCTTCAGCTCTTCAAAAGTCTTAATGCATTTTCTTTCGCTATCTATCAGAGAGGAGATCTTTGCCAGGCCATTGTTGTGCCATCGATTGAAAACCACTGAATTTATGCCTGCTTGAAATTGTGGATTTCCTATCAGAGGAAGGTAATTTGAGGCAGTACCATTTATTGCCAAGAGTTTAGTTACTTTCCACCAAGCTTTTATAGGATTATATATAGTTTTAAATCTTTTGATTTTTTCTGGGAGTTTCTTTGGCAAGCAATGGATCAAGGCCAGTGGGAGATATGGTTCACAAATATTACGTTCCAATTCATTATTGAGAACATAATCTTTAGTGAAAATCCAGTCCGTAGTTATGCGTGCAAGAAAACTAAGATTGTAAAATCTAATATTTGGTACTGCTATGCCTCCAAACTCCCTTGGTGCAGTGAGTTTGGTAAAAGATATCTTGGATCTTTTCCCTTGCCATATAAATTGTATAAGTGCAGAGTTAATTGAGCGAATGTCTTTTTCTAACAGGATTAGTGGAACATTCTGCAGGATATAGAGAAGCTTAGGGAGGAGAATCATTTTAAACAGTTCTGATCGCCCAGAAATGGATAATGGTAGATGCTGCCAGTCCTTTAGTTTCTCTTTAATATTAGTTAATATAGGAAGTATGTTTAGTTTATAAAGGTCTTTAAGATTGATCGGTATATGAATCCCAAGATACTTAAAAGATTCAGAGACCTCTTTAAATGGGGTATTTGTGATGGAATTATTATTTCTCCTCAGCCAACAAATCTCAGATTTTGATTTATTCACTTTATATCCCGAAAAAGAGCTAAAGTGGTCAGTTATTTGGAGAAGGATTGGTATATTAAACTTTGTGTTGGAAAGATAAATTAAAAGATCATCGGCATATAAACCGATCTTTACCTCGTAGTTCCGAATTTTTATGCCGTTAAGTGATTCCCGTAGCATGATTGCGAGAGGTTCAATTGCTATATCAAACAGAAGCGGGGAGAGAGGACATCCCTGTCGCGTCCCCCTCTCTATTACAATTGGGGGCGAAACAGTATCATTTATTATCAATCTTGTTTGGGATTGATTATGCAGATTATCAAGAAATCTAGGGAAATTTCCTTTAATCCCAAACTTTGTTAAGGATGTTATTATATGATTAAATACTACTGAGTCAAACGCCTTTTCTGCATCAATTGATAGAATGGCTAGGTCCGGGGTGTCCTCTCTCCCCACCTCCGAAGAGGGGCTATTCTGGGTATAATCTAGAGTGACAAGAAGTTCTCTGATTTTTGCCGCGGAGTTTCGCTTATTAAGGAAGCCGGCTTGGTCTGTATGAATTATTTTGGGTAAGATGGTCTGTAGCCTGTTTGCTAAGATGGAGGACATAATTTTATAATCAGAGTTCAATAGAGCAATTGGCCTATATGACTCTTTTTGCAATGGATCCTTCCCCCCCTTTAAAATCAAGGTTGTAAATGACGCAGAGAAGGAGGGTGAGACCGATTTGCCATTGAGATAGATATCATTGAAGAGATTGCCCAAGTAAGGTGTTATTTCAGACGATAAAATTTTGTATACTTCATTCGGGAGTCCATCCGGGCCCACCGCTTTATTGAGAGAGAGATCAAAAATTACTTTCTCTATCTCTTCTTTTGAGATCTGGGAGTTAAGGCAGGTTATCTCATCAGCCGAAATTATCGGAGAGATGATTTTGCTCCAGAACTCTGAGGCTTTCGCGTCATCATATCCTTTACAGGTGTATATATCTCGGAAATATTCTATAAATAAATTAGATATTTCTTCAGGTTTCGATAACTGCTTTCCATTGTGTACAAGTCTTTCTATCATTGGTTTATTTCCTTCGTTTTTAACTAATCTAGCTAGCATTTTTCCAGATTTATTACCAAATCTGTATAGTTTAGCTTGAAATCTAAGTTCTAAATATGTTTCTTGGGTCAATAAAAAAGTATCTCTAATATTTTTAGCGCGGATATACTTTGCCCAACTTAGGGGGGTTTTTTCAAGTAGGAAGTGATTATATGAGTTGACCAGAGAGTTGCACATTTCCCTTTCTCTCAGCTTAACCTTTTTAGATATCATAGCAGCATAGGCCGTGATTTCCCCTCGGAGCACTGCCTTTGCAGCCTCCCAGAATATTTCTGGGCGCTGCACATAGTCTTTGTTAAAATTAGCATATTCAGAAAACCTGTTTCTCATCCATTTTTTAAATTTAGAGTCTGTATTAAGATGGTAGGGAAAGAAGAAACGCAACATTTTAGGCCTAGGCTGGTCAAGGTATAATTCAAGAGAGATAGGACCTTGATCAGACAAAAGAATTGGCATTATTTCTGCTTTGAGTTTTGTTATGGGTAGGCGTTCATCAGTTAAGAAAAGATCGATTCTAGAGAGGGTTTTATGGGCTTTAGAGAGGCAGGTAAAGTTTTGGACATCCGGGTTTTGGACTCTCCAGATATCTCGAATTGCAAGATTATGTTGAATTTTCTTAAGTATTTTAGAGTCTAAGTTATCTTTTTTCTGCTTTAAATGTTTAACCTTATTCCTAAGTCTGTCCAAAGGGCATTGTGGTGCCATATTAAAGTCACCCCCTAAAATTAGATGACCTTCATTAAGCAGCAAAAGTTTTGATTGCATTAGGTTCCAGAACTCAGGGTCAGAATTATTTGGGCCATATACATTACAAAGTGTATAGATTGCTTGAGCGATCTTGAGTTTCACCAGAATATATCTCCCCCCGGAGTCAGCCTCGGAGTGCAGAACCTTCACTTCTGCTCTTTTCCCAATTAGAATAGCCACCCCTCTTTTTTTCCCGACACTCGGTGCTACAAAAAGGTCCTTGACCCATGGTGCCTTTAATTTTAGAGATTCCTCTAAGTTTAAGTGGGTTTCTTGAAGGAAACCGATATCTGTATGGGCCTTACAGAAATGGGCGAGTATCGCCTTACGTTTAATAGGGGTCGAAATGCCACCAACATTCCAAGACACAATTTTAAGTTTATTTATCTCTTGTGACATTTACAAACATAGAGATGGAGCAAGAGTGAAGAGGGAAAAAAAAAAGGGAAAAAAAAAAAAAAAAAAAAGACGAACCCAGTCATACAATCATCCACACCGTCCCCAACCCAGGGGGATTCCCTAGTCATAGGTCTCATCCTTTCCCTCAGTATGAAGATCATCTTTTAGTTAAATTAAGAATCTACTGTCCTAAAAAAGCTCTCAGCCATTTGAGCATCCTCAAACAATTGTACTGTGTTATTCACTACAACTCTAAGTTTAAAGGGGTAGATTATAGTAGCACGATATCCCTTTTGAATGAAGTGCAAATGGGGGCTAGCTCTCTTCTTTTAGAAGCTGTATAAGCTGAAAAATCCTGAAAAATCAGGATCGTAGCATTGTCTATGAGGATAGGCTGGTTTTTGCGGTAGTATTGTAATATCGTATTCCTGTCCTGGAAATTAAGTAATTTCGCTATAATAGGTCTCGGACGCGTAGAATTTTTATTATCTGAGCGAACATTGCCTACTCTGTGTGCTCTCTCCACTATAATTGGAGGATAAGTTGAGGGAATTTTTAAAGCTTTGGTAAGTTTGTCTGATATAAAAAGACTTAAGTTATCATATTGCTTGTCCTCTGGAAGGCCTATTATTCGTATGTTATTTCTTCTGGAGCGATTTTCTAAGTCCTCCAGTCTGTCATAAATTTTTTGCATGTTATTACTTGAAATCTCAATTTTTGAGCTATGTACTGTTGTTAGATCATCTAGATCTGATATTCGTTGTTCTATATCCTGAATTCTAGTAGAGAATTGTCTAATCTCTTGAGATAATGACACAATGTCTTGTTTAATCTCTGCCCTGAGGGCCTCAAATTTAGGTGCTAGAGCGTCTGATATGCTTGCGACCAAAGTCTGTAAGGTAGTGGATTCAGGAATAGGTACCCTGTGGGGTGAGATAGGTAGTGTCTCAGTAGCGAGTTCTTGAGTGTTCTTGGATTTCTTATCCCTTTGCCTGGCTGCCATATTTGGGGAAAGTGTTTTGGATGAAGTGGAAAAAAATGTATCCATATGCTACGTGGGTGTGTGTGATCGTGAGAGGAAGAGCGCTAAATCTAGCGCTTACTAGTGAAGAAAAAAAAACAAAAAACAAAAAAAAACAAAGGGGGAGTGAGAATGTAAGGTCCCGGGGGGATTAAAACCGGGAAAGTGAGAAAGTGTGTGTGTGATAGTGAAAGAAAAAAAAATAAATAAGGCAGTCAGAGAGAATTAGGCCGTGAAAAAAAGAGAAAATGTTTCACAGAACAGTGAAATTGTAAACTACTATGTGCTTGAGCAACCCTTGAATTGCTCTAATAGAGTCTGTCAGGGTGTGTTAAAATTATCAAATTTCTACGTGTGTGTGTCTAGAAAAATATTGAGGGTGAAAAAAATGTATTAAACAGAAAGGGAAAGAAAGATAGAGACCTAATGAGGGTTTGAGATATTTGAGGATTTACTGTGGATTCCAATGTGTGGACTTAATGACAATCCGCATATTAAAGTGCAAAAAATTCTCAAGCTTCTGTGATATATGTCAGAGGGATCAGTGGGGTTCTTACCAAGATAACAATGAATGAAATCTATGAGAGGTTTCCCCCTCTTTTTCTTATGAAGATTAAATTTGTTAGTTTATTCAACAGTTGCAGTTTAGCTGAATATCTTCTACCAATATGTTCTATAGGTTACAAGAGACTGTTTTAGCCTAGGCTTTAGTAGGGTCTGCTTATATCGGTACTTAATCAGGGTCAATTTAATTGTACGCTTATAACTTCAGGACTATTTGAGGAAGGTATACGAGGAAGAAATTGAAGTAGTTCAACAGAGTAGTCTACTTTTAATGCAGATATAATAATAGTAGTGAAATATTCTTCTGTTATCTCTAGTTTTCCTAATAATCTCCCTTCCCCTTTTCCCCCTTCCCCTTTTTTTTCCTTTCTTTCCTCCCCTCTTTTAAATTAAGGCAGCAGATTTGTCTATTATGTTCTGCTATGTACCCTTAATATTTTATCACAGGCAAAAAGCAAAAGATATGCTGTATGTTAGGAGTTTATGTGTGGTAGAAGCTACCTCTAATAGTACTTAAGGGATAGTCTGTTTTGTTTAGTTTATATAAGTGGAATAAATCGTCCTTAACTGTGACCACCAAAAGGGAGATTTAAATATAGACCTTGAGATGATACGGCTACGGTTCTGAGATTTCAGCAATTATGCAAAAAAAAAAAACAGCAGAATATAACCCTAGCTTGATACAGGTACATACAGCAATACATTTTTGGGAGAAAGGATATAATAGTTAGCAATACATAGTGCATAGGCAAATTTTAACAGTGGGTTTTCTCCTCTTCTTTCTGCAGCATCAGACTGAATAAAAAAGCATGTTAAAGTAAGCCATCTACAGATGAGATTTTAACCTTTTTCTCTGTGAGCTAGCTAACACAGAATATACAAGAGTTAGTGTATTTGTGGCCTTCTTAGTGAGGACAGTTCTTATAACGATGAGACCCATACATGGGCACTATACTTCAGAGGCAGAGTTTGCATTGAAACAGTCATTTCCTTTATAGTGGATTTAAATGATCTGAACCAGAGGCATGGGAAGAAGCTACTCATTAGCCAAAGGAGTTGTCCAATACCTTAATATTTTAACCAGAAGGATATAACTTTCCCCAATGATTGAGAACTAAGTTACCCAAGGGTCAAATTAGTAGGTGAGTTATTAATCGCTTGACTCTGTGTCTCCTTGTCTCCCTTTACCAGTTTTTAACTTTGTGTAGGTAATATAGTTATTTAATAGGGACAGGGAGAGTCAGTTACCAGTGAAAAGAAAAATCAACAATATTACCCGCTGGAGCTGTGAGTGTCCGTGGGCGAGAGAGACCCGTTTTCTGGAGCAACCCCTCTCACGCAGCACCGGTGGGAGAGGGGTGCCTAGTCGGGTTTGCTGAGGAATAGAAGACGTTGGTCCACTGTCGGGGGTCCAGGACTGCCCAGGAAGCAAGGTTGTAGCGGAGATACTCGCGCCTGATGTCTGGGTGAGGCTCCTGGAGGCGAGCAACGGTCGAGTCCCCTCAAGCAACACCGGTGGGAGGGGACTGTACAGCCGGGAAAGGAAGTGCAGAGCTCGGAGCCTCTCTTACCCCTCAACGCTTCTGATGAAAATCTGCAGGAGCGTCTCACCTGAGCAGGACCTCCCGGAGCCGTGCGAGATGCAGGAAGGCAGAATGAGGGGGTCTCTCTCCTAAGCGGGTAAGATCGTAGTCGAATCCGTAGTTCTGTAGCACACCTGGTAAGGAAGACAGCCGGTGAAACTTCAGTGTAATAGACCTCCTTGGGACACAACCTCTGGTTAGATGAAAAAAGGCTCAGCGTACAGGAAAGACGGCAATGTCTTTTAAAAATTATCCTTTTGATAAGGCAGTATTTAGAAGAAAAGTATAAGTCCCATAACTGCTGCAGTATGCAGTCCAGTGCTTTGGTGTGGCACTGTTCGGTTCTGGAAGCGGTGGAATAGCTAAGTAAGCCGCCCTAGGACAGAGGGTTTGAGCGCGAAGAAACCGCCAAGGCTTGTGATGGAGGTAATGCTGCACAGGTGATTCACCTGACCACACACCTGAGCTCCTCCTCCAGAACTCCTGGACATACACTTTTAAACAACTTTCCAATTTACTTTTATCATCAAATTTGCTTTGTATTCTTTGTATTCTTTATTGAAAGCTAAACCTAGGTAGGCTCATATGCTAATTTCGAAGCCCTTGAAGGCTGCCTATTATCTCTTTGTATTTTGACCATTTTTTACAGCTAGATAGCACTATATCATGTGTGCCATATAGATAACATTGTGTTCACTCTCTTAAAGTTACTAAGGAGTCAGCACTGATTGGCTTCAATGCAAGTCTGACAAAAGAACTGAAGTAAGGGGCAGTCTGCAGAAACTTAGATACAAGGTAATCATAGAGGTAATCATAGAGGTAAAAAGTGTATTAATTTAACTGTGTTGCTTATGCAAAACTGGGGAATGTGTAATAAAAGGATTATCTATATTTTTAAACAATAAACATTCTGGAGTACACTGTCTCTTTAAATGTCGTGTAGGCCAAGCACAATCTAACTGTTTGGGTCCTACTCCAGGATGATAAACCACTTATGATCATACTCCCTCTCTTTCTATAACACACTGGAACAGCCCTTCTTACAGAGTAAACACCTCTCACCCATATATCACCCAGTACAGCCTCGCCCATTTTTGGTTCTCACCTACCCTCCTTCTCACTTACCTAACCTGAATATGAGGTGCAACCACCCTCACTCCTCTAAGTGGACCTGGCCCATCCACCACCACAAGTTATAACCTCGCTCATCCACTTGTTGGCCAAACTCCTTTCTCTCACAGGCTGTGCCCATTATTCTCCACAAAGGCAAAAATGGTCTACCATATCAGGATATATAATAGAATTGATGAACCTGTCAATTCAAAGAAAGTATATGACGTATATAAAGTTCTAAAATGTAAATTGAATTAACCATAATAAACAATATAAAATGAAATAAAATCAAATTGCACAATAATAGAGTCAAATAATAATTATTTATTTTAAACAATTTTCATATAACAATATAATAAACACAGTACATGTATTCATACAAGATACTGTACTTGGTAAAGCACATTCAATTTTGCAGTATGTAATACAATCTCATTACAAATATAAAATAATAATAATAATAATAATAATAATAAAAGTCCATACACCATATAAACATCTAAATGACAGTCAATAGTACAGCTTACTTTAATTTTTAATTAAAATATACACACTAAAAGTGTGCTGCAAACAGGTGACAGATAGTACTAACAGGATTGAAACAGCCAATGTTTCCTCCCTCATAGTTTCCTTTGTCAAGACTCACCTGTGCTCTCAAACTTGTTGACAGATGTGCAAATAAATCTTTCAATATCATACATAACATTACATCAACATGAAAAGAAAATCCTCACCAGCATTTCAAGACCAGATGCATGTGGTGTCATAGCTTTGGACAACAATGTATCCATGTAATATTTTACTTCTTAAGCATATTGCGTAAAACATCAGGCCTATTTCATGTAAGAAGCCTCTCCACTCAATACAGTTTTGCAGTGTTAGAACATATCAATACAATCTATAAAATGCTTTTAGCCTACTATGGGCCAGATTACATTTGGCGCCCTATTTAGATTTTTTTTTTTTTTTTTTTTTAAATAATTTTTTATTGAGGTTATGAAAGAATTAACATGAGATGTTCACACATAAGCAACACTAACAATGTGATAATACATATATCCTTAGCCAATAAATATGGCGCAAATCTTAAGCGGTAAGAACTCTGGACATGAAATCAGTAAATCTCTGATCAGGTGTAAACACTGTGGCTGTATAGTGTATAGCTTAATCTATTGTTTTACCTGTCTGTAAGATGAGAAAGGGATGTACAAAATGGATCTAGTAAGTGCGGATTGTAGGCTGAAGTAGTTTAAGCTAGTATGTCCATGTGGATTTTGTATAAGGATTAATAGAACCTCAGTTTTATGTTAGATGTAGAAGAAAAATTTTCCCCTCATTGCCAAAAAGAACATTTATTAGGATATCTATTCTAAAAGGAATGAGGCAAGGGGGGGTTAGCTTTTTTTTGAGTTTTGGGGAAGAGGAATTCAGCGGGCAAGAGCCGCTCAAAATGAGGTAAGGGAGAGGGAGGGGGGGGGGACCCGAAGTTAGTTAAGATGTCAGACTGGAAAATACTTCTGGACTTTTCGACAATGTAAGTGCAGAGCAAGAACATATATCTCCTATCCGTGCTATGTGTAGATGGGGGAAGCTGAGATATGTTTTATTCCCTTTCATCATGTTCCAAATATCTGAAGAGGATAATATCAGAAAATATATTGAACATAAACATTGTATAGGATATAATTAGTGGAAATTAAGGAGGTCATTCTTAGGTCCTTAGTTTAACTTAAAAAAATAATAAAACATTATGTGGGCCACAATGGTAAGTATATAATTTCAAGTAAATGAAGGCATGACAACATAAACAAGGAAGCTCTCTATGTATTTTGGTATACAGGGGTTATCAGGGACTATAGTAAGCTAATTCCCTTGGGGACGAATATGGCTAAGGTAGTCATAGAACCTCTACTATATATTTCCAATCTAACATTAAGTAAATACAAACTTAGTACACGTGGGTAAAATAAGTTCACATGTGAGATGGATGTGTTCCAAATGAGGCCTGTAAGAGTAATCATAGGTCATTTAGGAACTTTATCACTGTTCGAAGAGCTAATTTTATGATGTTGGTAAAAGATGCGGTAGTCTTAGGACTAATAAGAGTTGTAGATCGTAAAGGCTGGAACCAGAAGTACATAACATACATCTACGTGTAAACTGAGAGTGGAGCTATAGCTATTTAGGAACAAAATGTAAGGTTATATTGCATTAATTTGAGAGAGAAAAAAATAGCTCTCTTGTAGATAATGCAAATACTTAAGAGGCTTTATTCATAGCAGTGAAGACAAAAACAAGAAAGCGCCTCATGGTGTAGTAATCACAAACAGGTGTAAAAAAATGGTGTGTTAGCAAGTGGACAGGTACTCACAAAGAAGGTGGCACTCTTATTACAAGAAGTGCAAACGAGCAGGCTGACCTTTAAACAGCAGTCAGTTCACTGGATGGACAAGTCTTGTTGGTAACAACACAAAAACGCTAGATATTCACAGCCAGATACTGTTCTCCTGCAAGCTGTATGTAGTGAAAGGTAATTTTCCTGGCCGGGAGAGAGCATAAGTAAAGGCAACGCCGTCTGCGCTGTGGTGGAGGGAGTGAAAACCAGACCAATATAATCTGATAGGCTCCTAAGTGTCGGACAGACACTTCCCAAAAGTCATATAAGTAAGAAGAGGATCCGAGTATGAAATAAAACAAGTGTTTATTTGAGCTATACAACACGTTTCTCGGCCGCAAGCTCTTGGCCGTTTCATCAGGTAGTATCATTATTCATAGCAATTTAAACCTTGAACAGAATAATGTGTAAATACTCACAAGCCAGAAGATAATGTTTGTTATTAGATATCCAGAATGGTAGGGGAGACTCAAAATTACAGTCCAAATTTTTAACAGAAGCAAAGTAAAGGAATAATAGTGAGGTGAGTTAACAGAAAGTAAAGATCTGGTGAAAATATTTGCCCCTGTTAGAGCGCTTTAGGGTCGTTTCACTTTTCTATTTTATACCAAGGGTAGTAAACATTATGTTAAAATTACTAATTTTGCAAACTACAGTCACTTCTAGTATTTGTAGGTGTAGGATAAATAACTTTACCTCTATGTACAGAGCTAACTTTATGAAGGTAACAAGGGATGTGGCGATCAGAATATATGTGTGAAAACTTATCTCTGTCTCACATGTAACCTATGGTGTACCTTAAATGAGGCTTTTTAAATCTATGTATTATATATTTATAAGAGAACAAACTTAGGTAGTATGTATGCAGATGGATATAGATCTACTATCCTACTGGAGTGTAGCAGAACCATTTCTGAGAAGGGTAGAGATGGCTGGCCCAAACAGCTGCTGTATACCAATAAGAGTGGTTTAATCTCATATAAAATTGTTGGTGTGAGAGTGCCCATACTAGAACTCATTTATAATGTTACATATATTAACGGTGAGAGCTGGAGCATCCGTCATGGGCACCTCTCTATGGTAGAGACATTAACTCTAAGAAGAATAACATATACAACCAAAAAATATAATTTGCTTACCAGCAGCCATAACCATTATAACATACTATTCACTAAATAATATAATGCAAGAAAACATTAAACATGAGTGAGAGACTGGAGTTTGTTCGGCCATTCTCATGGGGAGATAAGTCCAATTATCCTACATCGCTATAAGCTGTTTATTAGCGCAAGTATCAAAGTCATAAGAAGGACAGTTCAACGCTTGTGGAGTGTTAGCCAGTTTTGAGTTGAGGGGATGAAAGTCACTGTATAGTCCGGCAAGTAGGGGAAACTATCATAACTGGAGTGAGTCTCCTAACTTTGCAATTAGATTCTTATAGTTATTGTATAGGATAAAGTCACATAAGTGACTGTACAATAATAAACAAAACAGCCGAACCCTGTGCATACATCTTCCCAGAGTTGAAGGGTATTTACCCCACTCCACATCTAATATGGGATGTGAGAGTCAGCTTAGCGATCAAATGGGCGAGCTCAGAAAGAGTGACTAGATAGCCTGTTTGACAAAACATTCTTGGCTGTCACATCTCTCTAAAAGAAACATCTCAAGCTGCTAGCCGATTCCTCTTCTGGAGCAGGTGGGAGTCATACTGATTGCAATCGGCCCTTTGATGAAAAGCAGCGAACAGGGAGACACTGAGCCTCGTGAACCATCAATACCCTGCACAATCAATAGGTAAAGGCTAGATTTCAGTGTCCGATACTTGCGCTAGTCTTATATGTGGAATAGGTTGTATGTGCTGTTGTGTGGTTACGTGAGGGGGAGGCTTTCGTTGTTCTGTGTAAAGCAGACCGTTACCACAACTGTCTAGCCAGCACAAGCAAAGGGTATAGGTCGCTGAGGTATTCCAATGGTTATGATCGCTTCCGTTACAGACTGAGGCCTGCTTTTCCATGTCATCTTCTGAAGAGTGTTTTTTTTAGAGATCAGCAATCTGCTCTCGCCTCCCTCCTCAGGGCTGTCCTCATCCACCGGGTCAGGAGAAGGAGAGTGAACATAAGAGATTCGCGATTGTTGTATATCATGAGTAGGGGCACCATTCTTAGGCTATGCATGCCGTTCAGCCGCTTCCCCCATCTCCTCCAAATTTGAGGTAGGTATGTCCTCATGTTCAGGGCGTAATATTAATATCAGGCTATGGAATTGACACCACCCCACACGCACTAAACCAAAGACTTTGAATATCCCAACCATGTTATTCTCTCCTCATAGACTCCAATGGAGAGTGCAGAAGAAAAAAACCTAACACCTATCTCTCCCGAGCTAACCAAACAGTTATTCATATTTAACATTCCAATGTTCTTCACATACAGGATAATATAATTTATTTTTAGATTAGGGTCTGGGCATGTAAAAGAGAAAAGAGCTAAATGCCCTTATAAGGGCAATGCCCATACAAATGCCCTATTCAGGGCAATGGGGAGCTTATGTTATTTTAGGTTTTTTATATGGAGGTGTTGGTTGGGTGGGTGGTGGGTTTAACTGTTGGGGGGGGGTTGTATTTTTTTTTTACAGGAAAAAGAGCTGATATCTTTGGGGCAATGCCCCACAAAGGGCCCTTTTAAGGGCCATTGTTAGTTTATTGTAGGCTAGGTTTTCTTTGGGGGGGGGGGGCTTTTTATTTTGATAGGGCTATTAGATTAGGTGTAATTCTTTTTTATTTTTGATAATGTGTTTTTTTATTTTTTGTAATTTAGTGTTTGTTTGTTTTTGTAACATAGTTTTTTTTTCTTTTGGTAATGTAGTACTTTTAATAAGGTTTAATAGTATATTTAAATAATTTGAGTAGGGTTACGGTTTTTTAATATGTAATTTAGTTAATTTAATTGTAGTATAATAGTTAGGGTAGGTTAATTAATATTTTAAAATAGTTTATTTTAATTCTACAGATAAGTTTAAATTTATTTGAAGATAGGATGTTGTAATTTTAATTTAAAGTTAGCGGGTTGTTAGGTTTAGGGGTTAATAGCTTAATTTAGTTTATGGCGATGTGGGGGGCTGACAGTTTAGGGGTTAATAGGTTTAGTTAGTGGTGGTGAATTGGGAGGCCAGAGGTTTAGGGGTTAATACGTTTATTTAGTGGCGGCGGTGTCGGGAAGCTGCGGAATAGGGGTTAATAACTTTATTTATGTTGCGACGGGGTCGGGGAGCAGTGAAATAGGGGTTAATACATTTTATTTAGGTTGCAGCAAAGTCGGGGGTCACAGATTAGGGGTGTTTAGACTTGGGGTTTAAGTTAGGGTGTTAGGTGTAAACGTCACTTGTTTTCTATTATATAAATCAATGTGATATCTGGCAGCATCGAACATAAGCTTTCGGTGCTTTCAGACGCCCATTGATTTCTATGGCATCCGCGGCCTCCGGGTTGGCGGATTGAAAACCAGGTACGCTGGGTCGGAATAGCCGCAAGCGTACCTGTTAACTATTTGGTAAATAGGAAAAAGTGTCAAATAGAGCCGAATGTGTATTCAGAACATCTGTAATGACGTAAGCATCGATCTGCGTCGGATTGAGACCGGCGGATCGTATGTTACGTCACAAATTTCAACATTTGCTGGTCTGTAGGCTTTGATGACTAGGTTGGATCAAGCCTGCAACAATTACACTGGGGAATTCAGGCGTATTTGCGGTTGAGGCTTTGATAAATATCCCCCTATAAGTCCATTCCATAGAAAAGCATAGTTGCCATCTTGCACCACCTACAGTACGTGGGC
This sequence comes from Bombina bombina, assembly GCF_027579735.1. Taxonomy (NCBI): domain Eukaryota; kingdom Metazoa; phylum Chordata; class Amphibia; order Anura; family Bombinatoridae; genus Bombina; species Bombina bombina. The sequence continues at coordinate 126,561,067 of NC_069501.1, forward strand.
ATGACCTCTAGAGAGATCAGGTCTCATATCTGCAAACATGTTTGCAACATAAAAGCAGGCACACTCACAACACCTAATTTTGCACTTAAATATTCATCACAATAAAAATCCAGAAGGTCTGAGGTGGACTATAGTGGATCATGTATCCCCGTATCCCCTCCACAATGGGGGGGGGGTAATAAAGACCAATTACTAGCGAGGAAAGAGGTCTACTTTTTTTAAAAACATGAAAACCCAGGGGTTAAACAGTGAATATGACCTTATTAATTACTGGAACTAAACAAATATGTATATATGTTTTTTTGGTGTTTCTTGATTTACACATGTGTTTTTGATACATATATGTCTGCATATAGGTATACATTTGCATTGGTCATTTACTCTATGTACTTTGAAATGTACTTAAAATGTACTTTTGAATTAAAACAATCATCATTGAACCTTTAGCCTATAGGAATATCATGTATGATATATTAATATCCTTGAAATTGATATATCTTTTTAACTATGGAAATGTGTAAAAAAAAAAATAAAGGTTCCCAATTCACATGATAGTGTGTACAATAATGATAAGTTAGTGTATTCCAAAACTATCGCATAGCAATATCCGATATCTTGATTGAGTTTTAATAGCCTAGGGAAATTCAAAACGTTATATTTCCTAAAGTCTATAAAAGTTACAGGCCAGGAAGTCGGTTATTGCTTATGTGTAAGTAAACTTGGCTTTGTAAGTTTACAAAAATATCCCTTAATTGAAGTAAATGCAGGGATCATCCTATAGTGGATCCTGTATTATCCATGAGTTTATCAAAGCGTCAACTATGTTGCATTCACGGGCATCAATAAGGCAAACATCACGGCCGCGGATCTGAATACGATCTCCTTATTTATAAAAAAAGACGTCAAAAACACGCACGTAAGGTACGGTGCGAAGAGCATCGGATTGGTGTTAATAGTCATCAATGACGTGGCTATTCGGGTTTATTACCAACTTTATTTATACCATTTCATTACTGTCCACGAACAAGCACATTTCTCTTTAGCACATCATTGTATGTAGTGCAAATGTATTCTTTTTATGAGCAGGACTAATATAGCAAGTAGCGAAATATTTGGTGCAAAGTGGAGAGTGAATTATTAGAATTCTTTTTAATATTGGACATACATATTTTAGTATGTATACACACACACACACACACACATATACATATATATATATATATATATATATATATATATATATATATATATATATATACAGTTGTATGCAAAGGTTTATGCACCCCTGACAATTTCCATGATTTTCATTTATAAATAATTGGGTGTTTGAAACAGCAATTTCATTTTGATCTATCAAATAACTAAAGGACACAGTAATATTTCAGTAGTGAAATGAGGTTTATTGGATTAACAGAAAATGTGCAATATGCATCAAAACGAAATTAGACAGGTGCATAAATGTGGGCACCCCAACAGAAATATTGCATCAATATTTAGTAGAGCCTCCTTTAGCAGAAATAACAGCCTCTAGACGCTTCCTATAGCCTGTAATGAGTGTCTGGATTCTGGATGAGACGGTATTTTGGACCATTCCTCCTTGCAAAACATCTCCAGTTCAGTTAGGTTTGATGGTTGCTGAGCATGGACAGCCTGCTTCAAATCACCCCACAGATTTTTAATGATATTCAGGTCTAGGGACTGGGATGGCCATTCCTGAACATTGTACTAGTTCCTCTGCATAAATGCCAGAGTAGATTTTGAGCAGTGTTTTGGGTCGTTGTCTTATTGAAATATCCAGCTCTGTGACTAATTCCTCAACATTATTCTCAAGTATCTGCTGATATTGAGTGGAATCCATGCGACCCTCAACTTTAACATTGATTCCCAGTAACGGCACTGGCCACACAGCCCCACAGCATGAACCTGGAACATCCACTAAATTTTACTGTGGCTAGCAAATGTTTGTCTTGGAACACTGTGTTCTTTTGCCGCCATGCATAACGCCCCTTGTTATGATCAAATTACTCAATCTTTGTTTCATCAGTCCACAGCACCTTCTTCCAAAATGTAGCTGGCTTGTCCAAATGTGCGTTTGGATACCTCAAGCGACTATGTTTGTGGCGTGTGTGCAGAAAAGGCTTCTTCCGCATCACTCTCCCATACGCTGAATTGTTGAACGATGCACAGTGACACCATCTACAGCAAGATGATGTTGTAGGTCTTTGGAGGTGGTCTGTGGGTTGTTTCTGACCGTTCTCAACATCCTCTGCCTTTGCCTCTCCAATATTTTACTTCTGGCCTTAACAAGAACTGTGCCTGTGGTCATCCATTTTCTCACTATGTTCCTCATAGTGGACACTGACAGCTTAAATCTCTGCAATAGCTTTTTGTAGCCTTCCCCTAAACTATAATGTTGAACAATCTTTGTTTTCAGGTCATTTGAGAGTTGTTTTGAGGCCCCCATGTTGACATTCTTCAGAGGAGAGTGAAAGAGAACAACAACTTGCAATTGGCCACCTTAAATACATTTTCTCATGATTGGATGCACCTGTCTATGAAGTTCAAGGCTTAATGGGCTCATCAAACCAATTGTGTGTTCCAATTAATCAGTGCTAAGTAGTTACAGGTATTCAAATCAACAAAATGACAAGGGTGCCCAAATGTATGCACCTGTCTAATTTTGTTTTGATGCATATTGCACATTTTCTGTTCATCCAATAAATCTAATTTCACTACTGAAATATTACTGTGTCTTTCAGTTATTTGACAGATCAATGAAATTGCTGATCCAAACACAATTATTTATAAATGAAAATCATGGAAATTGTCAGGGGTGCCTAAACTTTTGCATACGACTGTATATATATATATATATATATATATATATATATATATATATATATATAATATAATATATATATATTATATATATATATATATATATATATATATATATATATATACATACAATGTTCAAAGAGAGCACTCTCACCTCAGTTGCAAATGCCAGGGCGCCAGCAGTTAAATATAAAGATAGAAGGAGGCACTCACTGGTCTTTTAGTGAATACATTTTAATTAATAAAGCGTGACGTTTCGGGGACACACTCCCCTTCCTCAGACAAAAGTCTGAGGAAGGGGAGTGTGTCCTCGAAACGTCACGCTTTATTAATTAAAATGTATTCACTAAAAGACCAGTGAGTGCCTCCATTTATCTTTTTATATATATATATATATATATATATATATATATGTGTGTATTATGTCAGAAATCTTTTGCAAACATATTTACATGTCCCGAAGTTCCTTTTTTTTATCTAAACAATGTTGTCTGTCATATCTCTGTGTTTATTTATAACACTATGTGTATTTGTATATATTGGAAATATATTATTAGTCTGAGCAGGAATAATTGCAAATATAACATGTAATCAGAGTATCATATGTATTTATTTGCAATCTATGGATATTTTAAAGGGATAGGAAAATAAAAATTTAAGTTGCACTAGTGGGCGCTAGCTGCTAATTGGTGTCTGTACACATTTGTCTCTTGTGATTGGCTAAATAGATGTGTTCAGCTAGCTGCCAGTAGTGAAATGTTGTTCCTTCAGCAAAGTATAACAAGAGAATGAAGCAAATTTGATAATAGAAGTAAATTGGAAAGTTGTTTAAAATTGTATGTTCTATACAAATCATGAAAGAATATTTTGGGGTTTCCTGTCCCTTTAAGAGCTGGTGTAAAATAAGTTATGTTCATTCAACTCCCAATGCTCAAAAAAAAAGAAGCTGGGCCAGGTTTCTCTCTGCACCTGTCTAACCCCTCCTGATTGCAATCTATTTTTTAAAACCACCCCTTCGCAGGTGTTATAAAATGGCCTGGCATATAAGATGACATTTCTTACTGAAAAAGAAATTCAAGAGAAGGAAGAAATACACTGAAAATAGCATGACAGTAAAGAGGTGATTTAAATTTCTGCTGTATCTGATTCATGACAGTTTAAAGTTAGGTGGGCTATCCCTTTAAACTATCAGCTTAAGATTCTATTGAATCAAACATCAATTCAAATTTTAAAATCCTTGTCTAAAATATTACACTGTGTGTCCTAATGTCAGCATCAATGTTTATCTTTAATACTATTTTCACATAGACATACTTTCAAAGTATAATACACAATGTAACAAATGGCACTTACAAGTTCTGATGAGTGATCAATGACTCAAGTATTGAGCAATTTGATTTGTTAGTGATAGTTTATAATGTATATTTGAATCAGATTGGCTGATGTCATAAATCATGTGATTATGCATATTCCAATAACAAGTGGTGGAAATATTCACTAGCTTGTGGGTTATTTAGGAGTTTGCATCCTAATTGGTGCGAAAAGTGTTGAATCAAATATGGCGCGAAGTGGAGAATGGGACTTGTATTACATGGTTTAAACATGGTGCACATAGATTTTTCCAAAAAATAAAAAGGAAGTTAGCTATATTATATTGTATATTTATTTTATTTTTATCTCTATATCTACTAGTGCACCAATTCTGGAGCAATCATATTGTTTTATTTAGAAAGGGTATACAATTTTAATAAAGTTTCTAATTTACTTTTATTATGTAATATACTTCATTCTCTTGCAGCATCGAACATGAGCTTTCTGTGTTTTCAGACTCCTATTGAGTTCTATGGCATCCGCGACCTGAAGGGTGGCGGATTGAAAACCAGGTACGCTGAGTCGGAAAAGACATGAGCGTAACTGTAGAAATTTTGATAACTTTGTGAGATTTTCAAATAGTGTCGACTAGGAGGGTGAATGAACAGGATTCTGCTTGAATTTCACGGGTTTTCAACTCGCATCGAAGTGCGTCGGATTGAGATTGCAGGATCGTATGTTACATCACAAATCTCAACATTTGTCGATCTTGATGCTTTGATAACTACGGCGGATCAATCTCGCGACAATTATGATGCAGAATTGCAGCATATTTTTAGTTGATGCTTTGGCTTTGATAAATAGGCCTCTATAAGGGATTTCAAGCATCCTTTGAGCCAGTTTTACTTAACAATATAACCTTTCCAATATAGGGATTTTAGCCACATAGCAGTTAATTCTATACTGGCCCCTTAAATATATCAGTAATATAGTAATTTGGTATACAAGAATGTAGAGCATTGTCAATTGATTTTAACCAATCATGTGGTATTCTCATGTTTTAAAACACCCAGCTTGTCTGTCACTAATCAAGCTATGATTACGGTTTATACAACCAAGCTCTGGGGAGGAAGCTTTTATGTCTCTGTAATGGATGAAATTGTTTTTAAGGATTTACCGTAATAAAGAATTGTTTTTATTCAAGCAAAGACCTGAGGACTTTCTCTCTTTGTTCAAACCTTTTTTTGTCCCCTATAAAAACCCAGTCACGAAGGAGCAATCTAGTTTAAGGGTCTCCTAGGCAGATACAATGTAGCAGGGCAGAGGTTTAATGATTTAAAGTTTAAATAATGTTAAAATCAAGTAGAAGAAGATATTATAAGTCCATTCCATAGAAAAGCATAGTCGCCATCTTGCTTTCAGTTCATGCCAAAATGGAATTGGTGCTTTAACAAACTATGGCCTAGATTTGGAGTTTAGTCGGTAACGGCCCGAAAAACTAACGCCCGCGTTTTACTGGCCGCACCATAAAAATAACTCTGGTATCGAGAGTCCACATAAAGGCTGCGTTAGGCTCCAAAAAAGGAGCGTAGAGCATTTTTAACGCAGCTTCAACTCTCAATACCAGAGTTGCTTACGGACGCGGCCAGCCTCAAAAACGTGCTCGTGCACGATTCTCCCATAGGAAACAATGGGGCTGTTTGAGCTGAAAAAAACCTAACACCTGCAAAAAAGCCGCGTTCAGCTCCTAACGCAGCCCCATTGTTTGCTATGCGGTAACCCTTCCGACGTCTGCACTTAACACTCTAACATGTACCCCGAGTCTAAACACCCCTAACCTTACACTTATTAACCCCTAATCTGCCGCCCCCGCTATCGCTGACCCCTGCATATTATTATTAACCCCTAATCTGCCGCTCCGTAAACCGCCGCTACTTACATTATCCCTATGTACCCCTAATCTGCTGCCCTAACATCGCCGACCCCTATATTATATTTATTAACCCCTAATCTGCCCCCCACAACGTCGCCTCCACCTGCCTACACTTATTAACCCCTAATCTGCCGACCGGACCGCACCGCTATTATAATAAAGTTATTAACCCCTAATCCGCCTCACTAACCCTATCATAAATAGTATTAACCCCTAATCTGCCCTCCCTAACATCGCCGACACCTAACTTCAATTATTAACCCCTAATCTGCCGACCGAATCTCGCCGCTATTCTAATAAATGTATTAACCCCTAAAGCTAAGTCTAACCCTAATACTAACACCCCCCTAAGTTAAATATAATTTAAATCTAACGAAATTAATTAACTCTTATTAAATAAATTATTCCTATTTAAAGCTAAATACTTACCTGTAAAATAAATCCTAATATAGCTACAATATAAATTATAATTATATTATAGCTATTTTAGGATTTATATTTATTTTACAGGTAACTTTGTATTTATTTTAACCAGGTACAATAGCTATTAAATAGTTAAGAACTATTTAATAGCTAAAATAGTTAAAATAATTAAAAATTTACCTGTAAAAGAAATCCTAAACTAAGTTACAATTAAAACTAACACTATACTATCAATAAATTAATTAAATAAACTACCTACAATTACCTACAATTAAGCTAACACTACACTATCAATAAATTAATTAAATACAATTGCTACAAATAAATACAATTAAATAAACTAGCTAAAGTACAAAAAATAAAAAAGAACTAAGTTACAAAAAATAAAAAAATATCTACAAACATAAGAAAAATATTACAACAATCTTAAACTAATTACACCTACTCTAAGCCCCCTAATAAAACAACAAAGCCCCCCAAAATAAAAAATGCCCTACCCTATTCTAAATTACTAAAGTTAAAAGCTCTTTTACCTTACCAGCCCTGAACAGGGCCCTTTGCGGGGCATGCCCCAAGAAGTTCAGCTCTTTTGCCTGTAAAAAAAAACCATACAATACCCCCCCCCAACATTACAACCCACCAACCACATACCCCTAATCTAACCCAAACCCCCCTTAAATAAACCTAACACTAAGCCCCTGAAGATCATCCTACCTTGTCTTCACCTCACCAGGTATCACCGATCCGTCCTGGCTCCAAAATCTTCATCCAACCCAAGCGGGGGTTGGCGATCCATCATCCGGTGCCTGAAGAGGTCCAGAAGAGGCTCCAAAGTCTTCATCCTATCCAGGAAGAAGAGGCGATCCCGACCGGCAACCATCTTGATCCAAGCGGCATCTTCTATCTTCATCCGATGACGACCGGCTCCATCCTGAAGACCTCCACCGCGGACCCATCTTCTTCCGGCGACGTCCAACTGCAGAATGACGGTTCCTTTAAGGGATGTCATCCAAGATGGCGTCCCTCGAATTCCGATTGGCTGATAGGATTCTATCAGCCAATCGGAATTAAGGTAGGAATATTCTGATTGGCTGATGGAATCAGCCAATCAGAATCAAGTTCAATCCGATTGGCTGATCCAATCAGCCAATCAGATTGAGCTCGCATTCTATTGGCTGATCGGAACAGCCAATAGAATGCGAGCTCAATCTGATTGGCTGATTAAAAAAATTTAATCGTGTGGCGGCGATGTGGGGGGACCTCGGTTTAGGGGTACATAGGTAGTTTATGGGTGTTAGTGTACTTTAGAGTACAGTAGTTAAGAGCTTTATGAACCGGCGTTAGCCCAGAAAGCTCTTAACTACTGACTTTTTTCCTGCGGCTGGAGTTTTGTCGTTAGAGTTCTAACGCTCACTTCAGACACGACTCTAAATACCGGAGTTAGGAAGATCCCATTGAAAAGATAGGATACGCAATTGACGTAAGGGGATCTGCGGTATGGAAAAGTTTTGAGTGACTCTAAATACCGGCGGTAGCCTAAAACCAGCGTTAGGAGCCTCTAACGCTGGTTTTCACGGCTACCGCCAAACTCCAAATCTAGGTCTATAGATGTAAATATTGTTAAAACAATACTTGTGAAAGTTGAAAAGCATCCTTATAGCGACAGGTTAATTTCACACATGTAAATGAGTATTTTCCTTGCACAGTGAACAAAGGGGTTACATGAATAGACCTTTACTATAACCAGAGGTGTGAATGGGTTATTGTATCAGTCAGCTTCGGATGACCTCCCAGTTTCTATCTTAAAAACAGGTACTTAAAAACACGAAAAGGCCTTTGCGGGAGCTTTTCTGTAGTTGATTGTGGAGGCAGGTTTTTAACAAATTAAACAATGTAGCATTGTGATCACTCAAGAAAATCAATAACCAATTTGAATGGAAAGCAAAAGCCTTTTCCGGAGCAAGTCACCAATAGGTTATGATTTAAATCTTCAGGCTCGCCGGAAACAGCAGTTATGAAGCAGCGGTATTAAGATCGTGTTGATTAACACCCCCTGCTAGCGTCTGATTGGCCGCAAATCTGCAGGGGTGGCATTGCACAAGAATTGCTTGTGCAATGTTAAATGCCGAGAGCATACACTGTCAGTTCTAGTGCTACAGCGTATCATGTCTGCCAGACTTTAATAAATCGGCCCCTTGCTATTTATCAACAACACATGAGCACCAGACTTTGCCTGATACCCATAATAATAAATCCAGTTAACAACAGTCAAAGCAAACAGCTGTAGGCAGACAAAGATCAATTAGATTATAATGCAAAACAGAGTTACCTATAAAACATTTATTGAAAATCACCAGAGAAGAGTATACCCTTTAGGATCCTGACCCTACAACATTTAACTCAATAATTGCTAAACAAAATCTATGCAGTTATTTATAATCTTTAGCTAACTGGCCTGAGCAAAAAAAGATAAAATAACCAACAAACTACAAAACAGTGGACTAAAAAAAAATGCACATTTTGCTAATTTACGGCTAGATTACGAGTTTTGCGTTATGAGCGGCTCGGTGCTAACTTGCAAGTTATTTCCACCGCTCACCTCCCTATAGCGCTGCTATTACAGGTTTTTATAAACCCGGCATTAACAGGCAATATTGCAGCATTAAACAAAATTGAGCTCCATACCGCACTCAAATACCAGCGCTGCTTTGAGCTGGTTTTACGTGCTCGTGCACGATTTCCCCATAGACATCAATGGGGAGAGTCGGCTAAAAAAAAGCCTAACACCTGCAATAAAGGAGCGTAAAGCTCTGTAACACAGCCCCATTGATTCCTATGGGGAAAGAAAATTTATGTTTACACCTAACACCCTAAAATAAACCCTGAGTCTAAAAACCCCTAATCTGCCGCCCCGATATTGCTGACACCTACATTACACTTATTAACCCCTAATCTTCCCCCCTAATGTCGTTGCTACCTACGTACACTTATTAACCCCTAATCTGCCGCCCCCAACGTCGCCGCCACTATACTAAAATTATTAACCCCTAAACCTAACCCTAAGTCTAACCCTAACACCCACTAACTTTAATATAATTAAAATAAATCTAAATAAAACTTACTATAATTAACTAAATAATTCCTATTTAAAACTAAATACTTACCTGTAAAATAAACCCTAAGCTACCTACAATATAACTAATAGTTACATTGTATCTATCTTAGGTTTTATTTTTATTTCACAGGCAAGTTTGTATTTATTTTAACTAGGTAGACTAGTTAGTAAATAGTTATTAACTATTTACTAGCTACCTAGTTAAAATAAATACAAACTTACCTGTAAAATAAAACCTAACCTGTCTTACACTAACACCTAACCTTACACTACAATTAAATAAATTACATTAAAAACAATTAACTAAATTACAAAAAAAACAAACACTAAATTACACAAAATAAAAAATAATTTTTTTTAGCTCTTTTAGCTCTTTCTCAGCCCAAACCCTAAGCTAAAAATAAAACCCACCCAATAAACCCTTAAAAAAACCTAACACTAAACCCCGAAGATCCACTTACAGTTTTTGAAGACCGGATATCCATCCTCAACAAAGCCGGGAGAAGTCTTCATCCAAGCAGCAAGAAGTCCTCAACGAAGCTGGGAGAAGTCTTCATCCAAGCGGCAAGAAGTGGTCCTCCAGACGGGCAGAAGTCTTCATCCAGACGACATCTTCTATCTTCATTCTTTCGACGCGGAGCGGCTCCATCTTCAAGACATCCGGCGGGGAGCATCCTCTTCTTTCCACGGCTACTGAAGAATGAAGGTTCCTTTAAGGGACGTCATCCAAGATGGCGTCCCTTGAATTCCGATTGGCTGATAGAATTCTATAAGCCAATCGGAATTTAAAGTTGAAAAAATCCTATTGGCTGATGCAATCAATAGATTGAAGCTCAATCCTATTGGCTGATTGCATCAGCCTATAGGATTTTTTCAACTTTAATTCCGATTGGCTGATAGAATTCTATCAGCCAATCGGAATTCAAGGGATGCCATCTTGGATGACTTCACTTAAAGGGCCAGTAAACATAGAAAATAATGATATATAATTCTGCACAGAGAGCGGGACTTGAAAAAAACTCTTTTTTTATAACAATTCGCCGGCAATATTAGGTTATATAAATCTGGCACTAATATAATGTTATATAATTCTGCACTATGTGCAGAATTATATAACATTATTTTCTATGTTTTCTGGGCCTTTAAAGGAACCTTTATTCTTCAGTAGCCGTGGAAAGAAGAGGATGCTCCGGGCTGGATGTCTTGAAGATGGAGCCGCTCCGTGTCGGAAGGATTAAGATAGAAGATGACGTCTGGATGAAGACTTCTGCCCGTCTGGAGGACCACTTCTTGCCGCTTGGATGAAGACTTCTCCCGGGCTTCATTGAGGACTTCTTGCCGCTTGGATGAAGACTTTTCCCGGCTTCGTTGAGGATGGATGTCCGGTCTTCAAAAACTGTAAGTGGATCTTCAGGGGTTAGTGTTAGGGTTTTTTAACAGTTTATTGGGTGGGTTTTATTTTTAGCTTAGGGTTGGGGCTGAAAAAGAGCTAAATGCCCTTTTAAGGGCAATGCCCATCCAAATGCCCTTTTCAGGGCAATGGGGAGCTTAGGTTTTTTAGATAGGATTTTATTTGGGGGGGTTGGTTGTGTGGGTGGTGGGTTTTACTGTTGGGGGGTTGTTTGCATTTTTTTTTACAGGTAAAAGAGCTGATTTCTTTGGGGCAATGCCCCACAAAAGGCCCTTTTAAGGGCTATTTTCAGTTTAGTTTAGGCTAGGGGTTTTTATTTGGGGGGGGGGGCTTTTTTATTTTGATAGGGCTATAGATTAGGTGTAATTAGTTTAAATATTTGTTCATTTCTTTTTTATTTTGTGTTTGTTTTTTTTGTAATTTAGTTAATTGTATTTAATTAATGTAATTTATTGAATTGTAGTGTAAGGTTAGGTTTTATTTTACAGGTAGATTTGTATTTATTTTAACTAGGTAGCTAGTAAATAGTTAATAACTATTTACTAACTAGTCTACCTAGTTAAAATAAATACAAACTTGCCTGTGAAATAAAAATAAAACCTAAGATAGATACAATGTAACTACTAGTTATATTGTAGCTATCTTAGGGTTTATTTTACAGGTAAGTATTTAGTTTTAAATAGGAATTATTTAGGTAATCATAGTAATTTTTATTTAGATTTATTTTAATTATATTGAAGTTAGTGGGTGTTAGGGTTAGACTTAGGGTTAGGTTTAGGGGTTTATAACTTTAGTATGGTGGCGGCGATTTTGGGGGCAGCAGATTAGGGGTTAATAACAGTAATGTAGGTTGTGGCAATGTTAGGGACAGCAGATTAGGGGTTAATAATATTTAACTAGTGTTTGCGATGCGGGAGTATGGCGGTTTAGGGGTTAATATGTTTATTATAGTGGCAGCAATGTCGGGAGCGGCAGATTAGGGGTTAATAATTTTATTTTAGTGTTTGTGATGCGGGAGGGCCTCGGTTTAGGGGTTAATAGGTAGTTTATGGGTGTTAGTGTACTTTTTAGCACTTTATTTATGAGTTTTATGTTACGGCTTTGTAACATAAAAGCCATAACTACTGACTTTCAGTTTACAGTATGGATCTTAACGGTATAGGCTGTACCGCTCACTTTTTGGCCTGCCAGGAAAACTCGTAATACTGGCACTTTGAAAGTCCCATTGAAAAATGACATTTTGAAAGCTGCAGTAGTTACGTTGCGTTACGGCCCAAAAAGTGTGCGGTACAGCTATACCTGCAAAACTCGTAATACCAGCGGTAGTGAAAAAGAGCCATAACGCTGCTTTTTCATTCATAACGCAAAACTCGTAATCTAGCCGAATATGTTTTCAGTGTTTTAAAACCAGTTATCTTTTATGTAGATCTTTTACAATGCAGTGGTTAATTGCTGATGTATAGTACATATATACTGGGTATATATACATACTGTATATATAAAATTACTTTGTTGTCCATTTAAGTTTACACAGTCACATTTATTTTACTTTTAATTCAGGAAAAAAATAACACCTAGATTACGATTTTTGCGTTGCGGCTTTTAACGCTGAAAAAATGGCAATTTCAGTGTAAAAGAAGGGACGCACTATTGGGAGTTGTGTTGGTATAGCTATACCATTCTAGCCTGTAACGCAACATCAATCCCACATTCAAAAAAATGACATTTTTGAGTGGGATTTTCATAGCGCCGGTATTACAGGTTGTGTGGTTCGGCTAAAATGCTTGCGTTACAGCCAATACCGACACAATCTATACCGCCATCTAAAAGCAGTAATTATGGATTTTGTGTAACAAAAATGTTTCACAAAACTCATAACTAAACTGTTACAAAGTACACTAACACCCATAAACTACCTATTAACCCCTAAACCACCACCCTCCCGCATCGCAAACACTAAATTAAACCTATTATCCCCTAATCTGCCGCCCACCCACATCGCTTCTATTAAATAAAGTTATTAACCCCTAATCTGCCACCCACCCACATTGCCAACACTATTTAAATATATTAACCCCTATTCCCCCACACCCCGACATCGTCGCCACTATAATAAAGTTATTAACCCCTATTGCGCCGCTCCCCCGACATCTCCGCCACTAAATAAACCTATTAACCCCTAAACCGCCAGCCCCCCACATCGCAAAACACTAAATTAAACTATTAACCCCTAAACCTAACACCCCCCTAACTTTAAATTAAAATTACAATATAACTCTATTTAAGTAAATAAAAACTTACCTGTGAAATAAATATAAACCTAACATTAAACTATAAATTAACCTAACATAACTATTCTAATAAAATAAAAAATACTACCAATTAAAATATCTAAATTACAAATTTAAAAAACTTAACACTACGAAAAAAATTAAAAAATCTAAATTACAACAAAAAAAATCCTACGAAAAATTTAAATAATATAAGTTTATCAAAAATAATTAACACTAAAATCACGAAAAATAAAAAACACTGATTACAAATTTTTTTAATTTTTGGTAGGATTTGTTTTTTTAAATTTGTAATTTAGATATTTTTTATTAGATTAGTTATATTAGGTTAATTTATAGTTTAATGTTAGGTTTATATTTATTTTACAGGTAATTTTTTATTTATTTAGAGTTATATTGTAACTTTAATTTAAAGTTAGGGGGTGTTAGGTTTAGGGGTTAATAGATTAATTTAGTGTTTTGCAATGTGGGGGGCTGGTGGTTTAGGGGTTAATAGGTTTATTTAGTGGCGGAGATGTGGGAGGCCGGAGGTTTAGGGGTTAATAACTTTATTTAGTGGCGATGATGTTGGGGAGAAGCGGAATAGGGGTTAATAGCTTTTATTAGTGGCGGCGATGTCGGGGCGGCATATTAGAGGTTAATAATTTTATTATTGTGGCGGCGATGTCGGGGGGGCGAAGGAATAGGGGTTAATAACTTTATTATAGTGGCAGCGATGTCCGGAGCGGCAAATTAGGGGTTAATAACTTTATTATAGTGGCAGCGATGTTAGGAGCAGCAGAATAGGAGTGTTTAGACTTGGGGTTTATGTTAGGGTGTTAGGTTTAAATGTAACTTATTTTTCCCCATAGACATCAATGGGGTTGCGTTACGGCGATTACCATTCCGCACTTCAGGTGTTAGGTTTTTTTCTAACACTCTCTACCCATTGATGTCTATGGGGGAAAGCGGCACGAGACCGTCAAAGCAGCCCTTGGCTTTTGTGCGGTATGGAGCTTAACGCCACCATATCGCAAGCACAAGGAGGCTTTTCACAAACTCGTAATGGCAGCGCTATGGAGAGTGGAATAACGCAACTTTTACTGTGTTCGTTTCGTATCCTGTTTAGCGCAAAACTTGTAATCTAGGTGAGTGTTTGTTATAAATAACTCATGATGCAGCTACAGCTCATCTATGCCCCTTTAAGATAAAGGTTTGTGTAAATATAAATACTGTATATATTAACCTTGACAAAGTACTTCAATTAATTACCTTGGAACATTGCTCATAGTCTGACAGTAGTGTGTCTGTTTTGGTAGCGCTAGGATTTATTTATCACGAGTATATTCCACCTGTTTCACCATTAATAGAACTACAACCCCATCAGAAGGCTCAGAGTTCATAATTAGAACGCAAGTTGAGAAGCTAAAACTAGCGTCTAATTCTCACCTCGGTAACCTTATTAGAAATTGAGCTAATTTTCATATAAGGTAACAAATTTAAATCTCTTAATAACACATCTAAAATATCACTCTTATGCTCACAAGATTATTTTTATGTTTCATCTGCTTTCACAGCTCATATCTTACTCCCTATACAAGGAAAGGCATATGCTATGCATCTGGTTTGTACTGTAGGAATGGGGAAAATAAATACATTAAGATATGAGGGAGATTTCATACTCAGCAAAATTCTATATGTGAAGAATAATTGGCTGAGACTGGAAACCGTGACATAGTTTCTTCTGCTGAAATTGGAACGTTGTAGAGCTAGAAATATACATTTCTATTTCAATTTCTAAAAAGGGTTCTATATTTAACTTGTGAACTGATGATATACATCTGCAGATTCAGTAAGTGTTTTTGTTGATAGAGTGCAATGGAATGAATCTAAATTCTATTCAAGTAAATCGCATTCCAAGCTGAGATCGGTGTCTGCCACAATGGATATTACTAGATTTTAGCAATGCTTCGCCATGGATGAAAATAGAATTTACTTGAGTTTTATATTATCATTAAAGGGATATAATACTGATACTAAATCACTTGAGAGTGATGCATCATAACATAACATGAAAATATCACCTGGACATATCTATGTAAAATGGGAGGATATTTTACCTAAAAATTTCTCACCAGAGTAAATACTCTGTGAACAGTTATACTTCAGCTGCTATCCAGTTACAAGTTTTAAAAAAAAATAGCCAATTAGCATCAGCAGTGTTGATGTCATGCTTTGCTTTGCTGTGATCTCATGAAATTTTACTGAAATCTTGTGAGATTTCATTGTAAACATCCTTAAACTTATTAGGAAAATAACAAGACTGTGCCTGCACATACCAGATGCTCACTCCCTTGCAAGTCCTGGGACTAGCATCCTGATCGACTGCTTAAAGTCTCTTTACAAAGGGGTGGGAATACTTTACAAATTTTAAGGTAAAATATCTTTCTTTTAACATAGAATGCGAGCTCAGTCCTATTGGCTGATTGGATCAGCCAATAGGATTGAACTTCAATCCTATTGGCTGATTGCATCAGCCAATATGATTTTTTCTACCTTAATTCCAATTGGCTGATAGAATTCTATCAGCCAATCGGAATCTAAGGGACGCCATCTTGGATGACATCACTTAAAGGAACCTTCATTCAACAAGAAGACGTCGTAAGAGACGTCTTAAGTGGATGCTCCGTGTCGGATGTCTTGAAGATGGAGCCTGTAATGGCATAGCTAGTAAGAATTGAAGGAAGAATCAAATGTGCAGATTAATCAGTGTCTCCTGAAATAATGTGTTGCTACTTGTATCTTTCTCACTTAACTTGCTTAAGGAGAAGAGATACTGCAGCAATTTGATATACCACTATTAGGTTGAGCAGTTGTGCTTTAACTGCTTCACACCTTTTTTGTGGAAATCTGATCACAATATGTTTTCATATATATATATATATGTAATACGCTTAGTAGTACTTGGTGGTCTCATCAGGTACAGCAAATAAATACAGTTGTGGTTACTAATAAGTTATAAAGAACCGGAATCAAGTTTAGGTTGAGGTTGTATATACATATGGAATGTTATTGGGTTTACTGAACAGCTGACAGTGCGATTACATAGCAGAGAAGGTTCCGATGTCAGGTTGTTGCACAGCGATACACTGATATTGATGCTTGACAGATCACTTAAGGCAGAGATAAGTCTAGACAATAAGCGATAAGTACTTACATTTCTTAGAGAGAAATAGGATGCTGTCCCTTCAGGTTCACGCTGCTAAGTGTTTGACCGCGAAGCTACGATCACTGAGTGGGCGGTCTCAGAGTAGAACAGGCTACGGTAGTTGCGGATCTTCACAGGAAGGCAGCTCGATGTCAGAGGTCCGTTAGAATAACTTAGTTGAAGGAGAGCTCAATGCTTCCTCACAGTTGAGAGGAAAACAATAACAAGCAATGATGGAACGGTTACAAGTTGTTTATAAAGGGAAGGTACAACCCACTATTAAAGCAACAGCTCATAAAACCGACGTATAGGACACATACATGACATGTCCCCCATTAAAAGAAAACCTCCAGGTTTTCAAGGAGACGGCCGATCCGGATAATGCCTATGGAATAGCGATACGAGACGTGGAGCAGAAAGGTTTGAGGCAGGTTCCCACGAATCCTTGTCATGTGTATAACCCTTCCAGTGTATAAGATATTGCAATTCACCATGTAAGACTCTAGAATCTAGTACTTCAGATACTTCATAGTCTAGCTCAGGTTGATGTGGTTCAGGAGGTTTCAGAGCCTGTGTAGGTTCAGATCTGACAGTGTTGTATGGCTTAAGCAATGAAACATGAAAAGAAGAATGTATTCGGTAGGTATCAGGTAGTTAGAGAACTAATGCATTGGAATTGATGGTTTTGGTAATAGGAAAAGGTCCAATAAATAATTGGTTGAATTTCCTGGTTGAAGCAGGAATTCTCAAGTTACGAGTGGATAGCCAAACCAAGTCTCCGATTTTGTACTCTGGTGCTGGTCGTCGTCGAAGGTTGTAGTAGAGTTGCTGTTGTGACTGTGCCTGTTTAATGTTATCCTGTAAGGTTTTGAAGTTTTGGGATATAGTATTTACCAGGTCATTTACTATAGGGCAAGCAGCATGGATGTTTGAAATTAAGCTAAAGTCCGGATGGAACCCATAATTAGAATAGAATGGTGTGTTTTGTGTGGAATTATTTTTGATGTTATTACAAGCAATCTCTGCCATGGCCAAATAATCAGCCCATTTATCCTGTTGTTGAGAGCAATAAATTCTCAGATACTTTTCCAAAGTTTGATTGGTCCTTTCACATTGGCCATTTGTTTGGGGATGATAGGATGTTGTTAATCTCCTGTTAATGTTTAATCCCTTGCATAACGAGTGGCAAAACTTGGACGTGAACTGGCTTCCTCTATCAGATAATATACAAGAAGGTAACCCATGTAGTTTAAAAATATTGGATAAAAATAGATCAGCTGTTTGAGAGGCAGTAGGTAAAGAATGGGTAGGTAAGAAATGTGCCATCTTAGTGAACAAATCTATTACTACCAATATAGTGGTAAAAGTCGAGGATTTGGGTAAATCCACGATGAAGTCCATTGCAATTTCTTTCCAAGGTCGGTCCGGTACTGGTAAAGACATTAGGTAGCTGAAGGGTTTCTTATGATCCTTTTTGAGTTGTGTACAGGCGGTACAGGTGTTGATGTATTCCTTTACTGAGTCTAACATCTTTGGACACCAATATGTCCTCTTCAGTAAATGATAGGTATTATGTATTCCAGGATGTCCGTTGAGTACTGAGTCATGGGTATTTTCCAAAATGAGTCTTTGTAAAGTTGGTGGAATGTACATCAATTCTCCTTGGTAATATAGTCTGTCTGGATGTTGGTTTAGGCTGAGTTTGTGTAGATTGGGATCTTCCTCTTGTGCCTTTTGTATCTCTTGTACTAAAGATGATGTGCAAGATATAAAATGTTCGGGAGATATCACAGTACTTGGATGCCTTGTGTGACAGGGTGGTGAAAACTGTCTTGACAGTGCGTCAGCTTTACCATTGCGAGATCCCGGCCGATATTGTATGTGAAAATTGAACCTTGAGAAATACAAACTCCATCTTAGTTGTCTTGAGGATAATGTGCGGTTGGTTTGTAGGTATTCCAAGTTCTTGTGGTCTGTAAAAATCAGAATTGGTATGTCTGTTCCTTCAAGCAAGTGTCTCCAATTTTCTAAAGCCGATTTGATCGACAAGAGCTCATTTTCACCTATGGGGTAATTAATCTCAGGTGGTGTTAAAGACCGGGAAAAATAGGCTATCGGGTGTATCGGTTCAGAGATACCCTTCCGTTGCGATAAAATAGCTTCTATTGCGTATTCAGATGCATCAACTTCAAGGATGTACTGCAAAGATGGATCTGGGAAATGGAGGATTGGAGCTGTTGTGAATTTCTTTTTCAGTAAATCAAATGCTTGCTGGGCATCTGGTGTCCAAAAAAAAGGGTTAGTTTTTCCTGTGAGTCTTGTGAATGGTTTCACGATAGATGAAAAATTCTTTATAAACTTCCGATAGAAGTTTGAAAAGCCTAGGAAACTCTAAAGTTCCTTAACAGTCCATGGTTGAGGCCACTTGGTGATAGCAGAAATTTTAGTATCTTCCATATATATACCTTGTGCTGTAATTCTGTAGCCAAGAAAAGATATCTCTTGTGTATGAAATGTACACTTTTCTGGCTTAGCATAGAGTTGGTTCTCCCTTAGTCTAGTTAGTACTGTGTGTACATGTTTCACATGTTGATCATAAGTATCAGAAAATATTATGATATCATCCAAGTAAATGATTACACATATATCTAACTTGTCCCTGAATACCTCATTAATGAAATGCTGAAACGTAGCAGGGGCGTTACAGAGCCCGAATGGCATCACTGTGTATTCGTATAATCCATACCTGGTACGGAACGCAGTGAGCCATTCGTCCCCTTTCCTGATACGTATCAGATTATATGCCCCCCTTAGGTCCAATTTTGTATATATAGGGGCTTTACTTAATTGTTCGATCAATTCTGTAATCAACGGGAATGGTTATCGGTTTTTAATGGTGATTTTATTGAGTTGCCTATAATCTATAATTGGTCGTAATGTGTTGTCCTTGTTACGTACAAAGAAAATTCCAGCTGCAGCTGGTGAAGTCGAAGGTCTGACAAAACCTTTTTTTAGATTTTCATCTAAATACTGTTTTAAATGTAGTAACTCAAGCTGTGATAGAGGGTATATATGGCTGTATGGAATCAGGGATCCCTGTAATAGTTTGATAGGATAATCGAAAGACCTATGTGGCGGTAAGGACTCTGCTTCCTTTTTGTCAAAAACATCATGGAATTGTGAATATTCTGTGGGTATATTGTTAATAGGAATGTTTGTATCAGAACTTATGTGTGATGTACAAATAGTGGTTAGGAAGGTATACCTACAGTATTGGGAGGTGAATTGTGTCTTTAGGGTTAACCAATCTATGCTTGGTTGAGGTAGTTGCAACCACCTTAACCCTAGAATAATAGGGAATACGGGTGAAGGTGTGACATCGAAAGTGAGGTATTCTCTATGTCCCTCCTGTGTTATCACTAGAATGGGTGATGTATGGTGGGTGAACAGACCATTAACTATTTGAGTACCATCAAACACACGTAACACATATGCGGCTAGATTACGAGTCTTGCGTTAGCCTTAAAAAGCAGCGTTAAGGGGTCCTAACGCTGCTTTCTTTCATGTAATTAGCAAGAGTCCATGAGCTAGTGATGTGTGGGATATACATTCCTACCAGGAGGGGCAAAGTTTCCCAAACCTTAAAATGCCTATAAATACACCCCTCACCACACCCACAATTCAGTTTTACAAACTTTGCCTCCCGTGGAGGTGGTGAAGTAAGTTTGTGCTTAAGATTCTTCGTTGATATGCGCTTCCTAACAGGTTGAAGCCCGGTTTTCCTCTCAGAGTGCAGTGAATGTCAGAGGGATGTGAAGAGAGTATTACCTATTTGAATACAATGGTCTACCTCTAGGGGATCTATTTCATAGGTTCTCTGTTATCGGTCGTAGAGATTTCTTCTCCTACCTCCCTTTTCAGATCGACGATATACTCTTATATACCATTACCTCTACTGATTCTCGTTTCAGTACTGGTTTGGCTATCTGCTATATGTAGAGGAGTGTCCTGGGGTAAGTATGTCTTATTTTTTGTGACACTCTACGCTATGGTTGGGCACTTTATATGTAAAGTTCTAAATATATGTATATAAACTTATATTTGCCTTGATTCAGGATAATCAGTATTCCTTTTCAATACAGACTGTCAGTTTCATTATTGGGATAATGCATTTAGTTATTTTTTTCTTACCTTGAAAAATTTCATTTGGCTATTTTTTCCTGCATGCTGTTAGGCTCGCGGGGGCAGAAAATGTTTCTTTTTATTACGTCTTTTTTGGCGCGTACTTTTTTGGCGCTAAAAATTTTGTCATTTCCGGCGACGCAATTATGCCGGAAGTTGTATTCTGTTACGCATGCGTATTCAGACATTTTTTTGTGCCAAAAAAATGTGGGCGTCTTTTTTACTCACATTATTATTTCTCTTTCATTGCTTCTGGTTACTAGAAGCTTATTATTTTGCATTCTTCCCCATTCCTGAAACTGTCATTTAAGGAATTTGATAATTTTGCTTTATATGTTGTTTTTTCTATTACATATTGCAAGATGTCTCTTCCTGACCCTGGATCAAAATCTTCTAATGGACAGACGCTGCCTGATGCTGGTTCTACCAAAGTTAAGTGCATATGTTGTAAACTTGTGGTAACTGTTCCTCCAGCTGTAGTTTGTGAAAGCTGTCATGATAAACTTTCCAATGCAGATTGTGTTTCCATTAGTAATAATCCTTTACCTGTTGTTGTTCCTTCAACATCTATTGTTTAGGATCTTCCTGTTAATGTAAAAGAATTTGTTTCTAATTCTATTAGGAAGGCTCTGTCTGTTATTCCTCCTTACAGTACACGTAAAAGGTCTTTCAAAACTTCTAATTTTTCAGATGAATTTTTAGGTGACCGCCATCATTCTGACTTATCTGTTTCTGATGAGGTTTTTTCCGGTTCAGAAGATTCTACTACAGATATTGATACTGATAAATCTTCATATTTATTTAAGATGGAGTTTATTCGTTCATTACTTAAAGAAGTTTTGATTGCTTTAGATATGGAGGAGTCCAGTCCTCTTGATACTAAAACTGCTAAACGTTTAAATTCGGTTTATAAACCTCATGTGTTAATTCCGGAAGTTTTTCCAGTTCCTGATGCTATCTCAGATGTGATTGCTAGGGAATGGGATAGTCTGGGTACTTCATTTACTCCTTCTCCAAGGTTTAAGAAATTGTACCCTGTGCCATCTGATAGATTGGAGTTTTGGGATAAAATCCCTAAAGTCGATGGGGCTATCTCTACTCTAGCCAAACGTACTGCTATTCCTACGGTAGATAGCACTTCGTTTAAAGATCCTTTAGATAGGAAAATTGAATCTTTTTTGAGAAAAGCTTATTTATGTTCAGGTAATCTACTTAGACCTGCTATCTCTTTGGCTGATGTTGCTGCAGCTTCAACTTTCTGGTTGGAAACTTTAGCGCAACAAGTGACAGATCATAATACATATAGTATTGTTAAACTTCTTCAACACGCTAATAACTTTGTCTGTGATGCCATCTTTGATATCATTAGAGTTGATGTCCGGTATATGTCTTTAGCTATTTTAGCTAGACAAGCTTTATGGCTTAAATCCTGGAATGTAGATATGACTTCTAAGTCAACTCTCTCTTTCCAAGGTAATAAGTTGTTTGGTTCTCAGTTGGATTCTATAATTTCAACTGTTACTGGAGGGAAGGGTGCCTTTTTGCCTCAGGGCAAAAAATCTAAAGGTAATTATAGGGCGGCTAATCGTTTTCGATCCTTTCGTCAGAATAAGGAGCAGAAGCCCGATCCTTCCCCTAAAGGAACGGTTTCCGGTTGGAAACCTAATCCAGTCTGGAATAAATCCAAGCCTTCCAGAAAGTCAAAACCAGCCCCTAAATCCGCATGAAGGTGCGGCCCTCATTTCAGCACAGCTGGTAGGGGGCAGGTTATGATTTTTCAAAGATGTTTGGATCAATTCGGTTCACAATCTTTGGATTCAGAATATTGTTTCGCAAGGGTACAGAATAGGTTTCAAAGTAAGGCCGCCTGTGAGAAGATTCTTTCTCTCACGTATTCCAGTCAATCCAGTGAAGGCTCAGGCGTTTCTGAAATGTGTTTCAGACCTAGAGTTAGCTGGGGTAATTATTCCAGTTCCTGTTCTGGAACAGGGTCTGGGGTTTTATTCAAATCTATTCATCGTACCAAAGAAAGAAAATTCTTTCAGACCGGTTCTGGATCTAAAAATATTGAATCGTTATGTAAGGATTCCAACATTCAAAATGGTGACTATAAGAACTATTCTGCCTTTTGTTCAGCAAGGGCATTATATGTCTACAATAGACTTACAGGATGCATACCTGCATATTCCAATTCATCCAGATCACTATCAGTTTCTGAGATTTTCTTTTCTAGACAAGCATTACCAGTTTATTGCTCTTCCATTTGGTCTAGCAACAGCACCAAGGATCTTTTCAAATGTTCTCGGTCCCCTTCTCTCTGTAATCAGAGAACAGGGTATTGCGGTATTTCCTTATTTGGACGATATCTTGGTATTTGCTCAGTCTTCACATTCTGCAGAATCTCATATGAATCAACTTGTGTTGTTTCTTCAAAGACATGGTTGGAGGATCAATTTACCAAAGAGTTCCTTGATTCCTCAGACAAGAGTAACCTTTTTAGGTTTCCAAATAGATTCAGTGTCCATGACTTTGTCTCTGACAGAAAAGAGACGTCTGAAATTGGTTTCAGCTTGTAGAAACCTTCAGTCTCGATTGTTCCCTTCGGTAGCATTATGCATGGAGATTTTAGGTCTCATGACTGCTGCATCGGACGCGATCCCTTTTGCTCGTTTTCACACGAGGCCACTCCAGCTTTGTATGCTGAACCAGTGGTGCAGGGATTATACAAGGATATCACAAATAATATCCTTAAATCCCAATGTTCGATCATCTCTAACTTGGTGGATGGATCACCATCGTTTATTTCAAGGGGCCTCTTTTGTTCGCCCAATCTGGACTGTGATCTCAACAGATGCGAGTCTATCAGGTTGGGGAGCTGTATGGGGATCTCTGACAGCGCAAGGGGTTTGGGAATCTCAGGAGGCGAGATTACCAATCAACATTTTGGAACTCCGGGCGATTTTCAGAGCTCTTCAGTTTTGGCCTCTTCTGAAGAGAGAATCGTTTATTTGTTTTCAAACAGACAATGTCACGACCTTGGCATATGTCAATAATCAAGGGGGGACTCACAGTCCTCAAGCTATGAAAGAAGTATCTCGGATACTTGTATGGGCGGAATCCAGCTCCTGTCTAATTTCTGCGTTTCACATCCCAGGTGTAGACAATTGGGAAGCGGATTACCTCAGTCGCCAGACGTTACATCCGGGCGAATGGTCTCTTCATCCAGAGGTTTTTCTTCAGATTGTTCGACTCTGGGGTCTTCCAGAAATAGATCTGATGGCCTCTCATTTGAACAAGAAACTTCCCAGGTATCTGTCCAGATCCCGGGATCCTCAGGCGGAAGCAGTTGATGCGTTGTCAATTCCTTGGAATTATCATCCTGCTTATATCTTTCCGCCTCTAGTTCTTCTTCCAAAAGTGATCTCCAAAATTCTATTGGAGTGTTCATTTGTACTGCTGGTGGCTCCAGCATGGCCACACAGGTTTTGGTTTGCGGATCTCGTTCGGATGGCCAGTTGCCAACCTTGGACACTTCCATTAAGACCAGACCTTCTATCTCAAGGCCCATTTTTCCATCAGGATCTCAAATCATTAAATTTGAAGGTATGGAGATTGAACGCTTGATCCTCAGTCATAGAGGTTTCTCTGACTCAGTGATTAACACTAT
This sequence comes from Bombina bombina, assembly GCF_027579735.1. Lineage (NCBI taxonomy): Eukaryota > Metazoa > Chordata > Amphibia > Anura > Bombinatoridae > Bombina > Bombina bombina. Next base: position 126,585,425 of record NC_069501.1, read on the forward strand.
GTTACAGGCTCGTAAATCCGTCTCTAGAAAGATTTATTATCGAGTTTGGAAGACTTACATCTCTTGGTGTTCTTCTCATAAATTCTCCTGGCATTCTTTCAGAATTCCTAGAATTTTACAATTTCTTCAGGATGGTTTAGATAAAGGTTTGTCTGCAAATTCTTTGAAAGGACAAATCTCTGCTCTTTCTGTTCTTTTTCGCAGAAAGATTGCTAATCTTCCTGATATTCGTTGTTTTGTACAGGCTTTGGTTCGTATTAAACCTGTCATTAAGTCGATCTCTCCTCCTTGGAGTCTTAATTTGGTTTTGAAGGCTTTGCAGGCTCCTCCGTTTGAGCCTATGCATTCTCTGGACATTAAATTACTTTCCTGGAAAGTATTGTTCCTTTTGGCTATCTTTTCTGCTAGAAGAGTTTCTGAGTTATCTGCTCTTTCTTGTGAATCTCCTTTTCTGATTTTTCATCAGGATAAGGCGGTGTTACGGACTTCTTTTCAATTTTTACCTAAGGTTGTGAATTCTAACAACATTAGTAGAGAAATTGTTGTTCCTTCATTATGTCCTAATCCTAAGAATTCTAAGGAAAGATCGCTACATTCTTTGGATGTAGTTAGAGCTTTGAAATATTATGTTGAAGCTACTAAAGATTTTAGGAAGACTTCCAGTCTATTTGTTATCTTTTCTGGTTCTAGGAAAGGTCAGAAGGCTTCCGCCATTTCTTTGGCGTCTTGGTTAAAGTCTTTGATTCATCATGCTTATGTGGAGTCGGGTAAGTCCCCGCCTCAAAGGATTACGGCTCATTCTACTAGGTCAGTTTCTACTTCCTGGGCTTTTAGGAATGAAGCTTTTGTTGATCAGATTTGCAAAGCAGCAACTTGGTCTTCTTTGCATACTTTTACTAAATTCTACCATTTTGATGTGTTTTCTTCTTCTGAAGCAGTTTTTGGTAGAAAAGTACTTCAGGCAGCTATTTCTGTTTGATTCGTCTGCTTATAATTTCAGTTTTTTTCATTATAAAGATTAAAACTTTTGATTTGGGTTGTGGATTATTTTTTCAGCGGAATTGGCTGTCTTTATTTTATCCCTCCCTCTCTAGTGACTCTTGAGTGGAAGTTCCACATCTTGGGTATCTGCTATCCCATACGTCACTAGCTCATGGACTCTTGATAATTACATGAAAGAAAACATAATTTATGTAAGAACTTACCTGATAAATTCATTTCTTTCATATTAGCAAGAGTCCATGAGACCCACCCTTTTTGTGGTGGTTATGATTTTTTTGTATAAAGCACAATTATTCCAATTCCTTATTTTGATGCTTTCGCTCCTTTTATCACCCCACTTCTTGGCTATTCGTTAAACTGAATTGTGGGTGTGGTGAGGGGTGTATTTATAGGCATTTTAAGGTTTGGGAAACTTTGCCCCTCCTGGTAGGAATGTATATCCCATACGTCACTAGCTCATGGACTCTTGCTAATATGAAAGAAATGAATTTATCAGGTAAGTTCTTACATAAATTATGTTTTTTAACGCCCGCTGGTATTACGAGTCAGGCAGGAGAGGGTCTACCGCTCACTTTTTTTCCGCGAGTTAAGCTTACCGCAAATCCCCTGACGTCAATTGCGTATCCTATCTTTTTAATGGGATTTGCCTAACGCCGGCATTACGATCGCCTGAAAAAGTGAGCGGTAGACACTCTCCTGTCCAGACTCCTACCGCATATAAAAGTCAGTAGTTAAGAGTTTTATGGGCTAACGCCGTAACATAAAGCTCTTAACTAAAGTGCTACAAAGTACACTAACACCCATAAACTACCTATTAACCCCTAAACCGAGGCCCCCCATATTGCAAACACTATAATAAAATTATTTAACCCCTAATCTGCCGACCGGACATCGCCGCCACTTTAATAAATGCATTATCCCCTAACCCGCCGCACTCCCGCCTCGCAAACAATAGTTAAATTTTATTAACCCCTAATCTGCCATCCCTAACATCGCCGACACCTACCTACATTTATTAACCCATAATCTCCCGCCCCCAACGTCACCGCTACTATATTAAATTTATTAACCCCTAAATCTAACCCTAACCCTAACCCCCCCTAACTTAAATATAATTTAAATAAAACAAAATTAAATTACTACAATTAAATAAATGAATCCTATTTAAAACGAAATACTTACCTATAAAATAATCCCTAAGATAGCTACAATATAAATAATAATTACATTGTAGCCATCTTAGGGTTTATTTTTATTTTACAGGCAACTTTGTATTTATTTTAATTAGGTACAATAGTTATTAAATACAGGTAGCCCTCAGTTTACACCGGGGTTAGGTTCCAGAAGGAATGGTTGTAAATCGAAACCATTGTAAATTGAAACCCATTTTATAATGTAAGTCAATGTGAAGTGAGGGAGTTAGGTTCCAGGCCCCTCTCAAAATTGTCATAAGTAACACCTAAACATTATTTTTAAAGCTTTGAAATGAAGACTTTAAATGCTAAACAGCATTATAAACCTAATAAAATAATCACACAACACAGAATATATAATTAAACTAAGTTAAATGAACAAAAACATTTGCTAAACAGCATTATAAACCTAATAAAATAATCACACAGCACAGACTTTACTTGCATTTTTCTGCAAACAGTTATTTCTATGCATTTCAATCTGGACTGATTTATAGACAGGAAGATCTTGTTCCTTTGAAAACTGCTTGATAGCTCAGGTCTGGTTAAACTGATTAATTTCAGCTTGCTTGGCTTGCATATCTTTGCTGCAACACAAGCGGACAGCTCCACCTATTGGCTATTTTAATCAATGCACTGCTTCTCAATGCTTTTCAATAGCAGTCACATGACTAAGGTTGTTATTCTGAAACGGTGCAAATTGAACCGTTGTAAACCGGGGGCCACCTGTAGTTATTTACTATTTACTAACTACCTAGCTAAAATAAAGACAAAAGTACCTGTAAAATAAACCCTAACCTAAGTTACAATTACACCTAATACTACACTATAATTAAACTAATTACCTAAACTACCTACAATTAATTACAATTAAATTAAATAAACTAAATTACGAAAAAAAAACACTAAATTACAGAACATAAAAAAAGAATTACAATTTATTTAAACTAATTACACCTAATCTAATCCCTCTAATAAAATAAAAAAAGCCCCCCAAAATAATAAAATTCCCTATCCTATACTAAATTACAAATAGCCCTTAAAAGGGCCTTTTGCGGGGCATTGCCCCAAAGTAATCAGCTCTTTCACCTGTAAAAAAAAATACAATACCCCCCCAACATTAAAACCCACCACCCACACACCCAACCCTACTCTAAAACCCACCCAATCCCCCCTTAAAAAAACCTAACACTACCCCCTTGAAAATCACCCTACCTTGAGACGTCTTTACCCAGCCGGGCACAAGTGGTCCTCCAGAGGGCCCGAAGTCTTCATCCTATCCGGCCAGAAGAGGACATCCAGACCGGCAGTAGGCTTAATCCAGGTGGCATCTTCTATCTTCATCCTTCCGGAGCGGAGCGGGTCCATCTTCAAGACATCCGACGCGGAGCATCCTCTTCATCCGAGGGCCGACGACTGAATGACTGGTCCTTTAAGTGACGTCATCCAAGATGGTGTCCCTTGAATTCCGATTGGCTGATAGAATCCTATAAGCCAATCGGAATTAAGGTAGGAAAAATCTGATTGGCTGATCCAATCAGCCAATAGGATTGAGCTCGCATTCTATTGGCTGTTCCAATCAGCCAATAGAATGCAAGGTCAATCCTATTGGCTGATTGCATCAGCCAATAGGATTTTTCCTTCCTTAATTCCGATTGGCTGATAGGATTCTATCAGCCAATCGGAATTCAAGGGACGCCATCTTGGATGACGTCACTTAAAGGACCAGTCATTCAGTCGTCGGATGAAGAGGATGCTCCACGTCGGATGTCTTGAAGATGGAGCCGCTCCGCTCCGGAAAGATGAAGAAAGAAGATTCCGCCTGGATGAAGCCTTCTGCCGGTCTGGATGTCCTCTTCTGGCCGGATAGGATGAAGACTTCGGACCCTCTGGAGGACCACTTGTGCCCGGTAGGGTGATCTTCAAGGGGCTAGTGTTAGGTTTTTTTAAGGGGGGATTGGGTGGGTTTTAGAGTAGGGTTGGGTGTGTGGGTAGTGGGTTTTAATGTTGGGGGGGTATTTTTTTACAGGTGAAAGAGCTGATTACTTTGGGGCAATGCCCCGCAAAAGGCCCTTTTAAGGGCTATTTGTAATTTAGTATAGGGTAGGGAATTTTATTATTTTGGGGGGCTTTTATATTTTATTAGGGGGATTAGATTAGGTGTAATTAGTTTAAAAAAATTGTAATTCTTTTTTTATGTTCTGTAATTTAGTGTTTTTTTTTTCGTAATTTAGTTTATTTAATTTAATTAATTAATTGACTTAATTAATTAAAATAAATACAAAGTTGCCTGTAAAATAAACCCTAACCTAAGTTACAATTACACCTAACACTACACTATAATTAAACTAATTACCTAAACTACCTACAATTAATTACAATTAAATTAAATAAAATAAATTACGGAAAAAAAAAACCCACTAAATTACAGAAAATAAGCTAGCTACAATGTAACTATTAGTTATTTTGTAGCTATCTTAGGGTTTATTTTATAGGTAAGTATTTAGTTTTAAATAGGAATAATTTATTTAATTTTAGTAAATTTATTTAGATGTATTTAAATTATATTTAAGTTAGAGGGGTGTTAGTGTTAGGGTTAGACTTAGGTTTAGGGGTTAATAAACTTATTATAGTGGCAGTGACGTTGGCGGCGGCAGATTAGGGGTTAATAAATTTAATATAGTTGCAGCGACGTTGGGGTGGCAGATTAGGGGTTAATAACTATAATGTAGGTGTCGGCGATGTTGGGGGCAGTAGCTTAGGGGTTCATAAGTATAGTGTAGGTGATGGCGGTGTCCAGAGCGGCATATTAGGGGTTAATAATATAATGTAGGTGTCAGCGATAGCGGGGGCGGCAGATTAGGGGTTAATAAATGTAAAATTAGGGGTGTTTAGACTCGGGGTTCATGTTAGGGTGTTAGGTGCAGACATAAAATTCCTTTCCCCATAGGAAACAATGGGGCTGCGTTAGGAGCTGAACGCTGCTTTTTTGCAGGTATTAGTTTTTTTTTCAGCCAGCTCAGCCCCATTGTTTCCTATGGGGAAATCGTGCATGAGCACGTTTTGCCAGCTTACCGCTACTGTAAGCAACGCTGGTATTGAGGTGAGATGTGGAGCTAAATTCTGCTCTACGCTAACTTTTTTGCGGCTAACGCCAGGTTTAAAAAAACCTGTAATACCAGCGTTACTTTAGGTGAGCGGTGAGCTGAAACTAAGCGTTAGCAACGCACCCCTGTTATCGCAAAACTCGTAATCTCGCCAATGGATTTTGTTTCTTTTCAATAGGTATTTTATTTTTGCACACAATTCCAGTGTCTATAAAGTTGCTAGATGCTCCGGAATCAATAAGTGATTCCAGGGTTATCTCTTTTGTAGCCCACTGTAAAGAAATAAAGTTGACAGTAAACAGGTTTACAGGATAATTTGTGATAATTTGATTTTGTCTTGTAGATCTTACCTTTTTTATTTTTAGTAAGACTAGGACAATCCTTAACCTCATGTTCTTTGGATGCACAGTAGAGACATAAGTTATTATCTCTTCTCCTTTTCTCTTCAGGGCTTATAACTCCGATCTCCATTGGCTCTTCTGGTAGTTTTAAAGGTTGGAAAGCTGTTGGGGTTATTTTCCTTGGGATAGGTTCTGTATTATATCTTTCTTTTTTATGTTCCCTTAGACATCTATCTATATTGATTGATAGGGACATTAAGTTGTCTAGACTATCTGGTATATCAATTCTAGACAACTCATCCTTCAGGGCTTCTGATAGTCCTAGCCTAAACTGGTTGCGGAGTGATATATTATTCCACTGTGAATCTTTTGATACCCTTTTAAACTCAGCAATATAGTCTCCTACAGGCCTTTTTCCCTGTCTTAGGGCTCTCATCAAATTTTCAGAGCTTAAAGGGATATTCCAGCCAAAATTGGAAACCACATGGGTGCATTTCAGTATTGAACAGAAGCATTTTTTGTAATATACGTGCATTAGCAAAAAATGCTTCTAATAAAACCTATAGCTGTTTCAAAAGAGTATTTACATATGCAACGTGCACCAGCATTTTAAACACAGTACTTGCTCAGAGAGCCACAGGTGCTTGTACCATCTGATAATGATTCAATTTGTTAATTTTTGACATGATACAAGCCCCAGTGATGATCTGAGCAGCTGCAGTATTTAAAATGTAGGTACAGTGACAATATCTAGCTATGCTTCACATGCACGTGCAGTGAAAAATGTTAACACTAAAACAGTGATAACTTTTACTAGAAGCATTTTGCTAATACATGCACGTTGCAAATATGTTTCTATTTAAAGATGTAATTAATCTATGTGCATTTAAATTTTGACTGGAATGTCCCTTTAACTGCTTACAGGGGTCATCATACAAAAGCGCCATATCATGGAAAAAACCCGCTAGGTTATCTGGTATTGGGTCGTTTTGCTCAAAATATGAATTGGACCAGGTCCTTGGTTCTGCTCTTAAGAAAGATATTACGGTTAAGACCTTTTGTTTTTCAGAGTTATATGTTTTCGGTTTCATCGTAAAGAGTAGATAACAGGAATTTTTAAAATCCCTGAACTGACTCCTATCTCCAAAAAAAAATTCAGGTAGTGATACTACTGGCTCATTAACTGAATCAACTGTAACCTGTTTAGGTGCTGCAGTGTCTCTAATTATGTATTTAAGTGTCTGGTTCTCCAGTTGTAACTCCCTTAGCCCCTGTGATAGTTGATCAACTCTTTGGGAGAGATCGTGCAGATTAAATGTGCAGATTAAAGGGACACTGTACCCAAAAAAATTCTTTCGTGATTCAGATTGAGCATGAAATTTTAAGAAACTTTCTAATTTACTCCTATTATCAAATTTTCTTCATTCTCTTGGTATCTTTATTTGAAATGCAAGAATGTAAGTTTAGAAGCCGGCCCATTTTTGGTGAACAACCTGGGTTGTCCTTGCTCATTGGTGGATAAATTCATCCACCAATAAAAAAGTGCTGTCCAGAGTACTGAAACCAAAAAAAAAGCTTAGATGCCTTCTTTTTCAAATAATGATAGCAAGAGAACAAAGAAAAATTGATAGTAGGAGTAAATTAGAAAGTTGCTTAAAATTGCATGCTCTTTCTGAATTACAAAAGAAAAAATTTGGGTACAGTGTCCCTTTAATCTGTGTCTGTAAATCTCCTGAAATAATTTGTTGCTATTTGTATCTTTCTCGCTTAACTCGCTTAAGGAGAAGAGATACTGCAGCAATTTGATATACCACTATTAGGTTGAGCAGTTGTGCTTTAACTGCTTCATACGTTTTTTGTGGAAATCTGATCACAATATGTTTTCATATATATATGTAATACGCTTAGTAGTACTTGGTGGTCTCATCAGGTACAGCAAATAAATACAGTTGTGGTTACTAATAAGTTATAAAAAAACGGAATCAAGTTTAGATTGAGGTTGTATATACATATGGAATGTTATGGGGTTTACTGAACAGTTGACAGTGCGATAACATAGCAGAGTAAGTTCCGATGTCAGGTTGTTGCGCAGCGATACACTGATATTGATGCTTGACAGATCACTTAAGGCAGAGATAAGTCTAGACAATAAGCGGTAAGTACTTACATTTCTTAGAGAGGAATAGGATGCTGTCCCTTCAGGTTCACGCTCCTAAGTGTTTGACCGTGAAGCTACGATCACTGAGTGGGCGGTCTCAGAGTAGAACAGGCTACGGTAGTTGCAGCTTGTCACAGGAAGGCAGCTCGACGTCAGAGGTCCGTTAGAATAACTTAGTTGAAGGAGAGCTTAATGCTTCCTAACAGTTGAGAGGAATACAATAACAAGCAATGATGGAACAGTTACAAGTTGTTTATAAAGGGAAGGTACAACCCACAATTAAAGCAACAGCTCATAAAACAGACATAAAGGACACATACATGACAGAGCTGCTCCGCGCCGAATGGATGAAGATAGAAGATGCCGTCTGGATGAAGACTTCTGCCCGTCTGGAGGACCACTTCTGCCCGTCTGGAGGACCACTTCTGCCGGATTCGTTGTGGACTTCGGCCCGGTTGGGTGAAGACTTCTCCCGGTAAGGTGATCTTCAAGGGGCTAGTGTTAGGTTTTTTTTAAGGGGGTATTGGGTGGGTTTTAGAGTAGGGTTGGTTGTGTGGGTGGTGGGTTTTAATGTTGGGGGGGATTTGTAATTTTTTTTACAGGTAAAAGAGCTGATTACTTTGGGGCAATGCCCCGCAAAAGGCCCTTTTAAGGGCTATTTGTAATTTAGTGTAGGATAGGGCTTTTTTATTTGGGGGGGGCTTTTTTATTTTGTTAGGGGGATTAGATTAGGTGTAATTAGTTTAAAAATCTTGTAATTTGTTTATTATTTTCTGTAATTTAGTGTTTTGTTTTTTTTGTACTTTAGATAATTTTATTTAATTGTATTTAATTGTATTTAATGTAGGGAATTAATTTAATTATAGTGCAGTGTTAGGTGTTAGTGTAACATAGGTTAGGTTTTATTTTACAGGTACTTTTGTATTTATTTTAACTAGGTAGTTATTAAATAGTTAATAACTATTTAATAACTATTCTATCTAGTTAAAATAAATACAAACTCCCCTGTAAAATAAAAATAAACCCTAAGCTAGATACAATGTAACAATGTAACTATTAGTTATATTGTAGCTATCTTATGGTTTATTTTATAGGTAAGTATTTAGTTTTAAATAGGAATAATTTATTTAATGATAGGAATATTTATTTAGATTTATTTAAATTATATTTAAGTTAGGGGGTGTTAGGGTTAGACTTAGGTGTAGGGGTTAATAAATTTAATATATTGGCGGCGGTGTAGGGGGTGGCAGATTAGGGGTTAATAAGTATAATGTAGGTGGCGGTGGTGTAGGGGTGACAGATTAGGGGTTAATAAGTATAATGTAGGTGGCGGCGGTGTAGGGGGCAGCAGATTAGGGGTTAATAAGTATAATGTAGGTGGTGGTGAGGTCCGGGAGCGGCGGTTTAGGGTTAAACACTTTATTTAGTTGTGGCAGGGTCTGTGAGCGGCGGTTTAGGGGTTTATACATTTATTAGAGTTGCGGTGGGCCTCGGGAACTGCAGTATAGGAGGTAAACAGTATTGTATAGTGGGGGTGTTTAGTGACAGGGTACCAATAAAGGTGGGAAAAAGCCGAAGAGCAGTGAGATCGATGACTGTTAGTTAACAACAGTCCGCTACTCATCGCCCCGTACTTGGTGCGTGCTTCTTGACAGCTTTTTTGGTAACTTTGGAGAACGTATTCAGGTCAGCGGCCGCGATGTTAGGCGATCTTAGGCGAGCGTATTGGTGCCGACGAATGCAAGTAAGTTGACGGCTTGATAAGTAGATGCCACAGTATCTCACAAAAGTGAGTACACCCCTCACATTTTTGTAAATATTTTATTATATCTTTTCATGTGACAACACTGAAGAAATGACACTTTGCTACAATTTAAAGTAGTGAGTGTACAGCCTGTATAACAGTGTAAATTTGCTGTCCCCTCAAAATAACTGAACACATAGCCATTAATGTCTAAACCATGGGCAACAAAAGTGAGTACACCCCTAAGTGGAAATGTCCATATTGGGCCCAAAGTGTCAATATTTTGTGTGACCACCATTATTTTCCAGCACTGCCTTAACCCTCTTGGGCATGGAGTTCACCAGAGCTTCACAGGTTGCCACTGCAGTCCTCTTCTACTCCTCCATGACGACATCACATTTCTCATTTACTTTCAGGTATGTCGCTTTAAAATCTCACTTTTTGCTGGATTTATTTCACTGTTTTTAACCCCTGTATGTCACTTTAACCCACTGTCTACTCCTATAATCTGCTCTTATCCTGTCCCCAGCATGTGCATCTTTTTATTATCTAACTTTGCTTAACAAATTAATTAATTAATTAATTAATCCCCACTCAATTTCCTTTCTTGAATGTATCCCTCTGATCTTGTGGAAATTCTTAATCTTCTCACCTGGATGTAACTTATCTCCCTGTCTCCAATCGATTAAACTCAGCTGTCTGCTGTAGCCTTATAAATTTAAGACCAGTTAGGGGAGAGCATTTGCTGGGGCCTGAACGTTTGCAAAGTATTCCATCTCTCTAAGCTCCCATCTGTCTAAGTGTCCATCTTTAAGTGGCAGCACTGAGAATTAGATAAGAATTGAACAAGATTTGAAGAAGATTTGAGGCAAGCTAAATATTTTTATTCATAAACAATCTTTTGCACTTAACATTCTGCTATGTTTTCAGGAATGCTTTTGCTTTTAACAGCCTCATGCCTACTCCAGAGGCAGGCTCACATGCTCATACCTTACCCTTATCCACATGCAGTTTATATGGGCCCCTCTCTCCTTTCTTCTTCATACCTTAGCTCTCATGAACTACTTTCTATTTTAAAATCTATATCAATGAACTGCACCCCCTCACAAAAATATCCCCACTGCTATAAATCTCATTCTCACCTACTCTTACTTTCCATCTTGCTGCTATTAGCATCAGACATCTCTCCAAATCCTGGGCCCACCCTCATTCCCATTATTACCCAATCACGAAACTTTAATAAACTTTAATAAAAGCAACACACATAACCTCATTTCCATCCAATGCATCCCATACGCACACACTCCTTTCAACTGCGCACTATGGAACTCTCGCTCTGTCTGCAACAAACTTACAGCCATTCATGACCTGTTTATATAAAATGCTTTCACCCTTTTAGCAATTACCGAAACCTGGCTATCTCCTTCTGACACTGTTTCCATTGCTGCTCTCACACATAGTGGTCTTCACTTTAGCTATACCCCTAGGCCAGGTGAGAAACGTGGCAGCGGTGTAGGGATCCTGCTCTCCCCCTCCTGCACTTATCAATACCTACCTCCAATTCCATCTCTCTCCTTCTCCTCCTTTGAAGTCCACTGTATTCGCCTGTTCTCCCCCCTCTCCCACAAAGTGGCAGTCATATATCGCCCTCCTGGACTGACCTCCCATTTAATTGACAACTTCGCCGCCTGGCTTCCTCACTTTCTCTCTTCAAATATACCAACCCTAATTCTTGGGGACTTCAACATTCTATTTGACAACCCGTCTGCCCCTGCTGCCTATAAACTTCTTTCACTCACATCCTCCATCGATCTCTCCAAATCCACCCTATTCCCGACTCACCATGATGGACTCTCCATCGCCCTGGTATTTTCCTACCTCTGCTCTATATCTGACACCACCTGTCGCCCTTTTGCCATTTCAGACCATCACCTCGTCACCTATAATATTAATGTAACTGCTAAACCCACTTCTCCATCCCGCCCCTGCTCCTGTAAAAATACACATGCTGTGGATCCGCTCCAATTTTCAAAAATCATTCAAAATCCCCTCCCTCTCACTTCCACTATAACTTGCCCTGATATCGCTACAGCCCACTATAACAAAACTCTCTCCTCTGCATTAGACACACTTGCCCCTCCGCAGCTGCGCAAAACACCACGCCGTCAGATACAGTCCTGGCATGCTCAGCAAACACGCTATTTGCAAAAATGCTCCCATACTGCTTAGTGTGTCTGGAGGAAAACTCACTCTGAACCTGATTTCATACACTTTAAGTTTATTCTTCATTGATATACTTCTGCCCTTCCCTTAGCCAAGCAAACCTACTTCTCTTCTCTCATATCTACTCTTTCCTCAAACCCTAAACAACTCTTCTCCACCTTTAGCTCTCTCCTCTACCCACCTGCTCCACCCCCACCCCCCATCTGTCTTTAGTGCTCAAGACCTGGCAGACTACTTTTTAAACAAAACACGTACTAACCGAAGCAACATCCCAACACCAACCTGCAATATTCCAACAATGGCGAGGCCTGTTCTGAGTGGAACCTGTCCTGTGAATGCCAACATGTACTGTGACATACTGAAGCAGAGCATGATCTCCTCCCTTCAGAGACTGGACCCAGTTACTCCCTCTGCCACCCTCTGCATCTTCCATCCAGCCACTGAGAATGAAGTTTCTTTCTTACTATCTTCATCACGCCTCACTACCTGTCCACTCGACCCTATCCCTTCCCATCTAATACCCTCCCTGTCTTCCACCCTCACTTCTGCTCTTACTCACATCTTCAACCTATCTCTCTCTACCAGCTCATTCCCATCTTCTTTCAAACACGAAAAAGTCCCTCCCATACTCATAAAACCCTCCCTCGACCCTAATTCTCCTGAAAGCTACCGTCCCATATCACTGCTTCCACTAATATCAAAACTACTTGAAAAACTAGTTTACAATCGCCTAACCCACTTTCTGTCCACCAACTCTTTGCTTGACACCCTGCAATCTGGATTCCGCCCCAAACACTCAACTGAGACTGCCCTTACCAAGGTTACAAACGATCTTCTCTCGGCTAAAAAATATTGGCCACTACTCTATACTCATCTTACTTGACCTCTCAGCTGCCTTCGACACAGTTGACCACCCCCTCCTCCTACAGACCCTTAGTTCTTTTGGCCTCTTTGACACTGCTCTTTTCTGGATCCACTCCTATCTTTCTCACAGGTCTTTTTCTGTGTCATTTGCCGGCGACTCCTCCTCTCCTATGCCTCTGTCTGTTGGTGTACCTCAAGGATCTGTTCTAGGTCCTCTACTCTTCTCCATATATACTTCTTCGCTGGGTAAACTTATCAACAGTTATGGCTTCAAATATCACCTCTATGCTGATGACACCCAGATCTACCTCTACACCCCTGCTCTCTCTCCCTCTGTCCTTTCTCATGTCAGAGACTGCTTATCTGGTATTTCTTCCTGGATGGCCTCTCACCACCTAAAGATTAATATGTCCAAGACTGAGCTCCTTCTTATCCCCCCTCAAGCTCTATGCCGACTTCTGACTTCTCTATCCCTATTGACGGTATCACCATTTCCCCATCGCCCCAAGTCCGCTGCCTCGGAGTTACACTTGACTCAAATCTATCCTTCGTCCCCCATATCAAATCACTTTCTACATCCTGCCGCAACCATCTACGCAATATTTCCAAGATTCGCCCTTTTCTGAGCGCTGACACCACAAAGCAAATAATCCACTCCCTTGTTATTTCCTGACTTGACTACTGCAATAACCTACTCGCTGGCCTTCCTCTTTCCCGCCTCTCCCCCCTTCAAATCATCCTAAATGCCTCTGCCAGGCTGATCCACCTTTCCCGTCGCTCTGTATCTGCTGCACCTTTCGAGTCCCTTCATTGGCTCCCCATTCACAGCAGAATTAAATTAAAAATTCTCACCCTTACATACAAAGCTCTCACCAACACCGCTCCCCTATACCTATCCTCTCTAATAAACAAGTATACTCCAGCACGCCCGCTAAGATCCAACAATGACCTGCTCCTTGCATCCGCGACTATCACCTCCTCTCATGCTAGACTGCAGGACTTCTGTCATGCAGCACCTACCCTCTGGAACACTCTCCCTCATGCTGTCAGGCTTTGCCCTAATCTTTCTTCCTTTAAATGTTCCCTGAAGACTTGTCTGTTCAGGGAAGCCTACCACCCAACTCAATAATAAATTAATTTCACTTACTTAACATTTCCCTCATCTAACTCTGTATTAACATCTTTAATAATCTTGCAGTCCTCACCTCCTGTTTCTCAACCTCCTACCCTTCTAGATTGTAAGTTCCCACGGGAATAGGGCCCTCAATCCTTCCTGTATGTGTTTGTAAATGTTGTCCTGTCTCTTACAAGTCCTATATTGTTTTATTTAAATGAATTGTATCCATGGACAGCGCTGAGGAATATGTTGGCGCTTCATGAATAAAGTATAATAATAATAAAAAATAATCACGGAGCTGGTGGATATTAGAGACCTTGTTCTCCCCCACCTTCCGTTTGAGGATGCCCCACAGATGCTCAATAGGGTTTAGGTCAGGAGACATGCTTGGCCAGTCCATCACCTTTACCCTCAGCTTCTTTAGCAAGGCAGTGGTCATCTTGGAGGTGTGTTTGGGGTTGTTATCATGTTGGAATACTGTCCTGCAGCCCAGTTTCTGAAGGGAGGAGATCATGCTCTGCTTCAGTATGTCACAGTACATGTTGGCATTCACAGGACAGGTTCCACTCAGAACAGGCCTCGCCATGGTCGACCAAAGAAGTTAAGTGCACGTGCTCAGCGTCATATCCAGTGGTTGTCTTTTGAAAATAGACGTATGAGTGCTGCTAGCATTGCTGCAGAGGTTAAAGGGGTGGGGGGGGGTCAGCCTGTCAGTGCTCAGACCATATGCCCCACACTGCATAAAATTGGTCTGCATGGCTGTCATCCCAGAAGGTAGCCTCTTCTAAAGTTGATGCACAAGAAAGCCAGCAAACAGTTTGCTGAAGACAAGCAGATTAAGGACATGGATTACTGGAACCATGTCCTGTGATCCGATGAAACCAAGATAAAATTATTTGGTTCAGATGGTGTCAAGCGTGTGGTACAAAGACAAGTGTGTCTTGCCTACAGTCAAGCATGGTGGTGGAAGGGTCATGGTCTGGGCCTGCATGAGTGCTACCGGCACTGGGGAGCTACAGTTCATTGAGGGAACCAAGAATGACAACAAGTACTGTGACATACTGAAGCAGAGCATGATCCCCTTCCTTTGGAGACTGGGCCGCAAGGCAGTATTCACACATGATAACGACCCCAAACACACCTCCAAGACGACCACTGCCTTGATAAAGAAGCTTAGGGTAAAGGTGATGGAGTGGCCAAGCATGTCTCCAGCCCTAAACCCTATTGAGCATATGTGGGGCATCCTCAAATGGAAGGTGGGGGAGTGCAATGTTTCTAACATCCACCAGCTCCGAGATGTCATCATGGAGGAGTGGAAGAGGACTCCAGTGGCAACCTGTGAGGCTCTGGTGAACTCCATGCCCAAGAATATAAAGGCAGTGCTGGAAAATAATGGTGGCCACACAAAATATTGACACTTTGGGCCCAATTTCGACATTTCCACTTAGGGGAGTACTCACTTTTGTTGCCAACGGTTTAGACATTAATGGCTGTATGTTGAGTTATTTTGAGGGGACAGCAAATTTACACTGTTATACAGGCTGTACACTCACTACTTTACATTGTAGCAAAGTGTAATTTCTTCAGTGTTGTCACATGAAAATATATAATAAAATATTTACAAAAATGTGAGGGGTGTACTCACTTTTGTGAGATACTGTATATATGTGCATACATCTGTATTTATGTGTTTATATGTGTAAATATGTATGTGCACCTATACATACATATACACACATACACATATATATATATATATATATATATATATATATATATATATATATATATATATATATATACACACACTTTTGATCCCTTCCCAGTCAAACACCTTGAAATATACAATATCATCTTTAAACATTTTTTTTAATAGAAATAATTCAAATACCCATGTTCTTTTTATTTGTTTTGAACAGCCAATAGGATTTCAGAAGCTCTCATCCTATTGGCTGATTTGAATTTAAAGAATCAAATCAGCCAATAGGAAGGCAAGGGACACCATTTTGAAACAACTACCTTGCATTCAACTTCAGTGTACGGCAGCAACCATATGAAGAAGACGCTCCACGCAGGATGGGATCAGCTTTCAGGATGGCTCTGCGTCACCAGGATGAAGATAGAAGACACCCCCAGAATGGATTAAGACCTCGCCGCCTGGATGAAGAAGTTTCCGCCTGGATGAAGATGGATGTCCGGACTTCAGAAACCGTGAGCAGATCTTCTGGGGTTAGTGTTAGGTTTTTTTTAATTTTTTGAGGTGCGTTTATTTTTTAGATCAGGGATGGGCACTTGGAATAGAGCTGAATGCCCTTTTAAGGGCAATGCAAAAGAGCTAAATGCCCTTTTAAGGGCAATGCACATACAAATGCCCCTTTAGGGGCAATGGGTAGCTTAGGTTTTTTTAGAGTTAGTTTTTTTATTTTGGGGAGTTGGTTGGGTGGTGGGTTTTACTGTTGGGGAGACTTGGTATTTTTTACAGGTAAAGAGATTATTTCTTTAGGGCAATGCCCTACAAAAGGCCCTTTTAAGGGCTATTGGTAGTTTATTGTAGGTTAGGGGGTGTTTTTATTTTGAGGGGCTTTTTTATTTTAATAGGGCTATTAGATTAGGTGTAATTGTTTATATTTGTGATAATTTAGTTTATTTTTTGTAATCTTAGTGTTTTTTATTTTTCGTGATTTTAGTCTTAATTATTTTTGATAAACTTAGATTTTTTTAAATTTTTCATAGGATTTGTTTTTTGTTAGTTATAATTTAGATTTTAATTTTGTTTCGTAGTGTTAGGTTTTTTAAATTTGTAATTTAGATATTTTAATTGGTAGTTTATTTTATTTTATTAGAATAGTAAGGTTAGGTTAATTTATAGTTTAATGTTAGGTTTATTTTTATTTCACAGGTAAGTTTTTATTTATTTAAATAGAGTTATATTGTAATTTAAATTTAAAGTTAGGGGGGTGTTAGGTTTAGGGGTTAATAGTTTAATTTAGTGTTTTGCGATGTGGGGGGTCGGCGGTTTAGGGGTTAATAGGTTTATTTAGTGGCGAGATGTGGGAGGCTGGAGGTTTAGGGGTTAATAAAAAAATTTAATGGCGGCGATGTCGGGGAGTGGCAGATTAGGGGTTAATAACTTTATTTAGGTGTCGGCGATGTCTAACACTCTCTCCTCATTGATGTCTATGGGGGAAAGCGTGCACGAGCACGTATTCTCAGCCATTGGATTTTGTGTGGTATGGAGCTTAACGCCATCATATCGCACGGACAAGGAGGCTTTACAGAAACTTGTAATGGCAGCGCTATGGGGTGAAATAACGCAACTTTCATTGCGTTCGTTTCGCACCCTGTTTAGCACAAAACTCGTAATCTAGGTGATAGACAACTAATATTAACAAAAATCTTACACTATAGGATTCAAACAATTAAAAAACATATATTTCAATGTTAACAGAACATAAAACTATCTGATTCAGTTAGAGTTTACAAATGCACAGAAGTCACACAACTGCATGTTCCAATAGATCTAGTCAACGTGATTAAAAATATAGGAGCCTCATCTAGTCTCCCACCCCCGTATGCTAGGTTAAGGCTTGATTGGACAAGCCTGTATGACTAAAATCCAACATTTAGTGCCTGACTGGCTGTCCCTAACAACATTCTTTAGTAATACTAAAGCGGGATTAGAGAGGGCACAATGGACACATTAATGGGCATACCCCCTGTACATCACTACAAACTATAGCGATCCAATTGTAATCTAACCAAAATGTGGTTTAACAAAGACATTAAAATTAATATCTGCCTCTTGGAAAAGAGGAATCTGAATTCTATTCAATAATTGTATATTGTTACTAACTAACTCCCAATCGTACATGGCTGCTCCTGAGCTTTTCTAGATATAATTCTCAA
Organism: Bombina bombina; assembly: GCF_027579735.1. Taxonomy (NCBI): domain Eukaryota; kingdom Metazoa; phylum Chordata; class Amphibia; order Anura; family Bombinatoridae; genus Bombina; species Bombina bombina. The sequence goes on from NC_069501.1 coordinate 126,603,080, forward strand.
CAAAGTATACCAAGAGAATAAAGTCAGTTTAATAAAAGAGGTAAATTGCATGCTCTATATGAACCATAGAAGTTTAATCTTGCCTTTCAAGTCCCTTTAAAGTTTAATCCAATAGATAGTGGGTACTAATCAGATTGACTGGCAGATCATTCTTTGCCCTACTGGCTAGCTTTCCCTCAAGCTGGTAAGTGGTCCAAATATAAAGGGACAGTCTAGTCCAAATTAAACTTTCATGATTGAGCTAGGGCCTGTAATTTTAAATAACTTTTCAATTTACTTTTATCATTAAATTTGCTTTGTTCTTGGTATTCTTTGTTGAAATCTAAACCTTGGTAGGCTCATAGGCTGATTTCTAAGCCCTTGAAGGCTGCCTCTCATCTCAGTGCATTTTAGCAGTTTTTCAAAGCTAGACAGTGCTAGTTAATGCATGCCATATAGATAACATTGTGTTCACTCCTGTGGAGTTGTTTATGAGTCATAGCTGATTGGCTATAATGCAAGTCTGTCGAAAGAACTGAACTAAAGGGGCAATCTGCAGAGGTTTAGAAGTTAATCACAGAGGTAAAATGTATATTAATATAACCATGTTGGGTATACAAAACTTGGGAATCTGTAATAAAGGGATTATCTATCTTTTTCAAACAATAACAATTTTGGAGTAGACTGTCCCTTTTAGAAAGGGGAGTTTGTATCAGTTCATTGCACCCTATGCAGTTTGCTCAATAAGACAGACTTGCCAAGATACATGCTTTGGCTGCGTCACTGGTATAAAAGGGTTAATAACTAAGCTATTTTTAATGAAAGTTCTTTGTACAGTAAACAGGTCGCGGCCCACAATTTCAACTATATAGACCCTGTCCACTAGAGTAGTGCTGAAGATTGCTGGAGTCCCTGGCTGGATAACGTGAGCAAAAGGGGGTTTATCGTGGGTGTTTGCACTTGTTTGAAGTAACACACATATCACAAGTTGAAAGTAAGCGCATTTGCTCAAGCTCAATTGAATTTAATAGAGAGACTTCAGAGCTCAGGTTAACTGTTATGCTCAAATAAAAAGTTGCACAAAACACATCAAAATATTTTTAAAATTAGTTACAATCACAATAACATGTCTAAAAAAAGGAAATAAATGCTTACCTGATAAATTTATTTCTTTTACGATATGACGAGTCCACGGATTTCATCTTTGCTTGTGGGATTTAACCTCCGGCTAGCAGGAAGTGGCAAAGAGCACCACAGCAGAGCTGTATATATAGCTCCTCCCTTCCCCTCCCCCTCCAGTCATTCGACCGAAGTTAGGAAGAGAAAGGAAAAGCCAAAGGTGCAGAGGTGACTGAAGTTTAACAAAAAATAAATACCTGTCTTAGAAATGACAGGGTGGGCCGTGGACTCATCATATCGTAAAAGAAATCAATTTATCATCCTTACTTGCAGGATACAATACCAAAGCTACAGGACACAGATGAAAGGGAGGGACAAGACAGGAACCTAAACGCAAGGCACCACTGCTTGAAGAACCTTTCTCCCAAAAACAGCTTCAGAAGAAGCAAAAGTATCAAATTTGGAAAATTTGGAAAAAGTGTGAAGAGACGACCAAGTTGCAGCCTTGCAAATCTGTTCGACAGAAGCATAGTTTTTAAATGCCCATGAGGAAGCCACAGCCCTAGTGGAATGAGACGTGCTTCTTTCAGGAGGCTGCTGTCCAGCAGTCTCATACGCCAGACGGATGATACTCTTCAGCCAAGAAGAAAGAGAGGTAGCCATAGCTTTCTGGCCCCTACGCTTTCCAGAAAAAACAACAAATAATGAAGATGATTGACGGAATTCTTTAGTCGCCTGTAAGTAAAACTTCAGGGCACGGACCACGTCCAAGTTATGCAACAGACGCTCCTTCTTAGAAGAAGGATTAGGATATAATGAAGGAACAACAATTTCCTGATTAATATTCTTATTAGAAACAACCTTAGGAAGGAAACCAGGTTTGGTACGTAAAACCACCTTATCAGAATGGAAGATAAGATAAGGCAAGTCACATTGTAATGCTGAAAGCTCTGAAACTCTACGAGCAGAAGAAATAGCAACCAAAAATAAAACTTTCCAAGATAACAACTTAATATCTATGGAATGCATGGGTTCAAACTGAACCCCTTAAAGAACATTAAGAACTAAATTCAAACTCCAGGGTGGAGCAATTGGTCTAAACACAGGCTTGATTCTGGTCAGAGCCTGACAAAAAGACTGAACGTCTGGAACATCTGCCAAACGTTTGTGTATTAAAATTGACAAAGCAGAAATTTGTCCCTTTAAGGAACTTGCTGATAACCCCTTCTCCAATCCCTCTTGGAGAAAAGATAAAATCCTGGGAATCCTAACTCTACTCCATGAGTAGCCCTTGGATTCGCACCAATAAAGATATTTATGCCATATATTATGGTAGATCTTTCTAGTAACAGGCTTACGTGCCTGAATCAAAGTATCAATGACTGAATCAGAGAACCCCCGCTTAGATAAAATCAAGCGTTCAATCTCCAAGCAGTCAGTTGCAGAGAAACTAGATTTGGGTGTTGGAAGGGTCCCTGAATGAGAAGGTCCTGCCTCAATGGAAGCTTCCACGGCGGCAGAGAAGACATGTCTACTAGATCGGCATACCAAGTCCTGCGAGGCCATGCAGGCGCGATTAGAATTACTGAAGCCCTCTCCTGTTTGATCTGAGCAATCACCCGGGGCAGGAGAGCAAATGGTGGAATGACCAAGGAACTGCCAAGGCATCTATCAGTTCGGCCTGAGAATCCCTTGACCTGGATCCGTATCTTGGAAGCTTGGCATTCTGACGAGATGCCATCAGATCCAACTCCGGTCTGCCCCATCTGAGGATCAGAGTGGCAAAGACCTCCGGATGGAGTTCCCACATCTGTCTGCTTAAAAAGTCCACTTCCCAGTTATACAGTCCACTCCTGGGATGTAGATTGCTGACAGATAACAAGAGTGGGCCTCCGGCCACCGAATTATCTTGGATACTTCTGTCATCACTAAGGAACTCCTTGTTCCTCCCTGATGATTGATGTAAGCCACAGTCGTGATGTTGTCTGACTGAAAGCGAATGAATTTGGCCAAAGCCAACTGAGGCCACGCCTGAAGTGCATTGAATATTGCTCTCAATTCCAGAATATTGATTCGAAGAAGTGACTCTGACTGAGTCCACACACCCTGAGCATTCAGGGAATTCCAGACTGCACACCAACCTAGTAGGCTGGCGTCCGTCGTCACTATCACCCATGAGGGTTTGCGGAAGCACGTCCCTTGGGACAGATGATCCTGCGACAACCACCAAAGAAGAGAGTCTCTTGTCTCCTGATCCAGATCTATCTGAGGAGACAAATTTGCATAATCTCCATTCCACTGCCTGAGCATGCTCAGCTGTAGTGGTCTGAGATGAAAACGAGCAAATGGAATGATGTCCATTGCCGCCACCATCAATCCAATTACCTCCATGCACTGGGCTACTGATGGCTGAGGATTGGACTGAAGGGCTCGGCATGTATTTAGAATCTTTAACTTTCTGACCTCCGTCAAGAAAATTTTCATAGATATGGAGTCTATTAGTCTATTTCTGTGGAATTATTGAACTCTTTTCTAGATTCACCTTCCACCCGTGAGTCCTCAGAAAGGACAGAACCATGTCTGTATGAAACTTTGTCAGATGGTAAGATGACGCCTGGATCAGAATATTGTCCAGATAAGGCACCAATGCAATGCCCCGCGGCCTGAGAACCGCCAGAAGTGACCCTAGAACCTTCGTGAAGATTCTGGGTGCTGTGGCCAACCCGAAGGCAAACCTTAGGAACTGATGATGATCCTTGTGGATAGGAATATGAAGGTATGCATCCTTCAAGTCCACGGTAGTCATATATTGACCCTCCTGGATCAATGGCAGAATTGTTCGAATAGTCTCCATCTTGAAGGATGGGACTCTGAGAAACTTGTTTAGACTTTTTAGATCTAAAATAGGTCGAAACGTGCCCTCTTTTTTGGGGACCACAAAAAGATTTGAGTAAAACCGCTGCCCCTGTTTCAGTATTGGAACGGGACAAATTACTCCCATAGTAGAGAGGTCTTTTACACAACATAAGAACGCCTCTCTTTTTATCTGGTCTACAGACAATCGTGAAAGAAGAAACCTCCCCCTTGGGAGAGAATTTTTTAATTCCAGTTGATACCCATGGGCCACGATTTCCAGTGCCCAGGGGTCCTGAACATCTCTTACCCAAGCCTGGGCAAAGAGAGAAAGTCTGCCCCCTACTAGATCCGGTCCAGGATCGGGGGCCGCCCCTTCATGCTGTCTTGGTAGCAGCAGCGGGCTTCTTGGGTTGTTTACCCTTGTTCCAAATCTGGTTGGGTCTCCAGACGGGCTTAGCCTGAGCAAAAGTCCCTTCCTGTTTAGCGGAAGAAGAGGAAGAAGAGGGGACTCCTTTGAAGTTCCGAAAGGAATGAAAATTATTTTGTTTACCCCTCAGTTTAGCTGTCTTATCCTGAGGCAGGAGATGACCCTTACCTCCTGTGATGTCAGAAATGATTTCTTTCAAGTCAGGCCTGAATAGGGTTTTTCCTTTGAAAGGAATAGCCAAAATCTTTGACTTAGTTGACACATCAGCAGACCAAGATTTTAACCATAACGCTCTATGTGCTAAAATGGCAAATCCGGCATTCTTAGCCACCAATTTGGCAATCTGAAAGGTGGCATCTGTAATAAAAGAATTAGCCAGCTTAAGAGCCTTAATTCTATCAAAAATATCCTCTAAAGGAGTCTCAGTCTTAAGAGACTCTTCTAATGCATCAAACCAGAAGACCGCCGCTGTGGTAACTGGTACAATGCAGGCCGTCGGTTGTAAAAGGAAACTCTGATGAATAAACAGTTTCTTTAGAAGACCCTCCAATTTCTTATCCATAGGGTCTTTGAAAGCACAACTGTCCTCAATAGGAATAGTTGTATGCTTAGCCAGGGTAGAAATAGCTCCCTCCACCTTAGGGACTGTTTGCCAAGAGTCCCGAACAGTGTCAGATAAGGGATACATTTTCTTAAAATTAGGCGAAGGGGAGAACGGGATACCCGGTCTGTCCCATTCCCTCTTAATAATCTCCGAAATTCTCTTAGGAACCGGAAAAACATCCGTGTAAGCAGGTACCTCTAAGTATTTATCCATCTTACACAATTTCTCTGGTGGCACCACAATAGAGTCACAGTCATCCAGAGTCGCTAAAACCTCCCGAAGTAACAGGCGGAGGTGTTCAAACTTAAATCTAAAGGACATAACGTCCGAGTCCGTCAGAGGCAACACACTTCCCGAATCAGAAAGTTCCCCCTCAGACAGAAGTTCCCTGACCCCCAAATCAGATCCCTGTGAGGGTACATCGGAAATAGCTAACAAAGCATCAGAGGACTCAGTATTCACATTGACTGCTGTCCTGCTACGTTTGCCCTGTAACACTGGCAACTTAGACATAACTGCAACCATATCCTGCAGAGTAAATGAATTAGACGCGGTTGAAGAACCCGGCATCGCTTGTGCGTTAAAGGTTGTGACGCTTGGGGAGAATTTAACGGCATACCCTGATTCTCCTCAGACTGAGAATCATCCTTAGCCTTAAATAAAATTTGAGTTTTACATTGTAAGGCCCTTTCAGTACATGAGGGACAAAAAGTAAGTGGGGGTTCCACAATGGCATCTAAACACATAGAACAAGTGATTTCCTCAAGTTCAGACATGTTAAACAGACTAGCAATAGCAATAATAGTCGTTCTTAGCTTTATTTATTGACCTCTTAAGGCAAAAAACATACACAAAAAAACTTTACATAAAAAGTGTACTGCGCCTTTATATAATAAAAGCGCAACAAATTTTCTGTTATCTTTAAAACAGCATTTGTGGCAATAAAAATTGTTTTAATGTGCCCAAAATATTCTAATAATATTGCACCGGCTTGCTTAGATGTGTAAAAAGTAATATAAAATAATTTAACAGTTATGACAAAAACATTTTTATTTCTTCAGGCCCCTGCACCTCGCCACAGCTCTGCTACTTGAGAAGCTTTGAAGACCCTTCGAATGGCCAAACAAGTTAGGCCCCACCGGAGCCCAGGACTTTGCTGCCTATGCAATCCGGGTGAAACTGCGCGTCTGAGCGCGCGAAAATATGCCCCGTCCCCCGTGGGCGTAACACTAGCCGTTACAGAGACCCACATGGGTTGCAAACATGTCGTTATTAATAAAACATATAGCCATGTGCCCCTCTTACACAAGCAATGTAAATATTTATAAACAAATTGCATAAAAACATAAGGGCTCAAAACAAACAAAAACAAAAATCAAATTTTTTTTAAAATAAATGTAAATGTTTCAAATATACAGATGAAAAGTTCACCTGTAACTACAATATCAACCTTAAAGGGACACTGAACCCAAAAAAAATATTTCGTGATTCAGATAGAGCATGCAATTTTAAGCAACTTTCTAATTTACTCCTATTATCAATTTTTCTTCGTTCTCTTGCTATGTTAATTTGAAAAAGAAGGCATCTAAGCTTTTTGTTGAGGACTCTGGACAGCACTTTTTTATTGGTGGATGAATGTATCCACCAATCAGGTTGTTCACCAAAAATAGGCCGGCATCTAAACTTACATTCATTTTTTTTTTCATGCAATTTTAAGCAACTTTCTAATTTACTCCTATTATCATTTTTTTATTAATTCTCTTGGTATCTTTATTTGAAAAACAGAAATGTGAGCTTTGGAGCCGGCCCATTTTTGGTTCAGCACCCTGGGTGGTGCTTGCTTATTGGTGGCTAAATTTAGAAAAAAGAAAGAAAAAATTTGGGTTTAGTATACCTTTAATGTAAGGTAAGTATTAAGCCCTCAAAAAATATAGGAAACAAATGAATAAAGATGATTTTCATCAGTATTTATTTCTTTTCTTTATTTTCCTTGGTGCATTCATTCAGATTTTCATGACAAATGTGTATTCCTCCGAAAAACGAATGTACGAATGTACGAATCTACTGAAAACTAAAAAAAAACACATGGTAGACTTCCCAAGTCTCACATTGCTACATAGCTAGCTCTACTTTGCAGTGTGTTATTATTTCTGTTGATACCAAACAGTAGAGATCATGTTAATACAATGGCAGTGACAAGCCCTTTGTACTCCAGAATCAAATCTGATTGGCTTCTCCAAATTAGAAAACTTCAAAAAATCAAGGTATAAATCTGTTCTACACAGTTTCAGACTCTGTTGATCTATTTTAAGACTATTTTTTTTATTTATTTTTTTGATTTTCAAAGAGCTTTATTGAATACTTTGATGTTTTACAACAAGTGAGAAAATAACATATTATACAATACATTTGCATATAGAGGTTTACTGCATATGTACTGGTTATACAATAAAAACATGTATTTTTACTTTGCTCTCATTTATCCAGCTGATCAAAATTTTTATAAATCTATGTGAGTAGATGTGGACCCATTAAGCTATTGGTTGGACAGGACAAGTGGACTGTGTTTACAAAGCGTTCTGTCTGTACCCTAGCTAGGAAAATCTCTCTTGAATCCCGCAGTTAAGAGTAGAGCCAGATATGCTGATGGTGGGAACAACTTGCTTATGGCTAGTATATAACACTCAACCTTAAACACCAAGGTCTACTTCAAATAAACTATTAACTATTCGACCAGTTTAAGCAAAGCGATATATTATAGATCATTAACAGCAAGAAGTGTACTTATATATCTATATCCACCCCAGACAGTCCTGTTTATAATTAATATAACATAATCCCCTCTTGTGTCACTATGGTTATGTAAAGCGATGATAAAAGGGTTTGACTGTTAAACAAACTGAAGCCTGTTGTCTTATACCTGCATACTTTATTCTGACCTACAGTCTTGCAGTGGGTATATATCTATAATGCATGAGGAGTCTAGTTATGTCGTGCCTAGCCAGTTAAGGTTGGTGTTATAAATATTTTGCTGGCACCACGCTATTGATGTGATTAGTAATTTCCTGCGACAGCTCATTATCTGCTGATTTGTGCAGCTGCTCTTGTTGTTTCCTCCCATGGCTACGGCCGCTTACCACAGGAGAAAAACCAAATTATGATGGAGTCTGAGGGTAGCAGTACTACAGATATGATACCACCCTTAAGTGTCAAACAGGGTACATATGCATAACAATTGAACAAAAGTAGCGTGGTTACTAGGGTGAATAGGGATACAGCTGAAAACAGTACATATTGCCGTTGATCAATAAAATCCTATATTTAATATCCTAAATTCACTATATTCCACTCATAGCTCTAACGGAGGGTTACTATACACAGTCCCCGGGATCTTTCTGTCAGATACTAGTAGGGGGGAGTCTAGCAGTAGTGACCATTGAAAAGATAAACTAAGAAACATTTAACCTTAACCCTAAATTCTAACATATGAAACGCAGAGGATAATGTTAACTCCTCTCGTGAGCCACTGCATCTGCTCCTGAGTTTGTGTGAGTGATATAACAGTCCGTGAACATCTTTCTGCAGTTTATTTATTTTTTATTTTTTTTCCCTACCCCTCCATTTCTCTATGCTGCTTGTCTTCTCAGGCAATGTTAGGCATTTCAGGAACAAGCTTTGCAGTGGAGTTCGTGTCACTGACTTTGACTTATAGAGCGTCTCTTGCGTTATGTTGCCCAGGTCTAAGTTAGGGAGCGGTGAGGAGGGAGATACTGTTCCGCTGTCTGCCTGATGATTTTCTAGGTGCATCTTCAAAGATGGCGCCTGTACTTCACCAGGCTCCACTGCCACGTGGGGTCCAAATACTCCGATATTGTTCCGGTTCGGCAGATCTGAGTCGAGTGGCAGATGTGTATATAATAGGGAGGTAAGCGATCTAGTGTTATTTAATGCAGTGTGATTGCTTCCCTGAGTGGCCAATATGGACCGCTTTAATTGATAGGTGCCGTGACAGCAGGCCTCTCCGTCTGTTAGTGCACTTGGCTCACTGACCTCAACACCATATCGCACCACCCCATATGTTTCTGAGATCGGGGAGAGTTGCCCCGAGTTGCCTGTATCCTTTGATGTTAAGAGGGTTACTGCTGTGCCCAAGTCGCATTGCTGCACTATCTCTGAATGTTCTTTCAGGCAGTGATCAATCTCGCTTCTCATAGCCAATCGGTTCAGTAAGTAGTCATACGGAGCTCCCTCAATCAGCCGATTTATCAGAGCTTCCAGCTTTGCGGGAAATTCCACAGGGTATACCAACCTGATCGTATCTTCTTTGTCTGCCATATTGATTTAGTGTATCTGCTCAGTTCCCAAATGTCCCGTGCCAGCTCTATGATGTTTAACACTGATTTAATTTGATGTCCAACTAGTGATGTGAAGAGGTTCAGTAAGCCAGGGTCCCCAGCAGCACTGATAACCCGGCTCTTCCCGGGGGGGAAGTGAATGCCTAGTAGCAGGCCGCCGCCTTAGGCCTTTGTGTTCCAATCTGCAGTCCTGGCGTCATACATACAGCGAGAGGAATAAAAATAGGGTCACAAGTGACTGATCTGCAATGTCCCTGAGTTATATGCTGTTATTCTCGTTGTTATATGTCAATAATCGTCGGATTATTATAACCTCTGCTCAGAGCTCTCAGAATGTGCGTCCTGTTCAGAACGCTGCTTGGACACGCCCCCTATTTTAAGACTATTTTAACAGTTTCTTCATTTGTAATTTCTTCACTTTCTGAAAGAGGGAAAAAATAGTCACAGCTCAACATAGATGCAAAGTTAATAAACCACTGTGAAAATCACAGAGCAATGCAAAGGAAAATGTTATTGCAAGTCGGGAGTTTAATAACTTAGGCCTAGATTTTGAGTTTGGCGGTAGCCGTGAAAACCAGCGTTAGAGGCTCCTAATGCTGGTTTTAGGCTACCGCCGGTATTTGGAGTCATTCAAAAAAGGTCTAACGCTCACTTTTCAGCCGCGACTTTTCCATACCGCAGATCCCCTTACGTAGGCTGACCATATGTCCCGTTTTGAAAGGGACAGTACCGTTATTTTATGTTTCTTCCCCTGTCCCGTCGTTTCTTTAATAATATTCATTTTGTCCCATTTTGAGGGTTATTAGACTGTGCGACCAGCGCAAGTGTCATTTTTTAGCACACATACCACTTACTAACATTTTTTAAACTCCCTGCCGGCAGGAAGGGTAGTTTTTTTTTAACTGCACGGTTTGGGTTGGGTGGCCATGCCCACATGATCCATAGCACCCCGTCTATGCCGCCCGCACTCAAAATTAGGGGTGTGATCATTGAAAGCAAGTGATAGCAGGTCAGTACTCAGTCGTGAGCTGTCAGACTGAACTGAGGAGAGAGACTGGTCACGAGAGGGAAGTTAGAACTACTAGCTAGTGCCTAGTAAGGACAGGAGTCGGACTAGATCTGTCATCATCTGATGTGATGATCATCTGCCTCTGCCATCACCCGAATTAGTGGCTGACCATCACCAGAGAGATAATTCTTACCATCTTCTCGTGTCACAGTGTGAACATACAAACATAGTGATCAAGTAGATCAAATGTCTAAGTTCTGCAAGAATTGTGCATGGCCAAAGTAGGACCAGTGTCTGTGCCTGTCAATCAATTAAATTGTCATTAATTATGCTTATTATTATGCTGCTGCAGTGCTGGTTGTACAGACGTTATAAATAACAATTATCATCATCAAGTAACTATTTCCACATTTTTCTCAGTTTATCCACCATGTAACAATGATTTTGGGCAACTCAGCTAAGGATAATTGTTGGCTCAATAGTTTATATTCATGTCATAAAAGAACTTTTGTTAAAATCTTACTTTTTTTCCCTATGAATAAAGAATTTTAACCCTGTCCCGTTTTTGACATCTCAATGTCCCGTTTTTGTCTCAAAGAAATATGGTCAGCCTACCCTTACGTCATTTGCGTATCCTATCTTTTCAATGGGATCTTTCTAACTCCGGTATTTAGAGTCGTGTCTGAAGTGAGCGTTAGAAATCTAACGACAAAACTCCAGCCGCAGAAAAAAGTCAGTAGTTAAGAGCTTTCTGGGCTAACGCCGGTTCATAAAGCTCTTAACTACTGTGCTCTAAAGTACACTTACACCCATGAACTACCTATGTACCCCTAAACCGAGGTCCCCCCACATCGCCGACACTCGATTAAATTTTTCTAATCTGCCGGCCGCCACCTACGTTATACTTATGTACCCCTAATCTGCTGCCCCTAACACCGCCGACCCCTATATTATATTTATTAACCCCTAACCTGCCCCCCACAACGTCGCAGCCATCTACCTACAATAATTAACCCCTAATCTGCAGACCGCAAAGAGCCGCCACCTACATTATAGCTATGTACCCCTAATCTGCTGCCCCTAACACCGCCGACCCCTATATTATATTTATTAACCCCTAATCTGCCCCCCTCAACGTCGCCTCCACCTGCCTACACTTATTAACCCCTAATCTGCCGAGCGGACCGCACCGCTACTATAATAAAGTTATTAACCCCTAATCCGCCTCACTCCCGCCTCAATAACCCTATAATAAATAGTATTAACCCCTAATCTGCCCTCCCTAACATCGCCGACACCTAACTTCAATTATTAACCCCTAATCTGCCGACTGGAGCTCACCGCTATTCTAATAAATGTATTAACCCCTAAAGCTAAGTCTAACCCTAACACTAACACCCCCCTAAATTAAATATAATTTTAATCTAACGAAATTAATTAACTCTTATTAAATAAATTATTCCTATTTAAAGCTAAATACTTACCTGTAAAATTATTATATTTATATTATAGCTATTTTAGGATTAATATTTATTTTACAGGTAACTTTGTATTTATTTTAACCAGGTACAATAGCTATTAAATAGTTAAGAACTATTTAATAGCTAAAATAGTTAAAATAATTACAAATTTACCTGTAAAATAAATCCTAACCTAAGTTACAATTAAACACTACACTATCAATAAATGAATTAAATAAAATACCTATAATTATCTACAATTAAACCTAACACTACACTATCAATAAATAAATTAAATACAATTCCTACAAATAAATACAATGAAATAAACTAACTAAAGTACAAAAAATAAAAAAGAACTAAGTTACAAAAAATAAAAAAATATTTACAAACATTAGAAATATATTACAACAATTTTAAACTAATTACACCTACTCTAAGCCCCCTAATAAAATAACAAAGCCCCCCAAAATAAAAAAATGCCCTACCCTATTCTAAATTACTAAAGTTCAAAGCTCTTTTACCTTACCAGCCTTGAACAGGGCCCTTTGCGGGGCATGCCCCAAGAAGTTCAGCTCTTTTGCCTGTAAAAAAAAACATACAATACCCCCCCCAACATTACAACCCACCACCCACATACCCCTAATCTAACCCAAGCCCCCCTTAAATAAACCTAACACTAAGCCCCTGAAGATCTCCCTACCTTGAGTCGTCTTCACCCAGCCGAGCCAAATTCTTCATCCAAACGGAGCAAGAAGAGGTCCTCCATCCGGTAGAAGTCTTCATCCAAGCGGAGCAGAAGAGGTCTTCCATCCGATTGAAGTCTTCATCCAAGAGGCATCTTCTATCGTCATCCATCCGGAGCGGCAGCATCCTGAAGACCTCCGACGCGGAATATCCATCCTGGCCGACGACTGAACGACGAATGACGGTTCCTTTAAATGACGTCATCCAAGATGGCGTCCCTCGAATTCCGATTGGCTGATAGGATTCTATCAGCCAATCGGAATTAAGGTAGGAATATTCTGATTGGCTGATGGAATCAGCCAATCAGAATCAAGTTCAATCCGATTGGCTGATCCAATCAGCCAATCAGATTGAGCTCGCATTCTATTGACTGTTCCGATCAGCCAATAGAATGCGAGCTCAATCTGATTGGCTGATTCAATCAGCCAATCAGATTTTTCCTACCTTAATTAAATCTTGGATGACGTCATTTAAAGGAACCGTCATTCGTCGTTCAGTCGTCGGCCAGGATGGATGTTCCGCGTCGGAGGTCTTCAGGATGCTGCCGCTCCGCTCCGGATGGATGACGATAGAAGATGTCTCTTGGATGAAGACTTCAATCGGATGGAAGACCTCTTCTGCCCCGCTTGGATGAAGACTTCTACCGGATGGAGGACCTCTTCTTGCTCCGCTTGGATGAAGAATTTGGCTCGGCTGGGTGAAGACGACTCAAGGTAGGGAGATCTTCAGGGGCTTAGTGTTAGGTTTATTTAAGGGGGGTTTGGGTTAGATTAGGGGTATGTGGGTGGTGGGTTGTAATGTTGGGGGGGGTATTGTATGTTTTTTTTTACAGGCAAAAGAGCTGAACTTCTTGGGGCATGCCCCGCAAAGGGCCCTGTTCAGGGCTGGTAAGGTAAAAGAGCTTTGAACTTTAGTAATTTAGAATAGGGTAGGGCATTTTTTTATTTTGGGGGCTTTGTTATTTTATTAGGGGGCTTAGAGTAGGTGTAATTAGTTTAAAATTGTCGTAATATATTTCTAATGTTTGTAAATATTTTTTTATTTTTTGTAACTTAGTTCTTTTTTTATTTTTTGTACTTTAGTTAGTTTATTTAATTGTATTTATTTGTAGGAATTGTATTTAATTTATTTATTGATAGTGTAGTGTTAGGTTTAATTGTAGATAATTATAGGTATTTTATTTAATTCATTTATTGATAGTGTAGTGTTAGGTTTAATTGTAACTTAGGTTAGGATTTATTTTACAGGTAAATTTGTAATTATTTTAACTATTTTAGCTATTAAATAGTTCTTAACTATTTAATAGCTATTGTACCTGGTTAAAATAATTACAAAGTTACCTGTAAAATAAATATTAATCCTAAAATAGCTATAATATAATTATAATTTATATTGTAGCTATATTAGGATTTATTTTACAGGTAAGTATTTAGCTTTAAATAGGAATAATTTATTTAAGAAGAGTTAATTAATTTCGTTAGATTTAAATTATATTTAATTTAGGGGGGTGTTAGTGTTAGGGTTAGACTTAGCTTTAGGGGTTAATACATTTATTAGAATAGCGGTGAGCTCCAGTCGGCAGATTAGGGGTTAATAATTGAAGTTAGGTGTCGGCGATGTTAGGGAGGGCAGATTAGGGGTTAATACTATTTATTATAGGGTTAGTGAGGTGGATTAGGGGTTAATAACTTTATAATAATAGCGGTGCGGTCCGCTCGGCAGATTAGGGGTTAATAAGTGTAGGCAGGTGGAGGCGACGTTGTGGGGGGCAGATTAGGGGTTAATAAATATAATATAGGGGTCGGCGGTGTTAGGGGCAGCAGATTAGGGGTACATAGGGATAATGTAAGTAGCGACGGTTAACGGAGCGGCAGATTAGGGGTTAATAATAATATGCAGGGGTCAGCGATAGCGGGGGTGGCAGAATAGGGGTTAATAAGTGTAAGGTTAGGGGTGTTTAGACTCGGGGTACATGTTAGAGTGTTAGGTGCAGACGTAGGAAGTGTTTCCCCATAGGAAATAATGGGGCTGCGTAAGGAGCTGAACGCGGCTTTTTTGCAGGTGTTAGGTTTTTTTTCAGCTCAAACAGCCCCATTGTTTCCTATGGGGGAATCATGCACAAGCACGTTTTTGAGGCTGGCCGCGTCCGTAAGCAACTCTGGTATCGAGAGTTGAAGTTGCGTTAAATATGCTCTACGCTCCTTTTTTGGAGCCTAACGCAGCCTTTCTGTGGACTCTCAATACCAGAGTTATTTTAAAGGTGCGGCCAGAAAAAAGCCAGCGTTAGATACGCGGGTTGTTACCGACAAAACTCTAAATCTAGCCGTTATTTTACTAAGCTCCATAGCAGCACGAAACTGAACAGCCACCTAGGAAAAAGTTTTATTCTTTAACGTAATGCATATTATTTTCTCCTGTGTTTTGTTTTCTTATGCACCTGATATTTTACTTTTTAGTAGGTAGCTTTTTAATTTTTCACTTCATTTGTGTTTTTTATGTTTACTCCTTTTTGTCTGTGTTCTATTTTCTGGTTTATTAATTTGTTAAAAACATTACTACATTGCACAAGCTTGTCCACTCATTACGTGTGTAGCACTATCGTTTGTGTGCATTGGAGCACTTTACAATTTTTACTGTAAATATTATACATTCCAATGTTCTGCACATAGCAGAATATGTTTTATGTGTTATATATACTGTATATATATATATATATATATATATATATATATATATATATATCATTATATCTATGCTGATATATAATCATGTATATATAGGTATAAATATATATTTGTCCAAATATCCATCAGATATATATTTAAATATATCTTTACGAATAAATAGACCATATTCTGCTATATGCAGAACATTGGATTATGAAATATGCCATATTATTTTCTTATGTTGTGCTTTTTTGGCTCCATTGAAGTCTACAAATGCGATTTTGCATTCACGACTTCTCAAAGTCTGTTACCGTGACTTTGCGAAGACGAAAGCGCAACCTTTTTACTTTTAACTCGTAATATGAGCGCGAATCTTAGTGTGCAAAAAATGTCTTCTAGCGGTTTTAAAGCTCAAACGCAAGTGCAAACTACTGCTGAACTCGGAATCAATTCAAAACCTATGTGTATATATTGATGTCATCATTACTTGGTTGCCATATTTGTTTTGTGTCAGCTGTCATCTTTCTTACAATCTCATGTAATCTCAATATGCGTATTGAATTAATTATTGCCTCAAAAAATTTAGAAAAAAGAAAGAATAAATTTGGGTTTAGTATACCTTTAAGGTAAGGTAAGTATTAAGCCCTCAAAAAATATAGGAAACAAATGAATAAAGATGATTTTCATCAGTATTTATTTGTTTTCTTTATTTTCCTTGGTGCATTCATTCAGATTTTCATGACAAATGTGTATTCCTCCGAAAAACGAATGTGCATCTCTACTGAAAACTAAAAAAAAACACACAGTAGACTTCCCAAGTCTCACCTTGCTACATAGCTATCTCATATTCTTTAACGTAATGCATATTATTTTCTCCTGTATTTTGTTTTCTTATGCACCTGATATTTTACTTTTTAGTAGGTAGCTTTTTAATTTATCACTTCATTTGTGTTTTTTATGTTTACTCCTTTTTGTCTGTGTTCTACTTTTTGGTTTACTACTTTGTTAAAAACATTACCACATTGCACAAGCTTGTCCACTCATTACGTGTGTAGCACTATTGTTTGTGTGCATTGGAGCACTTTACAATTTTTACTGTAAATATTATACATTCCAATGTTCTGCACATAGCAGAATATGTTTTATGTATTTTATATATATATATATATATATATATATATATATATATATATATATATATATATATATATATATATATATATATATATATATATATATATCATTATATCTATGCTGATATATAATCATGTATATATAGGTATAAATATATATTTGTCCAAATATCCATCAGATATATATTTAAATATATCTTTACGAATAAATAGACCATATTCTGCTATGTGCAGAACATTGGATTATGAAATATGCCATATTATCTTCTTATGTTGTGCTTTTTTTGGCTCCATTGAAGTCTACGAATGCGATTTTGCATTCACGGCTTCTCAAAGTCTGTTACCGTGACTTTGCGAAGACGAAAGCGCAACCTTTTTACTTTTAACTCGTAATATGAGCGCGTTTCTTAGTGTGCAAAAAATGTCTTCTAGCGGTTTTAAAGCTCAAACGCAAGTGCAAACTACTGCTCAACTCGGAATCAATTCAAAACCTATGTGTATATATTGATGTCATTACTTGGTTGCCATATTTGTTTTGTGTCAGCTGTCATCTTTCTTACAATCTCATGTATTTAATGCAAAGCTTTTTACATTGTATTTTTTAAGGTTTTCAAATTCAAGCTTATACTTGTTTACCATATTTATAAAAATATATATATACAGGAGGATTCTTCAGCCAATTCAGGGTAAAGTGAAGATCTTAGAATGTGCTGGAGAACAGTAAGTAATATAGTATTTTATTTTAAGGTGTTTTTTTGTTTTTCTTAATAAAACAAAGGGTTTAGGTGTAGGGTGGGTATCACAACTGGGAAACAGGTTGATTTAGGAGCAGTTTTAAAAACTGAGAGTTTTCATGGGGGAGGAATATACTTAGGGCTAGATTACAAGTAGATTACAAGCAGTAGTTTGTGCCAAATCATTGTTATTTAGATATTGTACAAAGGATTAAATCTCTGTCTCATCTCCCTGACAAATAAATATCAGGTCATCAATATATCTCCCATAAAATATGCTTATTGAATTAATTATTATCTCCAAAAATGTGGAATATCTCCCAACCATATAAAGATTAGACAACAACCCCCACACTATCCATATCTCACCATTCCTTCTCTCATTCCCTATGCTGTCCTCTCATGAACTACTCTGTTTCCTTAGAAACACTTCCCCCTCTAACTCTCCTGTGTCTAGTCATACGCTCTCCTATAAATCTCACTCTCACCTTCTGTCACTCTCACTGCTACTACTGCTTGCTGCTGGTAAAGTCTCTCCTAACCCTGGCCCTGCAGCAATCACCACACTTTTACACTCTCGCTCTCATCTCCATTAACCCACAGCGCCTATCCCCTCTCTTTTCTTGTGCCCTCTGGAATGTCTGCAACAAGCTTACAACTGTTCACTACCTGTTTGTTTCCAACGCTTTAAACCTTTTAGCAATTACTGAAACCTGGCTATCTTCCTCTGACACTGCTTCCATTGCTGCTCTCACTCATGGTGGTCTTCACTTTAGCCATACACTTAGGCCAGGTGAGAGACATGGTGGCAGTGTTGGCATCTTACTCTCCCCCTCTTGTTGCTATCAGTACCTATCTCCATTTCCATCTCTCTCCTTTTCTTCCTTTGAAGTCCACTGCATTTACCTGTTCTCCCCCCTCTCTCTCTGAGTGGCAGTTATCTATCGCCCCCCTGGACCAACCTCCCAATTCCTTGACAACTTTGCTGCCTGGCTTCCTCACTTTCTCTCTACAAATACACCTACCCTAATTCTGGGGGACTTCAACATCCCTATTGACAACCCATCTGCCCCTACTGCCTCTAAACTTCTCTCACTCACTAACTCCTTTGGCCTCTCACAATCCCCCCTATTCCCTACTCACCGTAATGGACACTCTATTTATCTGGTATTCTCCTATCTCTGCTCTCTCTCTCTGATGTTGCCTGTCGACCATTTCCCATCTCTGACCACCATCTGCTCACCTTTAATCCCAATATAGATGCTAAACCTACTTCCCCCTCTCGCCCCCGCAACAGTAGAAATCTGCACACTGTGGATCCTCCCCAACTCTCCAATCTTATTCATATACCCCTCTCCCACACTTCCACGATATCCTGCCCTGACCTTGCTATAACCCACTATAACAATACTCTCTCCGCTGCACTTGACACTCTCGCTCTGCCCCAACTTTGCAAAGCCCCACGTCATCAGCTCCAGCCCTGGCACTCCCAACAAACACGCTACCTACAAAAATGCTCACGCACTGCTGAACGTGCCTGGAGGAAATCCCACTCTGAACCTGATTTCCTGCACTATAAATTCACTCTTTACTCTTACACCTCTGCCCTTCGCTTAGCTAAGCAAACATACTTCTCTTCTCTTATATCCACTCACTCTTCAAACCCTAAAAGATTCTTCTCCATCTTCAACTCTCTCCTATACCCACCTGCACCCCCCCATCTGCATTCAGTGCTCAAGACCTTGCTGACTATTTTTTCAATAAAACACTTGCCATCCAAAAAACATCCCAACACAAACCTGCAATCTCCCAACTTCACTCCCAGTCACCCCCTCTGCCACTCTCTGCACCCTCCTCCCAACCACTGAGAGCGAAGTTCCTACGGGAATAGGGCCCTCAATTCCCCCTGTTTTTGTCTGTAAAATTTTGTCTTATCATATTGTTTCTCCATTGTACTGTTATCCTTGTACCCATGAGCAGCGCTGCAGAATCTGTTGGCGCTTTATAAATAAAGAATAATAATAATAATTTGCATATGTGCAAATTAGGCCCCATGGCTGTTCCTCACTTTTGGAGATAAAATGGATCTTTAAAGGAAAAAAAGTTATGAGTTAATAAAAATTCAGTGACCCTCAAAATGTATTCACAAAAAGGAGGTGGGAAAGTTTGTTCTCTTATACAGAAAGAATTGTAGGGCTTGTAAGCCTAAATTATGTGGAATAGAACTATATAGAGACATGACATCTATGGTCAGCCATCTATAGTTTTCATTCCATTCTATTTTATTCAGTAGTCTAATTAAATCTTTGGAATAGCTTAATCCATGGCAAAAGCTAACTGTATTATATACAAGCAACGTTAAACTTAGATTATTTAAATCAGCTAAATTTAAAATATAAAAAAAATTATTAAATGAGGATAAAAAAGGGTTGAACAGTCATGCTCTGTTTTTAATTGGATACTACTGTGTATACGAAGGAGAGAACATGGGACGCAAACCAATCTATGATTAAAGCTGACAAGCTGAAATGCGTCAGACAAATCTTGCTGTCCTGCATGCTTCTGTATTTTAACTATTGATGTTTTTAATAAAGCATTTGATTTTGTAGAAATGCCTTCCTCATTGTTTTTATAAAGGAGCCTTCATGTTCACATACTAATTCTAAATGGCAAAGGGTTAAGTGACTATGTAACTGCTGATGTTTAGAGAATAACGCCCACTTGAATTTGTGATTGGCTCTTTGTTTAATTGGTAAGGGGTTGAGTGTTGGTGTTGTATGGTGTTTTATTAGCTTAACAAAAGCGCAGGAGCTCCAAACGTTTCCTACTCTGAGCCAAATAAAGAGGCTTCAACTTTCTTCCATTTGCATAAAGGGGCTTATTTACTATGGTGCGAGCAGACATGAGCCGATATAGCGGATCATGTCCGCTGCACATCGATAAATGCCGACAGCATACGTTGTCGGCATTTATCATGCACTAGCAGTTCTGGTGAACTTCTGGTGGAACGCTGCCCCCTGCAGATTCGTGGCCAATCGGCCTCTAGCAGGGGGTATCAATCAACTCTATCGTATTTGATTCGGTTGATTTCTGTCAGCCGCCTCAGAGCAGGTGGACAAGTTATGGAGCAGCTGTCTTTATACCGCTGCTTCATAACTTCTGTTTCTGGTGAGCCAAACAAGGGGCACCAACCTCCATACGGAGCTTGATAAATATGCCCTATAGTGTTTTCTTTGGGTCAAAAAGAGGGGTGACCCTGAAAGTCTGCACCCATGCATTAGAATTAATTTTGACGTTTGATGATAAAGTAAGGTGCTGGTCTTTATTTGTTGTTTTGAAAAGAAGATAAAAGTTTAAGCTTTTAAAAATGTTTCTTAGTTTCTTTCATGTAATTGGCAAGAGTCCATGAGCTAGTGACGTATGGGATATACAATCCTACCAGGAGGGACAAAGTTTCCCAAACTTCAAAATGCCTATAAATACACCCCTCACCACACCCACAATTCAGTTTTATAAACTTTGCCTCCTATGGAGGTGGTGAAGTAAGTTTGTGCTAAGATTTCTACCTTGATATGCGCTTCTCAGCATTTTGAAGCCCAATTCCTCTCAGAGTGCAGTGAATGTCAGAGGGATGTGAAGTGAGTATCACCTATTGAATGCAATGGTTTTCCTCACGGGAGATCTATTTCATAGGTTCTCTGTTATCGGTCGTAGAGATTCATCTCCTACCTCCCTTTTCAGATCGACGATATACTCTCATATACCATTACCTCTACTGATAACTGTTTCAGTACTGGTTTGGCTATCTGCTATATGTGGATGGGTGTCTTTCGGTAAGTATGTTTTTATTACTTAAGACACCTCAGCTATGGTTTGGCACTTTATGCATTAATATAAAGCTCTGAATATATGTATTGTACTTTGCCATGAGTCAGGTTCATGTATTTCCTTTTTGCAGACTGTCAGTTTCATATTTGGGGAAATAAATATATTAAGAAATATTTTTCTTACCTGGGGTTTAAAATTGACTTAATTTTTCTTTGCAAATTGCGGGCAGGATTAGGCCCGCAGGTGCGCCAAATGCTAGACTTTATTACGTCATTCTTGGCGCGAGAATATTTGGCGCGAAAGTACGTCCGTTGACGCAAGTTCATCATTTCCGGCGTCATAGTTGACACTGAGTTCCTTACACAAGGTTGCGTCGTTAGGGATGCGAGTGTCCGGACGTTGTTGGCGCCAAAAAAATTTCAGTTACGTGGTGCGTCATACTTGGGGCCAAATTTTTTCATTATTTTTTCACCCCATTGCATTTTGCCTCTTGCCTTTTTCTATGTCAGAGGGCTATGCTATCTGCATTTTTTCCCATTCCTGAAACTGTCATATAAGGAAATTGATCATTTTGCTTTATATGTTGTTTTTTCTTTTACATTTTGCAAGATGTCTCAATCTGATCCTGTCTCAGAAGTATCTGTTGGAACTTTGCTGCCTGATATCGGTTCTACTAAAGCTTTACAAATTTGTTGTAAACTTGTGGAGATTCTGAGGCCTAGTTATCAACATGCCTACTTACCTGCCTTCGCCGGCCCAATACGCCCGCCTAAGCTCGCCTACCATTGCCACCGAGGACCTGAAAAATCTCACCAAAGTTATCAAAAAAACTGTCAAAAAGCCACGCACCAAGTACGGGGCGATGAGCAGCGGACTGTGATAGTTATAACTCATCCGATCTCGCTGCTCTTCGGCTTTTTGACAGCTTTATTGACAAGCTGTCACTAAGCACTCAAACTAACTATACTGTTCTACCCCCTATACCGGCGCCCCCGGAGCCCCCCGCAACTAAATAAAGTTATTAACCCCTAAACCGCCACTCCCGGACACTGCAGCAACTATAATAAATGTATTAACCCCTAAACCGCCGCTCCCGGAGCCCACCGACACCTATATAATACCTAGTAACCCCTATCCTGCCCCCCCTATACCGCCGCCACCTATAATAAATTTATTAACCCCTATCCTACACTATCATTAAATTAATTAAATAAATTAGCTACAAATAACTACAATTAAATAAACTAACTAAAGTACAAAAAATAAAAAAGCTAAGTTACAAAAAATAAAAAAATAAAAAAAATAAAAAAAATAAGTTACAAACATTTCAAAAATATTACAACAATTTTAAGCTACTTACACCTAATCTAAGCCCCCTAATAAAATAACAAATCCCCCAAAATAAAAAAATGCCCTACCCTATTCTACATTAAAAAGTTAACAGCTCAATTACCTTACCAGCCCTTAAAAGGGCCTTTTGCGGGGCATGCCCCAAAGAAAACAGCTCTTTTGCCTGTAAAATAAAAATACAACCCCCCAACATTAAAACCCACCACCCACATACCCCTACTCTAACCCAAACCCCCCTTAAATAAACCTAACACTACCCCCCTGAAGATCATCCTACCTTTAGCCGTCTTCAGCCAGCCGACCACCGATGGAACCGAAGAGGAGATTCAGAGCGGCAGAAGTAATCATCCAAGGGGCGTTGAAGAAGTTTTCCATCCGATTGAAGTCATCATCCAGGCGGCGTCTTTAATCTTCATCCATCCGGAGCGGAGCCATCTTCAGACAAGCCTACGCAGAGCCATCTTCTTCCACCGACGACTGAACGATGAATGACGGTTCCTTTAAGTGACGTCATCCAAGATGGCGTCCCTCGAATTCCGATTGGCTTATAGGATTCTATCAGCCAATCGGAATTAAGGTAGGAAAAATCTGATTGGCTGTTACAATCAGCCAATCAGATTGAAGTTCAATCCAATTGGCTGATACAATCAGCCAATCAGATTGAGCTCGCATTCTATTGGCTGTCCCGATCAGCTAATAGAATGCAAGCTCAATCTGATTGGCTGATTGGATCAGCCAATCAGATTTTTCCTACCTTAATTCCGATTGGCTGATAGAATCCTATCAGCCAATCGGAATTCGAGGAATGCCATCTTGGATGACGTCACTTAAAGGAACCGTCATTCATCGTTCAGTCATCGGTGGAAGAAGATGGCTCCGCGTAGGCTCGTCTGAAGATGGCTCCGCTCCGGATGGATGAAGATTGAAGACACCGCATGGATGATGACTTCAATCGGATTGAAGACTTCTTCAGCGCCCCTTGGATGATGACTTCAGTCGAATGGAAGACTTCTTCAGCGCCCCTTGGATGACTTCTGCCGCTCCGGATCTCCTCTTCGGTTCCATCGGTGGTCGGCTGGCTGAAGATGGCTAAAGGTAGGATGATCTTCAGGGGGGTAGTGTTAGGTTTATTTAAGGGGGGTTTGGGTTAGAGTAGGGGTATGTGGGTGGTGGGTTTTAATGTTGGGGAGGGGTTGTATTTTTATTTTACAGGCAAAAGAGCTGTTGTCTTTGGGGCATGCCCCGCAAAAGGCCCTTTTAAGGGCTGGTAAGGTAATTGAGCTGTTAACTTTTTAATGTAGAATAGGGTAGGGCATTTTTTTATTTTGGGAGGATTTGTTATTTTATTAGGGGGCTTAGATTAGGTGTAAGTAGCTTAAAATTGTTGTAATATTTTTTAAATGTTTGTAACTTTTTTTTTTTTTTGTAACTTAGTTTTTTTAATTTTTTGTAACTTTTTCTTTTTTCTTTTTTGTACTTTAGTTAGTTTATTTAATTGTATTTAATTGTAGTTATTTGTAGCTAATTTATTTAATTAATTTAATGATAGTGTAGGGTTAGGTTTAATTGTAACTTAGGTTAGGATTTATTTTACAGGTAATTTTGTATTTCTTTTAGCTAGGTAGTTATTAAATAGTTAATAACTATTTAATAACTATTCTAACTAGCTAAAATAAATACAAAGTTACCTGTAAAATAAAAATAAATCCTAAAATAGCTACAATGTAATTATTAATTACATTGTAGCTATCTTAGGGTTTATTTTACAGGTAAGTATTTAGTTTTAAAAAGGATTAATTTAGTTAATAAGAGTTATAATATTTAGATTTATTTAATTAATATTTAAGTTAGGGGGGGTTAGGGTTAGACTTAGGTTTAGGGGTTAATAATTTTATTATAGTTGCGGCGGTGTAGGGGGGGCAGGAGAGGGGTTCATAAATTTATTATAGGTGGTGACGGTGTAGGGGGGCAGATTAGGGGTTAATAAGTTTAATATAGGTGGCGGTGGGGTCCGGTAGTGGCGCTTTATGGGTTAATAACTTTATTTTGTTGCAGCGGTGTAGGGGGGGACAGATTAGGGGTTAATATGTATAATGTAGCTTGCGGTGGGCTCCGGGAGTGGTGGTTTAGGGGGTAATACATTTATTTAGTTGCGGCGGTGTAGGGGGGGACAGATTAGGGGTTAATATGTATAATGTAGCTTGCGGTGGGCTCCGGGAGCAACGGTTTAGGGGGTAATACATTTATTTAGTGGCGGCGGTGTAGGGGGCGGACAGATTATGGGTGTTTAGACTTGGGGTACATGTTAGGGTGTTAGGTGTAGACAGCTCTTATAGGAATCAATGGGATGTCGGGCAGCAGCGAACATGAAATTTCGCTATGGTCAGACTCTCATTGATTTCTATGGGATCTGCTGCCTTCAGGGCGGCGGTTTGAAAACCAGGTACGCTGGGCCGGAAAAGTGCAGAGCGTACCTGCTAGTTTTTTGATAACTAGCAAAAGTAGTCAGATTGTGCCGAACTTGTGTGCGGAACATCTGGAGTGATGTAAGAATCGATCTGTGTCCGGCGGATCGAAGCTTACGTCACTAAATTCTACTTTTGCCGGTGTGTAGGGCTTGATAACTAAGGCGAATCAGCCTCGCCACAAATACTCTGCAGAATTCCAGCGTATTTGAGGTTGACGGCTTGATAACTAGGCCTCTATATATCCGAATGTCATTTGTAATAGTTGTCATGATAAACTTTTATATGCAGATAATGTGTCCATCAGTAATAGTACATTGCTGGTTGCAGTTCCTTCAACTTCTAATGTACATAATATACCTATGAATTTTAAAGAATTTGTTACTGATTCTATTCAGAAGGCTCTGTCTGCTTTTCCGCCTTCTAATAAACGTAAAAGGTCTTTTAAAACTTCTCATAAGGTTGATGAAATTTTTAATGACCAACAACATAATGAATTATCCTCCTCTGATGTGGATGTATCTGATTCAGAAGATCCTTCCTCAGATAATGACACTGAGAAATCTACTTATTTACTTAAAATGGAGTATATTCGTTCTTTGTTAAAAGAAGTGTTAATTACTTTGGATATTGAGGAAACTAGTTGTCTTGACATTAAAACTAGTAAACGTTTAAATTCTGTTTTTAAACCTCCTGTGGTTACTCCAGAGGTTTTTCCTATTCCTGATGCTATTTCTGATATTATTTCTAAGGAATGGAATAAGCCGGGTACTTCTTTTATTCCTTCTTCAAGGTTTAAAAAATCGTATCCTTTACCAGCAATTTCAATAGAGTTTTGGGAAAAGATCCCCAAAGTAGATGGGGCTATTTCTACTCTTGCTAAACGTACCACTATTCCTATGGAAGATAGTACTTTTTTTAAAGATCCTTTAGATAGGAAACTTGAATCTTATCTAAGGAAAGCCTATTTATATTCAGGTAATCTTCTCAGGCCTGCAATTTCTTTGGCTGATGTTGCAGCTGCATCAACTTTTTGGTTGGAGAATTTAACGCAACAAGAATTGGATTCTGACGTATCTAGCATTGTTTGCTTACTGCAACATGCTAATCATTTTATTTGTGATGCCATTTTTGATATTATCAAAATTGATTGTTAGATCCATGTCTTTAGCTATTTTAGCTAGAAGAGCTTTGTGGCTTAAATCTTGGAATGCTGATATGACATCTAAGTCTAGATTTCTATCTCTTTCATTTCAAGGTAATAATTTATTTGGTTCTCAGTTGGATTCTATTATTTCAACTGTTACTGAGGGAAAGGGAGTTTTTTTGCCTCAGGATAAAAAAACCTAAGGGTAAATCTAAGGCTTCTAACCATTTTCATTCCTTTCGTCAAAATAAAGAACAAAAACCTAATCCTTCCCCCTAGGAATCTGTTTCCAATTGGAAGCCTTCCTCAAATTGGAATAAATCCAAGCCATTTAAGAAACCAAAATCAGCCCCTAAGTCCGCATGAAGGTGCGGCCCTCATTCCAGCTCAGCTGGTAGGGGGCAGATTAAGGTTTTTCAAGGATGTTTGGATCAATTCTGTCCAAAATTATTGGATTCAGAACATTGTCTCTCAGGGGTATCGAATAGGATTCAGAGTAAGACCTCCTGTGAGAAGATTTTTTTCTCTCACACATCCCAGCAAATCCAGTAAAAGCTCAGGTTTTCCTGAAGTGTGTTTCAGACCTGGAGTTATCTGGGGTAATCATACCAGTTCCTTTTCAGGAACAGGGTCTCGGTTTTATTCAAATCTATTCATTGTCCCAAAGAAGGAAAATTCATTCAGACCAGTTCTGGATCTGAAAATTTTGAATCCTTATGTAATAGTACCAACTTTGAAAATGGTAACTATAAGGACTATTCTACCTTTTGTTCAGCAAGGACATTATATGTCCACAATAGACTTGCAGGATGCATACCTTCATATTCCGATTCATCCAGATCATTATCAGTTCCTGAGATTCTCTTTTCTAGACAAGCATTACCAATTTGTTGCTCTTCCGTTTGGCCTAGCGACAGCTCCAAGAATCTTTTCAAAGGTTCTCGGTGCCCTGCTCTCTGTAACCAGAGAGCAGGGTATTGCGGTGTTTCCTTATTTGGATGATATCTTGGTACTAGCTCAGTCTTTACGTTCTGCAGAATCTCACACAAATCAACTAGTGTTGTTTCTTCAGAAACATGGTTAGAGGATCAATTTACCAAAAAGTTTCTTGATTCCTCAGACAAGGGTCATCTTTTTAGGTTTCCAGATAGATTCAGTGTCTATGACTCTGTCTCTAACAGACAAGAGACGTTTAAAATTGGTTGCAGCTTGTCAATACCTCCAGTCTCAGTCATTCCCTTCAGTGGCTATGTGCATGGAAGTTTTAGGTGTCATGACTGCAGCTTCGGAAGCAATCCCCTTTGCTCGTTTTCACATGAGACCTCTCCAGCTTTGTATGCTGAATCAATGGTGCAGGGATTATACAAAGATATCACAATTAATATCCTTAAATCTCAATGTTCGACACTCTCTAACATGGTGGTTAAATCACCAGCGTTTAGTTCAAGGGGCTTCTTTTGTTTGGCCAACCTGGACTGTGATCACAACAGATGTGAGTCTTTCAGGTTGGGGAGCTGTTTGAGGATCTCTGACAGCCCAAGGGGTTTGGAAATCTCAAGAGGCGAGATTACCAATCAATATTTTAGAACTCCGTGCAATTTTCAGAGCTCTTCAGTTTTGGCCTCTGTTAAAGAGAGAACCGTTCATTTGTTTTCAGACAGGCAATATCACAACAGTGGCATATCATCAGGGTGGGACTCACAGTCTCCAAGCTATGAAAGAAGTATCTCGGATACTTGTTTGGGCGGAATCCAGCTCCTGTCTAATTTCTGCAGTGCATATCCCAGGTGTAGACAATTGGGAGGCGGATTATCTCAGCCGTCAGACTTTACATCCGGGGGAGTGGTCTCTCCATCCAGATGTGTTTTCTCAGATTGTTCAGATGTGGGGTCTTCCCGAGATAGATCTCATGGCCTCTCATCTAAACAAGAAACTTCCCAGATACCTGTCCAGGTCCTGGGATTTTCAGGCGGAAGCAGTGGATGCATTGACACTTCCTTGGTGTTATCAACCTGCTTATATTTTCCCGCCTCTAGTTCTTCTTCCAAGAGTGATCTCCAAAATCATCATGGAACAATTGTTTGTGTTGCTGGTGGCTCCAGCATGGCCTCACAGGTTTTGGTATGCGGATCTTGTTCGGATGTCCAGTTGCCAACCTTGGCCACTTCCGTTAAGGCTGGACCTATTGTCTCAATGTCCGTTTTTCCATCAGGATCTCAAATCATTAAATTTGAAGGTGTGGAAATTGAACGCCTGGTGCTAAGTCATAGAGGTTTCTCTGACTCAGTGATTAATACTATGTTACAAGCTTGTAAGTCTGTCTCTAGAAAGATTTATTATCGAGTTTGGAAGACTTACATTTCATGGTGTTCCTCTCATAAATTCTCTTGGCATTCTTTTAGAATTCCTAGCATTTTACAGTTTCTTCAGGATGGTTTGGATAAAGGTTTGTCTGCAAGTTCCTTTAAAGGACAAATCTCTGCTATTTCTGTTTTATTCCACAGAAAAATTGCTTAACTTCCTGATATTCACTGTTTTGTACAGGCTTTAGTTCGTATCAAGCCTGTCATTAAATCAATCTCTCCTCCTTGGAGTCTTAATTTGGTTTTGAAGTCTTTACAGGCTCCTCCATTTGAGCCTATGCATTCTTTGGATATTAAACTACTTTCTTGGAAAGTGTTGTTCCTTTTGGCCATCTCTTCTGCTAGAAGAGTTTCTGAGCTATCTGCTCTTTCTTGTGAATCTCCTTTTCTGATTTTTCATCAGGATAAGGCAGTTTTGCAGACTTCATTTAAATTTTTACCTAAGGTTGTGAATTCTAACAACATTAGTAGAGAAATTGTTGTCCCTTCCTTGTGTCCTAATCCTAAGAATTCTTTGGAAAGATCCTTACATTCTTTGGATGTGGCGAGAGCTTTGAAATATTATGTTGAAGCTACTAAAGATTTCAGGAAGACTTCTAGTCTATTTGTTATATTTTCTGGTTCTAGGAAAGGTCAGAAGGCTTCTGCTATTTCCTTGGCTTCTTGGTTAAAGCTTTTGATTCATCAAGCTTATTTGGAATCGGGTCAGGCCCCGCCTCAGAGAATTACAGCTCATTCTACTAGATCAGTCTCCACTTCGTGGGATTTTAAGAATGAAGCTTCAGTTGATCAGATTTGCAAAGCGGCGACTTAGTCCTCTTTGCACACATTTACTAAATTCTACCATTTTGATGTATTTGCTTCTTCAGAAGCAGTTTTTGGTAGAAAAGTTCTTCAGGCAGCTGTTTCAGTTTGATTCTTCTGCTTATGTTTTAAGTTTTTCTTGTCATTAAAGAATAAACTTATATTTTGGGTTGTGGATTATTTTTTTAGCGGAAAATGGCTGTTCTTTATTTTTATCCATCCCTCTCTAGTGACACTTGCGTGGAGTTCCACATCTTGGGTATTGATATCCCATACGTCACTAGCACATGGACTCTTTCCAATTACATGAAAGAAAACATAATTTATTTTAGAATTTACCTGATAAATTAATTTCTTTCATATTGGGAAGGGTCCATGAGGCCCACCCTTTTTATGGTGGTTATGATTTTTTTGTATAAAGCACAATTATTTCCAAATTCCTTTGTTGATGCTTTTTACTCCTTTCTTTATCACCCCACTACTTGGCTATTTGTTAAACTGAATTGTGGGTCCATGGTGGTGAGGGGTGTATTTATAGGCATTTTGAGGTTTGGTAAACTTTGCCCCTCCTGGTAGGATTGTATATCCCATACGTCACTAGCTCATGGACTCTTGCCAATATGAAATAAATGAATTTATCAGGTAAATTCTTACATAGATTATGTTTTTTCAGTTTCATGCCTTTGTACATGAGGACACGCCCGAGCATAAAATTATATGCTCTATTTAAATATTAATTTTGAGTTTTACGTATCTTTAATGACCTTTCTTTGTATCATATATATATATATATATATATATATTTTATTTTTTATTTTTTTTTAAATAGCGAAACGAAATGACAAAAACAATTGTGAGTTTAAGTTCTCTGCATTCCCCGGGTAGGATGTTCTGGGTAAGTGGGCTATATTTTACAGTTATGCTTGTATGCAGTGTATTGAGGGAGATTTCAGCACTCAAGGTGATCATTTTGATTAAGAAATTGCTGAAACCTGAAAGTTCCCTGCTTTTTGTGTTTGAGGAAAAAAAATGAAATAAAAGTAGCATTTAGGTAATTTATATATTGTCCCACATTTCACCAATATTTTTCTTTTTGTTGTATAGATGTACCAGCAGGTACCCACTGAACAAGTCCAGTTGAAGAATGCTCCATATACTCACTAAAATACATAACATCATTTTCCAGACGTTTCCCACATACTGTCTGTTTAAAAAAAAAGTTTGAATCAACACAATTTTCTAATACTGAATAGATAGTATTCTATGGAAAGTGATTAAGTCTCCCAGTTGATTAATTAGATCCATACCAGTGAATAACAAAAACAAAACAAATTAAATTAAATTTCTTATATTAAAAATATTTAAATGAAAAATGCATTGATCCAAATAAAGTAAAAATAAACGACTTATAAAAAGTGATGTAAAAAAGATCTGACATGAGCTTATGCAAAGTATATATTAGTAATTAAGCACTACATTAAAAAACATCTGCAGACAAAATAAATTCTTTAAGGTAATTTTAAACTACCTTTGTGAGTCACATTTGCGGTGGGTTCTTTTGGAGTACAGGAGAATCTCCCTGAAATGTTTATATTATAGGCCCCATTACATATGTGGCGCCGCCCGCAAAAGCCGGTGACAAGGACTTACGTGGCGAAAATTGACAAATCTTACTCCATTTTTACCTCAAAATAAAAGGCAGCCGTAGCAAGCCTTGCGCTGAGTATGAGAGCACCATAACTCCCGAAAATGCCATGAAAAATAAACTAACACCTAATGTATGCGCAATGTCTATCTACCTGTCAACCGCAATCCCCTAATGCAATAACTAATAAAGTGAATTAACCCCTATATCCGCCATCAAACCCATACCGCAAGTAATAACTAAATTATTAACCCCTAAATCCGCCAACCCCAACATCACAAACTACCTATTAAAACTATTAACCCCTAATCCGCCATTAACCCACAACGCAAACTACCTATTAAAACTATTAACCCCTAAACCACCAAAGCCCACAACGCAATAAACCTATTAAAGTATTAACCCCTAATCCGCCAAAGCCCACAACGCAATAAACCTATTAAAACTATTAACCCCTAAACCGCCAAAGCCTACAACACAATAAACCTAACACCCCCTAACCTAACACCCCCTAAATGAACCCAAATTACCTTTTTTACAAAATACTAAAGTTACTATTAAATTAAAAAAACCTAACACTACTTTAAAAATACAAATAAACTAAGTATAAATTAAAGGGACAAAAAAATCTAAGATTACATCAAATAAAAAAGAAAATTACCAAATTTTAAAAAATTATTCCTAATCCCTATGAAAATAAAAAACAAACAAAATAAAAACACCCCCTACTCTAATAAACTACCAGTAGCCCTTAAACAGGCTTTTTGCAGGGCATTGCCCCAAGATAATCAGCTCTTTTACAACAAAATACACAAAGCCCCCCTAACAATAAACCACCCCCACCCACCAAACCCCCCCAAAATAAAATAACCTAACACTAAAAACCCTAAACTACCCATTGCCCTGAAAAGGCCATTTGTTGGGCATTGCCCTTTAAAGGGCATTTAGCTCTTTTACTGCCCACCCTATCTAAATAAAATTAAAAACATAAAAAATCCTTAAAAAACCCTAAGTCTAAGCCCCAGGTTGCTACTCACAGTTCCTGAAGTCCGGCGGAGAAGGTCCTGTTCCAGGCGGTGAAGTCTTCTTCCAAGCAGCGACCTTTTCTTTCTTCTTCCTGGAACATCCTTCGCGGAGCGGAGCTGAAGACCGCTGAGCTGAAGACCGGCGACGCTGGGACTGAAGACTGGCGACCGCGGAGCCATGGAGCGTGGAAGATCCTCTTTGTATGATCTTCGCCGTACACTGGATAGAGAATTCAAGGGACGCGATTAAAAATTGCGTCCCTTGAATTCCTATTGGCTGATTTGATTCTTCAAATTCAAATCAGCCAATAGGATGAAAGGTACTTAAATCCTATTGGCTGTTCAAAACAGCCAATAGGATTAGAGCTACTAAAATTCTATTGGCTATTCAAATCAGCCAATAGAATTTCAGTAGCTCCCTTGAATTCCTATTGGCTGATTTGATACTTCAAATTCAAATCAGCCAATAGGATGAAAGCTACTTAAATCCTAATGGCTGTTCAAATCAGCCAATAGGATGAGAGCTACTAAAATTCTATTGGCTATTCAAATCAGCCAATAGAATTTCAGTAGCTCTCATCTTTTGAACAGCCAATAGGATTTGAGTAGCTTTCATCCTATTGGCTGATTTGAATTTGAAGAATCAAATCAGCCAATAGAAATTCAAGGGACGCCATTTTTAATTGCGTCCCTTGAATTCTCTATCCAGTGTGCGGCAAAGATCGTATGAAAAGGATCCTCCACGCTCCATGGCTCCGCGGTCACCGGTCTTCAGTTCCAGGGTCGCCAGTCTTCAGCTCTGCGGTCTTCAGTCTTCAGCTCCACGGTCTTCAGTCTTCAGCTCCGCTGCGCGAAGAATGTTCCAGGAAGAAGAAAGAAGAGGTCGCTGCTTGGAAGAAGACTTCACTGCCTGGAACAGGACCTTCTCCGCTGGACTTCAGGAGCGGTGAGTAGCAACCTGGGGCTTAGACTTAGGGTTTTTTTTTTTATTTAGATAGGGTGGGCAGCAAAAAGAGCTAAATGCCCTTTTAAGGGCAATGCCAAACAAATGCCCTTTTCAGGGCAATGGGTAGTTTAGGGTTTTTAGTGTTAGGTTATTTTATTTTGGGTTTTTTTTACTGTTAGGGGGGCTTTGAGTATTTTGTTGTAAAAGAGCTGATTATCTTGGGGAAATGCCCTGCAAAAAGCCGTTTTAAGGGCTACTGGTAGTTTATTAGAGTAGGGGGTGTTTTTATTTTGGTTTTATTTTATTTTCATAGGGATTAGGTATAATTTTTTTACATTTGGTAATTTTCTTTTTTATTTTATGTAATCTTAGATTTTTTTATTTTCTGTAATTGTAGCTTAAAGGGACAGTCTACTACAGAATTTTGATTAGACTGTCCCTTTAATTTATACTTAGTTTATTTGTATTTTTAAAGTAGTGTTAGGTTTTATAATTTAATAGTAACTTTAGTATTTTGAATAAGGTAATTTGGGTTCATTTAGGGGGTGTTAGGTTAGGGGGTGTTAGGTTAGGCGTTAGGTTTATTGTGTGGTGGGCTTTGACGGTTTAGGGGTTAATAGTTTTAATAGGTTTATTGCGTTGTGGGTTTTGGCGGATTAGGGGTTAATACTTTAATAGGTTTATTTCGTTGTGGGCTTTGGCGGTTTAGGGGTTAATAGTTTTAGAAAGTAGTTTGCGTTGTGGGTTAATGGCGGATTAGGGGTTAATAATTTTAATAGGTAGTTTGCGATGTTGGGGTTGGCGGATTTAGGGGTTAATAATTTAGTTATTACTTGCGGTGTGGGTTTGATGGCGGATATAAGGGTTAATAGTTTAATTAGGCTTATTGCGTTGTGGGGGTTGTCTAGGGGTTAATACATTTATTATTAGTAGTGAGAGGGGGGGATTGCGGATATAGGGGTTTTTACGTGTTAGGCTTATTTTTGGGAGGCGTGTTAGACTGTTATGGGAGATTTGATATTTTCTTTACTTTTCTTAGGCGGCGGCAGTTTCTAAAGTGCCGTAAGTCACTGGCAACTCCAAAAATTTCTGGACATCGCTAGTTTATCAGACTTACGGCACTTTATGAACTGCCGGCGGGGTTTATCTAATACCCCGATGTGCAAAGTGAAATTACGGGCAGCACGGGTTGCAGCGCTTGCGAGGAAGCCTGTGCCGTATATATAATCTCGCCCTATGGGGCCCATTTAACAAGCTCCGTAGTCTTCAGACTCGCCAGAAACACAAGTTATGGAGTTGCGGTCTAAAGACCGCTGCTCCATAACCCTGTCTGCCTGCTCTGAGCAGGCGGACAGGAATCGCCAAAAATCAACCCGATTGAGTACGATCGGGTTGATTGACACCCCCTGCTGGCGGCCGATTGGCTGTGAGTCTGCAGGGGGCAACGTTGCACCAGCAGCTCTTGTGACCCTTTTAAGGGTTATTGGCAGTTTAGTTTAGGCTAGGGTTTTTTTATTTTGGGGGGCTTTTTTATTTTGATAGGGCTATTAGATTAGGTGAAATTAGTTTAAATATTTGATCATTTCTTTTTATTTTGTGTAATATAGTTTTTTTGTTTTTTTTGTAATTCAGTTAATTGTATTTAATAAATGTAATTTATTTAATTTTAGTGTAAGGTTAGGTGTTAGTGTAACTCAGGTTAGATTTTATTTTACAGGTAAATTTGTATTTATTTTAGCTAGGGAGTTAGTAAATAGTTAATAACTATTTAGTAACTATTCTACCTAGTTAAAATAAATACAAACTTGCCTGTAAACTAAAAATAAAACCTAAGATAGCTACAATGTAACTATTAGTTATATTGTAGCTATCTTAGGGTTTATTTTACAGGTAAGTATTTAGTTTTAAATAGGAATTATGTAGTTAATGATAGTAATTTTTATTTAGATTTATTTTAATTATATTAAAGTAAGTGGGTGTTAGGGTTAGGGATGGCAGATTAGGGGTTAATAAGTGTAGGTAGGTGGCGGCAATGTCGGGGGCGGCAGATTATGGGTTAATAACTGTAATGTAGGTGTCGGCGATGTCGGGGCGGCAGATTAGGGGTTAATAACTGTAATGGAGGAGAAAAAATGGAAACAGGCACTGCAGGTTAGAAAAAATAGTAAAATATACCTTTATTAAGACGGATTAAAACAAACAGGGTTCCCAGACAGAGGGCAGACACTAGACAAGGTCAGTCTTACACGTTTTGCGCCCCCTATCATAGACTGGTGAGGGATAGTAAAGGCAGCCAATTTATACCAGAGGTACAAATAAATTAACCCTTAACATTCCAACTTAGTATGCAAAAACATGTCAAAAGATTATTAAAAACAACCACAATAAAAATGTAATTGCATAGAAGAGATGTAATAATATCCTTAATTTGCAAATGTTGTTACAAGTATCTATAAGTAAACTAATAGAGTAGCTGTGAATTACAAATTATAAATCTATATACATTGAAACTATTATAGGGATAAGCGATTGTTAAAGGGAGTCAGATAACTGCAAAGATGCATTAGTGTGTTGCAAGGGAAGATAGCACAGTTATAAAAACTACAGTTGCCAAATGGATGAAGGAAATTATGCCAAGTGCCAGGCTTGATTATGAGGCCGACATATGGAACCATTTAAGAAGGAGGGACATGGTATGCAAAAGACCACACCATGTTAAAGTGCCGAAAACATCATACTGCATACACAATATAGAACGTCCAATGCTAAATGTGCATACAAACTTCAAAATGAAGATGAAAAAGTGTAAGTTGTAAAAGGCAAAAGGCCAAAAACTACAACTAGACAAACATCAGTTGTCAAAAAAAAAGCTGATATCGAATTCCCTATTCATGCCTCATGGGATTCTAGTTTTTAGTTTTAAAATCCAAAACAGTTCTTTTTTATCAAGGACTTTATTTTTATTTCCACCTCTTATGGGGACTCACGCTAGGTCTATGATTTGATGCAGTGGATGAGGTGTCCACTAATAATACCCTCGCCAGTAATACTATGGCTATTTGTGATATCTTTGACTTCCATGGGAGAAAAGATTTTTTTGATAAAGTGTTCTCAAGGGAAGAATGCAGTGGAGAACAAAGGGACATTAAAAATGTATTTAAAACCTTACAGCAAGATTTGGCAACAGATTTGAGACTCATGTGGGATATAATAGCCTTTAGAAAATACACAGAAGCGTTAAGGATCCCTAGAGGACTGCGAATCAAAAAATACCCATCATTTGAATTTGATGACACTACTGATTTAGATGACTGGAATACTGCATTAACTGATTGTTCCATCAGATTACTCAATATTCTTATTAGAGTTAAAGAAAAGAAAAGGGCTAAACTCAAACCTGAGATTGAAATAAAGCAGGAAGAGTTAAAACAATTTGAAAATAACCCCAGTTATCTTACTCACAAACTCAAAATGGATGAAATTATTGCCAAAGTTGATGGAGAGCAAGCTACAATTAAACGCAAGAAATTTACTAGAGACCAAGAAGATTACGAGCAAGACCGAGTATACAACTGAGCTGCAGTATGACGCCAACAGCGTGACAATAGGAATAAAAATAAACATCAAAATAACTCATCACATTCTCAACAAGGCCAAAACAATATTGAAAATACTCCAAAATCAATATTAAAGAAGAATAAAAGAAAAGTGGTATTCAACACGTCAGAAGGAGAGTCCACAGATGCTGAAAACAATGTGTCCTCAAACTCTGTTTCTTCTCTGTCTTCATCTTCCCCCCTATCTTCTCCTTCTTCTTGTTCTTCCTCCTCTTCTTTTTTACAGGAGACTGCAGTGCCTGCTTCCATTTTTTCTCCTCCATTGCTCACGGCTGTGGTTATTTATTAATTTAAAATATCTTTACTTCATACTAAATATAATTCTAATTTAGTCATCTCTATGGTAATACCACTAAACCAATACAAATAAGTTGTGAAATAAACTCTAGGAGAGGGTCTCCATTTTTTCCCAAACAGTTTATTTGGAATCAATATATGTTAATAATAAGATAAATATTTACAGGTATATATACACATCTATTTTACATCAACACAGTCCACATTTAAGACAGGGCAACTTTACTACAATAACCCCAGTTTGTCCAACACTGCTAAAATAATCATAGGAATATACTTAGTAACATTTCTTCAGAGTGTCCATCATCAGCCATCTTTACAGCATGCCCAAGATAAGAAGAGAGAGAGAGAGAGAGAGAGAGAGTGCTCCAGCCTTCTATACCACAATTCAATAGGGAGTGGCCTATCAAATGCCTGTCAAAGGCCACTGGGAGTGTCTTTAGTTCAGAGAGAAAAGTGTAACTGGGGGGAAAGGATTTTAATAACAGCTAGATCAGCAAGCTATGTTACCACATTCCCTCACTTTTTCTTCTCCTATGTTGCCCCGTTTTCTAGTTATACCCACTAGTACAGAAGAACACAGTGGGAGCGAAAACCTTACAGGAAAAATTCTCCCACCATCCCTTAGGACTCGGCGATATGAGCTCTTCTGTACTTTCCTAGGACTGTCAATTCCTAGTCTAACTTTATACAATTCATTAAAAAAATGCATTTAAAATTATACATAGAAACACAAAATCCTATGCTAAACCCCATTAGCAACATTTATACAATGGTCTTAAAATTGGGAAAAATTAAAAGTTCATGTGTGAGTGCGTGAGTGTGGGTACACTAGATGGGTATGCGTGTAGTAAAATCTTTATTAATAAAGTGTGAATTGTGCCTGTAAAACAAATGGTTCACTGAAATTCTTTGTTGTCATCTTTTGGCATCTGGTCCTTGCTTTTGCTTTACCAATTGTCTCTCTTTGAACCACTATTTTTTTTCCAAGACCCTCAAAGGAATGAAAAGAGATTAAAGCCAGGCATATATTTACTTCACACTACAACACTCCATCTGCAATAGAAACCACATTCACAGTTATTAACTTCAAGTTGGGATGTGCCTCTATCATTGCATCATCCACTCGCGCCCTTACTTAAACTTATGTTGCTTGACTTATATGAATATTTACCCCTTTATGCTATATATATTATTTTGGCCTAATGCCCCATTTTACTTCTCCATTGTGATACGTTATACTTATTTAATTTGTCCAACGCCACCATCATAGCTTCATGGTAAGATCAGTCCTGATGATACATGAAAAACAACAATCTATAATATGTGTTATTGGGGAAAAACTGGAAGGAAAGGTGAGAAGCCTTCTATCTTCATTGGTTTTCTTCCTGCAAGATAAGACTTCAGACAGTTTACATAGAAATGTTATTGCATGTGGCCTCCCAAAACTAATCACAATGGAGGTATCTGTTATTGTTTTTTTAGAAAGAGAATGCATCAATTAACTATACATTCTAAATATTGTCATTTATAACTTAATGAAAAACACTTAAAATTATTAATTGAACTTAAAACTAAAGTACACATTACATGATACAAATGTACTGCAAACAAATATGCTTATAAACAAAAATGATTGATTTAATTTGAGCCCTCCAGCTCTATCAGTTGCTTCTTTAGAAACCCAATTTCATCTCTCATTCTCCTGTTTTTTTGTTTGAGTTCCAAATAACTTAAGTTGGCCTTATTGTTCATCTCATTTGACCTCAGCCTCCAATTTTCTCCTCTGTTAATATCGCCATTTAAATTCCTTTCTCTCCAGTTTCCTGTATTTGATGCTCTACTATTCTGATATCCACAAACATTCCTTCTGTTACCCCTCTCTGATTTCTGCCTGTGAATATTCAGATTATTCTCCATTGACTGCTTCACTGCAGAAATTGCCTTAATGGTGTATGGGTGATAATTCCACCACTTCTCAGCTCTAGTGAGCACCATATCTAGGTTTGTGGAGTTTGGATCATACAGCTTTACAAACTCCTGATATTTTCTGGGGAGAAAACAATT
Source organism: Bombina bombina (assembly GCF_027579735.1). Classification (NCBI taxonomy): domain Eukaryota; kingdom Metazoa; phylum Chordata; class Amphibia; order Anura; family Bombinatoridae; genus Bombina; species Bombina bombina. The sequence goes on from NC_069501.1 coordinate 126,641,723, forward strand.
AACATTAACAATTATTCATCTCATAATATATACAACTAGCAATGTGTAATATTTATATTACATAATAGTTTATATAGGAATTTCTGAAATGAATTAATCTTTACACTATAAGTATAGTTCTGTATTTAGTAAAGATTGCACTAGCCAATTCGATCTAGGTCTAGTTATATTGCATTTATCTTTAATTATTACTAGTACAACAACTATTATGCAATATTGAGACCTATATCATATATGATTGATCACGGCATTCCTTATGGAATTGTCAACCCCACTTAGACTTGTCGAACGGAATATATCAGCATACAAATAAAGTATACTTGGACTGCATTCCCTATGGAATTGTCAATTCTACTTAGATTTGTTGAATGTAACACATCAACATGCAACCAGTAAAATATACTTGCACCACTCTACAATATCGAGTACTAAGATTTATCTATCCTATTCGATTATATGTATTTAGGCATGAACACTAATCACACATTATTATAGTAGTATAACACTACCAATACACTAGTTATGTATATTCATTACAATTTTATAATTACATACCTTTTTCTCATATATAATCACAAACGCATACTTTCTTATATATCATATCATACAGATATGAATATATAGATTCTAGACATATTTGTAATATTTATTTAACACACAAGTAGGAATTTAGCATAGTACACTTGATTTTTTCTATATATTAATTTATATGACACTTAATTTTTATTTAGTAATATATTAGCACGTTAAACTTAACACATGTATATTAGCTTAAATATTCACATTTATTAAATCTTCATTATTTCGGATTTCCAGTTATTTAATTATTATATCTAATCACATCAGTTTTAGTCACCAAACACATTTACACACCACCACAATAGTACACTACACTCAATAACCACACACCAGTCACTAGTTGTTAGGCCATATTATCTATTAACATCACATTCTATATATGCACTATTTAGATTTACTTTTTATGGACACCGAATTTTTACACTGGTCACAGCACCTCCAGCGCTATTTTAGTAGCTCTTGCATATTTGTATATATGTATCATATGCCTGTCTGTGTGCAATCCCTGCTGTGGCCTAGTAGCTAGGTAAACAGCCTCTCAATCTCTAGGTCATGAGTTCAAATCCGGCCACCATCATGATTAGATTGGTTAATTTAACGAATCTATATATATATATATATATTATGTTAATATACTTCATATACTAACTTTTTTTTAAAAAGGTTAGTATAACCATTAATATTATTAATCTACTATCGTTTATTATTATTTTATAGGTTCTGTAACAGACATTCCATCTGAACATTTAGACCATTAGTTTTTATATATACTCTATCAGCATTATACCTTGCCTATAAGTGTAATTTTGAAATGGCAGTCATCATTCTAACTATTGAGATTAAATTATGTTAGTAATCTATATAAGTCATGTACTTTGTATCAAATGAATGATTTATTGAAGTCTGTTTAAATTATATTAACCGATATAGAAACAACCGTGCTATGTATCTTATGGTTACACCCTATAATCTGACAATACACTTGTGTGTAGTGGGTGTGTGAATATGCAGATGTTTGATTGGTCCAGTTAGCCTTTTTAAATCAGCGAGGCAGTCTTTAGAATTATGTAGCCTGATGAAACGGCATATTAGCCGAGAAACGCGTTGCTAAGCAACTTTTAATGTTTTTAATAAAGACTTTTACTTATTCTACCTTGCTGTGAGATATATATATATATTTTATTCTCTACATCTAATATTATTGGCCCCATTTATCTTCTGTATGGATCGTAACCACTTGTGGTATAGCTACCTCCCAATTTGGCAGTGATTACCCGGTTCACCAAGGAGCAGCTGTACAGATCCAAGGGAGTCAGCCGAACGGCTCTATAAAATTCGGCACGCCCAATATTGCACTGATTGTGCAACTCCGCTTGTGAGTATAAACTCTTTGATATTCGCCGTGTGTTTTGTGTCTGGGATAATCTGCACCAACGGCGTTCTTTACCTTATATTACAGGCCATTTTTGTCAATCTTTTGGAATCGTTGGTTGCACGATCATCCAGGGAACAGCTGCTTTGTCTATAGCGAGTCAGCCGAGCGGCTCTGAAGCTTCGGCTCACCTGTTATTGCACTGCATGTGCAAACACCTTTGTGAGTATTATATCTGGATCCTAGTATATATCTCTTTATACCCAAGGATTATCTGCACCAGAGCGCCTCTTCTTCTTGTTTCTTTTTAGAACGAAGTTCATCTTTTAAAACTAAAGTACACATTGCACAATACAAATGTACTGCAAACAAATATGCTTATAAACAAAAATGATTGATTTAATTTGAGCCCTCCAGCTCTGTCAGTTGCTTCTTTAGAAACCCAATTTCATCTCTCATTCTCCTGTTTTTTTGTTTGAGTTCCCAATAACTTAAGTTGGCCTTATTGTTCATCTCATATGACCTCAGCCTCCAATTTTCTCCTCTGTTAATATCGCCATTTAAATTCCTTTCTCTCCAGTTTCCTGTATTTGATGCTCTACTATTCTGATATCCACAAACATTCCTTCTGTTACCCCTCTCTGATTCCTGCCTGTGAATATTCAAATTGTTCTCCATTGACTGCTTCACTGCAGAAATTGCCTTAATGGCGTATGGGTGATAATTCCACCACTTCTCAGCTCTAGTGAGCACCATGTCTAGGTTTGTGGAGTTTGGATCATACAGCTTTACAAACTCCTGATATTTTCTGGGGAGAAAACAATTAACATTAACAATTATTCATCTCATAATATATACAACTAGCAATGTGTAATATTTATATTACATAATAGTTTATATAGGAATTTCTGAAATGAATTAATCTTTACACTATAAGTATAGTTCTGTATTTAGTAAAGATTGCACTAGCCAATTCGATCTAGGTCTAGTTATATTGCATTTATCTTTAATTATTACTAGTACAACAACTATTATGCAATATTGAGACCTATATCATATATGATTGATCACGGCATTCCTTATGGAATTGTCAACCCCACTTAGACTTGTCGAACGGAATATATCAGCATACAAATAAAGTGTACTTGTACTGCATTCCCTATGGAATTGTCAATTCTACTTAGATTTGTTGAATGTAACACATCAACATGCAACAAGTAAAATATACTTGCACCACTCTACAATATCGAGTACTAAGATTTATCTATCCTATTCGATTATATGTATTTAGGCATGAACACTAATCACGCATTATTATAGTAGTATAACACTACCAATACACTAGTTATGTATATTCATTACAATTTTATAATTACATACCTTTTTCTCATATATAATCACAAACATATACTTTCTTATATATCATATCATACAGATATGAATATATAGATTCTAGACATATTTGTAATATTTATTTAACACACAAGTAGGAATTTAGCATAGTACACTTGATTTTTTCTATATATTAATTGATATGACACTTAATTTTTATTTAGTAATATATTAGCACGTTAAACTTAACACATGTATATTAGCTTAAATATTCACATTTATTAAATCTTCATTATTTCGGATTTCCAGTTATTTAATTATTATATCTAATCACATCAGTTTTAGTCACCAAACACATTTACACACCACCACAATAGTACACTACACTCATTAACCACACACCAGTCACTAGTTGTTAGGCCATATTATCTATTAAGATCACATTCTATATATGCACTATTTAGATTTACTTTTTATGGACACCGAATTTTTACACTGGTCACAGCACCTCCAGTGCTATTTTAGTAGCTCTTGCATATTTGTATATATGTATATGTATCATATGCCTGTCTGTGTGCAATCCCTGCTGTGGCCTAGTAGCTAGGTAAACAGCCTCTCAGTCCCTAGGTCGTGAGTTCAAATCCGGCCACCATCGTGATTAGATTGGTTAATTTAAAGAATCTATATATATATATTATGTTCATATACTAACTTTTTTTAAAAAAAGGTTAGTATAACCATTAATATTATTAATCTACTATCGTTTATTATTATTATTTTATAGGTTCTGTAACAGACATTCCATCTGAACATTTAGACCATTAGTTTTTATATATAAACTATCAGCATTATACCTTGCCTATAAGTGTAATTTTGAAATGGCAGTCATCATTCTAACTATTGAGATTAAATTCTGTTAGTAATCTATATAAGTCATGTACTTTGTATCAAATGAATGATTTATTGAAGTCTGTTTAAATTATATTAACAGATATAGAAACAACCGTGCTATGTATCTTATGGTTACATCCTATAATCTGACAATACACCTGTTTGTAGTGGGTGTGTGAATATGCAGATTTTTGATTGGTCCAGTTAGCCTTTTTAAGTCAGCGAGGTAGTCATTAGAATTATGTAGCCTGATGAAACGGCATATTAGCCGAGAAACGCTTTGCTAAGCAACTTTTAATGTTTTTAATAAAGACTTTTACTTATTCTACCTTGCTGTGAGATATATATATATATTTTATTCTCTACATCTAATATTATTGACCCCATTTATCTTCTGTACGGATTGTAACCACTTGTGGTATAGCTTCCTCCCAATTTGGCAGTGATTATCCGGTTCACCAAGGAGCAGCTGTACAGATCCAAGGGAGTCAGCCGAACGGCTCTATAAGATTCGGCACGCCCGATATTGCACTGATTGTGCAACTCCGCTTATGAGTATAAACTCTTTGATATTCGCCGTGTGTGTTTTGTGTCTGGGATAATCTGCACCAAGGGCGTTCTTTACCTTATATTACAGGCCATTTTTGTCAATCTTTTGGAATCGTTGGTTGCACGATCATCCAGGGAACAGCTGCTTTGTCTATAGCGAGTCAGCCGAGCGGCTCTGAAGCTTCGGCTCACCTGTTATTGCACTGCATGTGCAAACACCTTTGTGAGTATTATATCTGGATCCTAGTATATATCTCTTTATACCCAAGGATTATCTGCACCAGAGCGCCTCTTCTTCTTGTTTCTTTTTAGAATGAAGGTCATCTTTTAAAACTAAAGTACACATTACACTATACAAATGTACTGCAAACAAATATGCTTATAAACAAAAATGATTGATTTAATTTGAGCCCTCCAGCTCTGTCAGTTGCTTCTTTAGAAACCCAATTTCATCTCTCATTCTCCTGTTTTTTTGTTTGAGTTCCCAATAACTTAAGTTGGCCTTATTGTTCATCTCATTTGACCTCAGCCTCCAATTTTCTCCTCTGTTAATATCGCCATTTAAATTCCTTTCTCTCCAGTTTCCTGTATTTGATGCTCTACTATTCTGATATCCACAAACATTCCTTCTGTTACCCCTCTCTGATTCCTGCCTGTGAATATTCAAATTGTTCTCCATTGACTGCTTCACTGCAGAAATTGCCTTAATGGTGTATGGGTGATAATTCCACCACTTCTCAGCTCTAGTGAGCACCATATCTAGGTTTGTGGAGTTTGGATCATACAGCTTTACAAACTCCTGAAATTTCTGGGGAGAGCTTCAAGTACCCTCTGTATGTGAACTGGTGACCCCCAGACCATTTGGGTCTGTGGCTGGCGCAGCACACACCAGAATAAAACTCTTTTTGCTACTTCAAATGGCCCATCTAGAGGTCTCATGGTAATTTCACTAATCTCTTTTTCTAGACTAGTAAATGGAAAAAGGTTTTAACTATTCTCCCAGCCTGATCACATATGCTTGAAGTGAATCCTAATAACCTGTTGGCATAGGGGCCCATGGCATCTTGAAGCAATTCTGTCCATTCCTGCATGCTCATACCTAATTTTATGGCTTTTTCTGTTCCCTTGTGAAACCAATGTGAAAAGTTATTAAAGCTGTTTGTGGGGATTGTGCCCCACTATTTCTTAAAAACAGAACTTGGATTTTTAGTGGTGCCCATTTGCATTTATCTTGTTTTATTACTTGTTTTGGCTCTTTCCTTTGTGGCAGTAAGTGATCACTATCTGCATTGTTCCCAGAAATATCACTAATAATTTTTTCTTCTTGTTTTATTTTCATTTGTAACTCAGTAATTTTGTTTGAATATTCGTTTCTGCTGTGTTCTGTTAATTTTAATTGACGTTGTAATTTACCGATCTGCATGGTGTTAGTTAAAGCAGAAAGTTTAATACAATCTCTATCAGACTGTGTTTTTTCTAACTTTAATTTAAGATCTGTATTTTGCTATCAAGTCTCCAATAATGTGTGTTAGTCCCCTTATTGTTGACATCACTGCCTGCGCTATCATACATTTTCTTTTATTATTATTAATCTTTTTTTTTTTTTTAAATAGTTTTTTATTGAGGAACAATACAAATTTAACAGTGAGAACAAAACATAAGTGTAGAAGTTACACAATTTGAACAATCGTACAACTCAAAATCTGTTAGAACATAAGATTTTTGTAACATCATATAACAGTTATATTAGTATATTTGGCATACTATATAGAAATAAGGTACTGTGTGTTAAGAGGTGAAAGTATGTACACATACATTATTTCCTCATTTTTCTTTTTGTATAAATGTTAGATACATTCATATGTGAGAGAGTATAGAGTCAAACATTAAACTTGTATCTTACACTCTGAACAACCAGCGCATCCTGGATAGATTGGTCATCTCCTCATATTGGGTTAAAATCCTGCTTGACACAGTGCATAGTTCATCATAAAAGATGAGTGAGTTTACTAAATTAGTTGAAAGTGGCTTGCTTACATAGAGGAGTGTTAGGTACTCGGGCATTTAAGGGTATTACACAGGGGGAAAGGAGGAAAGGGACTGTAGGGAACAAAGGGAGGAGAGGAAGAAGAAAAAGTGGCCGTGTACTGTATGTTTCCCTAACGTCTACGAGGACTATGCCTCACTCCATTTTTTCCAAATCTCTAGGTAGAGTTCTAATTTGTTAAGATGTCTAAATGCAAACTCCTCCATCTGTCTAATATGATCATCAATTATAGCAATTATTTTTTTGGGTGAAGGAGATGAGGCTTGTTTCCAGTCCCTGGCAATAGCCAGCTTAGTAGCCATCAGGACGTATAGGGTAAGATGTTTGTCAGCATCAGACATAGCCGGAAGCCGATGATGCAGGAGGCCCACTGAAGGGGTTGGGCTCAGTGGTATGTCTAGCGACCTGAGAGCATCAAATGCAAATCCCCAGGCACCCCTAATTATAGGGCAATCCCACCAAATGTGAACCTGCGTGCCCAAGCGATCGCAGTTCCGCCAACATAAGGGGGAGGTCTGTCGATAATATTTATTCAGTGTGACTGGCACGAGGTGCCACCTGGTGGTTATCTTATAATAAAGCTCCCACAAGGTTGCGCTATGTAAGATTTTCCTAGCACTGATGAGCTCGTTAAGCCATATTGTGACCTCAATGTTAATTTTAAGTTCCTTTTCCCAGGCTTTGTACTGACTATGTTTAGTTGGTTGCATGGGCACCACCAGTAGATTATAGTGGAAAGAGAGAGAGTCTTATCGTAGCTTGCATTATTAATCTTTTTAAGAGTTAATACGTTTGTTAGTATATCTAAAACACTTTCACACTTGTTGTTTTTAGCTTCTGGGATGAGGAATGGACCATTATATTTATGAATATAATTGTCAAAATAATCACAAATTTCCTGTGAAATATAGTTTTTTCCAGACATTTTTAACAAATAGCCGTTAGAACTAAAAATAAAAAATAAAAATATATATAATAGTGTGTCTCTTACAGCACAGTAGTTTTTTTTTTTTTAACCCCTTAATGATCGGACCATTTTTCAATTTTCTTACCCTTAATGACAATGGCTATTTTTACATTTCTGCAATGTTTGTGTTTAGCTGTAATTTCCCTCTTACTCATTTACTGTACCCACACATATTATATACCGTTTTTCTCGCCATTAAATGGACCTTCTAAAGATACCATTATTTTCATCATATCTTATAATTTACTATAAAAATAAATATAAAATATGAGGAAAAAATGGAAAAAAACACACTTTTTCTAACTTTGACCCCCAAAATCTGTTACACATCTACAACCACCAAAAAACATCCATTCTAAATAGTTTCTAAATTTTGTCCCGAGTTTAGAAATACCCAATGTCTGCATGTTCTTTGCTTTTTTTTTGCAAGTTATAGGGCAAAAAATACAAGTAGCATTTCCAAACCACTTTTTTTCAAAATTAGCGCTAGTTACATTGGAACACTGATATCTTTCAGGAATCCCTGAATATCCCTTGACATGTATATATTTTTATTTAGAAGACATCCCAAAGTATTGATCTAGGCCAATTTTGGTATATTTCATGCCACCATTTCACCACCAAATGCGATCAAATAAAAGAAATTGTTGATTTTTTCACAATTTTTTTCACAAACTTTAGGTTTCTCTCTGAATTTATTTACAAACAACTTATGCAATTATGGCATAAATGGTTGTAAATACTTCTCTGGGATTCCCTTTGTTCAGAAATAGCAGACATATATGGCTTTGGCGTTGCTTTTTGGTAATTAGAAGGCCGCTAAATGCCGCTGCACACCACACGTGTATTATGCCCAGCAGTGAAGGGGTTAATTAGGGAGCTTGTAGGGAGCTTTTAGGTTTAATTTTAGCTTCAGTTTAGTGTAGTAGACAACCCAAAGTATTGATCTAGGCCCATTTTGGTATATTTCATGCCACCATTTCACCGCCAAATACGATCAAATAAAAAAAACTGTTAAATTTTTCACAATTTTAGGTTTCTCACTGAAATTATTTACAAACAGCTTGTGCAATTATGGCACAAATGGTTGTAAATGCTTCTCTAGGATCCCCTTTCTTCAGAAATAGCAGACATATATGGCTTTGGCTTTGCTTTTTGGTAATAATAAGGCCGTTAAATGCTGCTGCGCACCACACTTGTAATATGCCCAGCAGTTAAGGGGTTAATTAGGTAGCTTGTAGGGTTAATTTTTAGCTTTAGTGTAGAGATCAGCCTCCCACCTGACACATCCCACCCCCTGATCCCCCCATGACCCCCCTCAAACAGCTCTCTTCCCTCCCCCACCTCACAATTGCCATAGCCATCTTAAGTACTGGCAGAAAGTCTGCCAGTACTGAAATAAAAAGCATTTAGAATTTTTTTTAATTTTTTTTATACAGTGTGCAGTGATGGATCCCCCTTACCCCACAACCTCCCTGATCCCCCCCCCATACATTTCCCTAACCATCCCCATCTACCTATTTGCCGCCATCTTGGGTACTGGCAGCTGTCTGCCAGTACCCAATTTGCCCCCAAAAATTGTTTTATTTTACTTTTTTATATTAAAAATGTGCTTTCTGTAGTGTAGCAGGCCCCCCCTGAACAATCTACATACCTCCCCCTCCCAGATCCCTTACTAAACAACTGAGACACCACTTAATCGGCATCAGTTTTTTTTTTACTTAACTGCATATTTTGCGTGCACATTTGTAGTCCTAAAATATAGACCAAATTGAAAATGCAGGCTAAATTAAACACCCTTCAGATGTTTTTAGTTTAAACAGTGAAAAATGTTTAAAAAAAAAAATGTTTGTGCTTTTAAATCCAAGTAGTGTATCACACACTCACAATATACCTTGCCATCTACCTCTTGCACCTTCCGCCAACAGGAAGGAATTTACATTAACGTATGTATAAGACAAGCTCCAACTCTGGGTGTAACACATTCGCAGTAATGAATCCTTTGTAAAAAAAAAAAAATTGTGCAAGAAAATGACTATCTTTATAAAACGTACATTATCTTCCATTTATAAAGGAGCAGAAGTCAATCACTTTAACCTGACTATGGCAACTATTACATAGTACTGTAAAGCTTTTTTTGTAAAAACATTTAGATGGTACCAACACAACACATGTCTCTAAAATTCATTAGATTTTTACAGAAAACAAAAATTCTAAACTATTTTACTCTCAAATTAATTGTTTAAAATCCATGTGGTGACCAATAAAAACATTTGAAGAAAAAAAACACACACAACATGTCTAGCAGGGACAACTGATAGAAAACTAGCTCAGCAATAAAAGTATACAGTTCTCAAAAACAAGAAAAATACAAGAGTTAAAGGGACAGTGTAGTATAAACTTTCATTATTCAGACAGGACTTTTAATTTTAATCAACTTTCCAATCTACTTTTATCATCAAATTTGCTTTTTTCTCTTGGTATTCTTAGTTTAAACTAGGGTTGCCACCTCAGCCATGTTTTCCTGGACACTTATAAGTTACACATGCTGCAGGGTGTGCAGGGAGGAACATGTATTGTGTTTCTGGACAGCACTATTTATATTCCTCCCTGCACACCCTGCAGCATGTGTAACTTATAAGTGTTCTCTATTTTAAGGGACAGGTGGCAACCCTAGTTTAAACTAAACCTAGGTAGGCTCATATGTTAATTTCTAAGCCTTTGAGGGCTGCCTCTGGGAATGGGTAATAAAGAGATTATCTATCTTTTAAAACAATAACAATTCTATGGTAGACTGTCCCTTTAAGGCAAATAAATGTATTAAGGCTTAAAACCTCATAAACCAGTTTGTAAGCAAATTGCACTTTTATTTGAACTATCTACTTACAAACAAAGAAATGGAAGAAGAGGGAGGGAAAAACAAAATATGCTTTAAACTGCTTATGGCTTAGCATATTCCCAAAGTTACGCTGTAATTTCTTGACTTTAAATTCTACACAATTTCCCATACAATCTGAAACATTTGCTCACAAAAGTGAACATTCAGTTTCAGGTAAGTACAGGAAGTTTCTATAGAACTTTTTGAAATGTTAATTTCAACTGTAGTTTTGGTTCCAGGATCTGCTCCAAACACAGGAAAATGCAAATTTTTTACTTTGTTACCCAAACAAAGGTTACACCTTTTTGTATTCCATACAAACTTAATTAAACCAGTTTGTAAGCAAATTGCACTTTTATTTGAACTATCTACTTACAACGTCGTCACGCTATGGCACTCCGAGTTTCTTTAGCAGCAGAATGTATTTTTGATAAGTGGCTCTCTTGCATGCACGGATCGATGGTCTGACCGTGTTCCGGACACCCCTGTCTTTTGTTAATAACTGTAATGTAGGTGACGGCGATGTCTGGGGTGGCAGATTAGGGGTGTTTAGACTCGGGGTTTATGTTAGGGTGTTAGGTGTAAACATAACTTTTGTTTCCCCATAGGAATCAATGGGGCTGCGTTACAGAGCTTTACGCTCCTTTATTGCAGTTGTTAGGCTTTTTTTCAGCCGGCTCTCCCCATTGATGTCTATGGGGAAATTGTGTACGAGCATGTAAAACCAGCTCACCGCAGCTCACCGCAGCGCTGGTATTGGAGTGCGGTATGGAGCTCAATTTTGTTTTACGCTGCAATATTGCCTGCTAACGCCGGGTTTTTGGAAACCTGTAATAGCTGCGCTGTAGGTAAGTGAGCGGTGACAATAACTTGCAAGTTATTAACGTACCCCTCATACCGCAAAACTCGTAATCTAGCCAATGGTTATTAATCTCCTCTCACCCAGGGTAATCCTGAAAATCTGGCCTGTTAGGGAGGCCTGAGGATAGGTTTAAAAACTCCTGCCCTAGAGAAACCAAAAAGCAAATTCTGTAATCTGTAAATGCTGAAAATCAAATCTGGTGTACATTATTTTTATATTTATTTATTTACTATCGGCTAGATTATGAGTTTTGCAGTATGAATGAAAAAGCAGCATTATGTCTCATTTTCACTACCGCTGGTATTATGAGTTTTGCAGGTTTAGCTGCACCACACACTTTTTTGGCCTTAACCCCTTAATGACCAGACCATTTTTCAATTTTCTTACCCTTAATGACAAAGGCTATTTTTACATTTCTGCTGTGTTTGTGTTTAGCTGTAATTTTCCTCTTACACATTTACTGTACCCACACATATTATATACCGTTTTTCTCGCCATGAAATGGACTTTCTAAAGATACCATTATTTTCATCATATCTTATAATTTCCTATAAAAAAAATATAAAATATGAGGAAAAAATTGAAAAAAACACACTTTTTCTAACTTTGACCCCCAAAATCTGTTACACATCTACAATCACCAAAAAACACCTATGCTAAATAGTTTCTAAATTTTGTCCTGAGTTTAGAAATACCCAATGTTTACATGTTTACATGGGCCATAAATACAAGTAGCACTTTGCTATTTCCAAACCCCTTTTTTTCAAAATTAGCGCTAGTTACATTGGAACCCTGATATCTGTCAGGAAAACCTGAATATCCCTTGACATGTATATATTTTTTTTTAGAAGACAACCCAAAGTATTGATCTAGGCCCATTTTGGTATATTTCTTGCCACCATTTCACCGCCAAATGTCATCAAATAAAAAAAAAAGTTCACTTTTTCACAAATTTTGTCACAAACTTTAGGTTTCCCACTGAAATTATTTACAAACAGCTTCTGCAATTAAGGCACAAATGGTTGTAAATGCTTCTTTGGGATCCCCTTTGTTCAGAAATAGCAGACTTATATGGCTTTGGGTTGCTTTTTGGTAATTAGAAGGCCGCTAAATGCTGCTGCGCACCACACGTAAATTATGCCCAGCAGTGAAGGGGTTAATTAGGTAGGTTGTAGGGAGCTTGCATGGTTAATTTTAGCTTTAGGGTAGTGTAGTAGACAACCCCAAGTATTGATCTAGGCCCATTTTGATATATTTTATGCCACTATTTCACCGCCAAATGCGAGCAAACAATTAAAAAAAAATTCATTTTTCACAATTTTAGGTTTCTCACTGAAAGTATTTACAAACAGCTTGTGCTATTATGGCACAAATTGTTGTAAAAGCTTCTTTGGGATCCCCTTTGTTCAGAAATAGCAGACATATATGGCTTTGGCATTGCTTTTTGGTAATTAGAAGGCCGCTAAATGCTGCTGCGCACCACACGTAAATTATGCCCAGCAGTGAAGGGGTTAATTAGGTAGGTTGTAGGGAGCTTGCAGGGTTAATTTTAGCTTTAGGGTAGAGATCAGCCTCCCACCTGACACATCCCACCCCCTGATCCCTCCCAAACAGCTCTCTTCCCTCCCCCACCCCACAATTGTCCCCACCATCTTAAGTACTGGCAGAAAGTCTGCCAGTACTAAATAAAAGGAGTTTTTCTTTTTTTTTAATAAAAAAAAATAAAATGTTTTAGCTGTGATGGACCCCTGCCTTAGCCCCAACCTCCATGACCCCCCCCCCAGCTCTCTAACACTCTCCCCTACCTATTTGCCGCCATCTTGGGTACTGGCAGCTGTCTGCCAGTACCCAATTTGCCCCCAAAAACAAAAGTATCTTTTTCTCTTCTTGCAATTATTAATATTTTCTGTAGTGTAGCAGCCCCCCACAATACCCCAACCCCCTCCCCCTCCCAGATCCTTATATATTTATATTTTTAAAATCTTTTTTCCCCCCTCTTCCCTCCTCATTGGTGTCAGTGGCCAGCTAATCGCGCGCACGCGCGCCCCCGCACGCTCCCGGCACCCGGCGTGCACATTGCACTTACAGGAACCGGATGCCGGGTAGCGATGGGCCGCCCACCCGCCTCCCTGTTATGCTCCCACCCACCAACGAACCAGCACCATCGCTACCGGTGCAGAGAGGGCCACAGAGTGGCTCTCTCTGCATCGGAGTCTTCTAAAAAGGTATTGCAGGATGCCTCCATATGGAGGCATCACTGCAATACCCTGAGAGCTGCTGGAAGCGATTGCGATCGCTTCCAGCACTCTCTTAGACAACTGACGTACCAGGTACGTCTATTGTCATTAACTGGTTGTTAATGCATGACGTACCTGGTACGTCAGTTGTCATTAAGGGGTTAACGCAACATAATTACCGCAGCTTTTAAAAAGTCCTTTTTCAATGGGACTTCCACAGCGCCAGTATTACGAGTCTGACTGGGAGGCCAAAAAGTGAGTGGTACACCCTATACCGTTAAGATCCATAACGTAAACTGAAAGTCAGTAGTTATGAGTTTATGCTACAACGCTGTAGCATAAAACTCATAACTAAAGTGCTAAAAAGTAAACTAACACCCATAAACTACCTATTAACCCCTAAACCGAGGCCCTCCCGCATCGCAAACACTAAAATAAAATGATTAACCCCTAATCTGCCGCCCCCGATCTCGCCGCCACCTACATTATACTTATTAACCCCTACACTGTCGCGCCCAATGTCGCCACCACCTACATTGCAGTTATTAACCCCTAATCTGCCGCCCCCGACGCCTCCAACACCTACATTACACTTATTAACCCCTAATCTTCCGCCCCCAACGTCGCCGCCACTATACTAAAATTATTAACCTCTAACCCTAAGTCTAACCCTAACCCTAACACCCACTAACTTTAATGTAATTAAAATAAATCTAAATAAAACCTACTATTAATAACTAAATAATTCCTATTTAAAACGAAATACTTACCTGTAAAATAAACCCTAAGCTTGCTACAATATAACTAATAGCTACATTGTAGCTAGCTTAGGTTTTATTTTTATTTCACAGGCAAGTTTGTATTTATTGTAACAAGGTAGACTAGTTAGTAAATAGTTATTAACTATTTACTAGCTACCTAGCTAAAATAAATACAAATTTACCTGTAAAATAAAACCTAACCTGTCTTACACTAACACCTAACCTTACACTACAATTAAATAAATTACATAAATTTAATACAATTAACTAAATTACAAAAAAAAAACACTAAATTACACAAAATCAAAAAGAAATTATCAGATATTTAAACTAATTACACCTAATCTAATAGCCCTATCAAAATAAAAAATTACCCCCAAAATAAAAAAAAACCTAGACTACACTAAACCTTAAAAGGGCCTTTTGCGGGGCATTGCCCCAAAGAAATCAGCTCTTTTACTTGTAAAAAAAAAATACAAAAAACCCCCCAACAGTAAGACCCACCACCCACACAACCAACCCCCCCAAATAAAATCCTAACTAAAAAACCTAAGCTCCCCATTGCCCTGAAAAGGCATTTGGATGGGCATTGTCCTTAAAAGGGCATTTAGCTCTTTTTCCGCACAACCCCTAATCTAAAAATAAAACCCACTCAATAAACCCTTAAAAAAGCCTAACACTAACCCCCGAAGATCCACTTACAGTTTTTGAAGACCCGACATCCCATCCTCAACGAAGCCGGCAGAAGTCCTCAACGAAGCAGCAGAAGTCTTCATCCAACCGGGCAGAAGTCTTCATCCAATCGGGCAGAAGTCTTCATCCAGACGGCATCTTCTATCTTCATCCATCCGCCGCGGAGCGAATCTATCTTCAAGACATCCAATGCGGAGCATCCTCTTCAATCGACGTCTTCTTGAACAATTAATTCTCCTTTAAATTAAGTCATCAAAGATGGCGTCCCTTGAATTCCGATTGGCTGAAAGAATTCTATCAGCCAATCGGAATTAAAGGTGAAAAAATCCTATTGGCTGATGCAATCAGCCAATAGGATTGAGCTCGCATTCTATTGGCTGATTGGAACAGCCAATAGAATGCAAGCTCAATCCTATTGGCTGATTGCATCCAATCGGATTTTTTCACCTTTAATTCCAAATGGCTGATAGAATCCTATCAGCCAATCGGAATTCAAGGGATGCCATCTTGGATGACGTCATTTAAAGGAGAATTCATTGTTCAAGAAGACGTCGATTGAAGAGGATGCTCTGCTCCGGATGTCTTGAGGATGGACCCGCTCCACGCCGGATGGATAAAGAAAGAAGATGCCGTCTGGATGAAGACTTCTGCCCGGTTGGATGAAGACTTCTGCCCGACTGGATGAAGACTTCTGCTGGCTTTGTTGAGGATGGATGTCGGGTCTTCAAAAACTGTAAGTGGATCTTCGGGGGTTAGTGTTAGGCTTTTTTAAGGGTTTATTGGGTGGGTTTTATTTTTAGATTGGGGTTTGGGCGGAAATGGGGAGCTTAGGTTTTTTTTTAGGTTAGAGTAGGTATAATTAGTTTAAATATCTGATCATTTCTTTTTTTATTTTGTGTAATTTAGTGGGGGTTTTTTGTAATTTAGTTAATTGTATTTAATAAATGTAATTTATTTAATTGTAGTGTAAGGTTAGGTGTTTATTTTAAGGTTTATTTTAAGGTTTAGGTTTTATTTTACAGGTAAATTTGTATTTATTTTAGCTAGGTAGTTAGTAAATAGTTAATAACTATTTACTAACTAGTCTACTATTAGTTATATTTTAGCTAGCTTAGGTTTTATTTTATAGGTAAGTATTTAGTTTTAAATAGGAATTATTTAGTTATTAACCCTTTGAGTGCTAATGACGGCTCTGAGCGTCACAGAGTTTCTCACTCTGGTGCTAATGATGGCTCAGAGCCGTCATGAGCACTCTCCCACCTTGAGGGAGATCTGGGGGCTCCTTACTGCTCCTACCCCGGCGATCGTGCCTGTAGAGTGACAGGCATCGCCGGGGCTTCACGTGATGCGCGGTGACGTCACATGCAATGACGTGATGACGTCATTGCGCAACTTTATTTATACTTAACAATGTTAAGTATAGGAGGAGGGGGCATGTTGCTTAGAACCATTGTAGGAAAGGTAATCGCCTAACCTTTCCAATAGTGTAAGTCTTGGGGGTCTGTAAAAAAATAAAAAAGTTAAAAAAAATGTTTTAAAAAATTTCAAAAATAATAATAAAAAAATATATATATTAGCACCCAGGTGGGAAATGGCTTAGCAGCCAAAGGGTTAATAGTAGGCTTTATTTAGATTTATTTTAATTACATTAAAGTTAGTGTGTGTTAGGGTTAGGTTTAGGGGTTAATAAGTGTAGATAGGTTGCGGCGATGTCGGGGGCGGCAGATTAGGGGTTAATAAGTGTAAGATTAGGGGTGTTTAGACTCTGAGTTCATATTAGGGTGTTAGGTGTAAACATAAATTTTCTTTCCCCATAGGAATCAATGGGGCTGCGTTACGGAGCTTTATGCTCCTTTATTGCAGGTGTTAGGCTTTTTTTCAGCCGGCTCCCCATTGAAGTCTATGGGGAAATCTTGCACGAGCACGTAAACTCAGCTTACCGCAGCGCTGGTATTGGAGTGCGGTATGGAGTTCAATTTAGCTCTACGCTCACTTCTTGCGCGCTAACGCTGGGTTTTTGTAAACCTGTAATAGCAGCGCTGTAGGTACTGAGCGGTGCAAATAACTTGCAAGTTAGCACAGCACCGCTCATAACGCAAAACTCGTAATTTAGCCATTAGATTTTTATTTATGTATTTGATCAACCCCTGAATTTGCTTACCTCCAAATATTCACTACTTTTCCCCTCTCCCAATTCTAATACTTCTCGTTCGCTGCTTTCTAGTACCCTCTCAGAGTTTTTCCTACTTTGTATAGTATCAAGTGTTCTTTGAAACCCACCTATTTACAGATGATGACCACCTCTAGTCTGAAGGTTCCTCTTCACCCTGTCAAGCCTTTTCTCACTGCTTCAGCTACAATCCATGACAAGCCCCCTTACACATTCTGTATCCTCACCCTTCAACCTGTGGGACAGCAAAGTAAAGATTAAACATTCATGATTCATATAGAGCATACAATGGTAAACAATTTTTCAGTTTACTTCTATTATCTATTTGAATTGTTCTCGTAGTTTCCTTTGTTGAAAAGCATACCTAGGTAGGCTCAGGAGTAGTAATGCACTAATGTGAGCTAGCTGTTGATTGGTGGATACACAAATATGCTTCTTGTCATTAGTTCACTTGGGGCCTGATGATCTAAACCTCTCCTCTGTAGCGAGATGATCTAATATGTTTCCTCAGTACCGCAAGGTCCCTCAAAAATTTTTAAAAGGGCTATTTTTTTTCTCGAGAGTTGTTTATCTCTCTATGTGGAGTTCTGGATGTGAAAAAGAAACACTTACATTCCAAAATAATTCTAAAAAATGCCCCCAAAGATTTGGCTAAATTTCTCTCCATGCCGGCGAGTTTTTGATCATCAGTCCCCTAATGTGCTCAGCTAGCTTCCAGTAGTGCGATGCTGCTCATTCAACAAAAGATACCAGAAGAATGGAACAAATAATAATATAAGTAAATTTAACGTTGCATGATCTGTCTAAATCAAGAAATAAATATTTTGGGTTTCATATCTCTTAAGCAATTTGCAGCATTTTTAAAACCTAGGTTACACATTTTGCTTTCTGGACTGTCTAGGGATCACATAATAAGCACACATTTTTACACATAAGCAATAATAATGTTACTTAGGGAGAGATATAAAGGAGCTCCTGCACTGACCAAAATAGTATTCACAACTCTGGATCCTACAGGACCCACTCCAGTCTCAGCAGATACATTTTATCAGGAATTCGATTTTGATTTTAGCATCACTTAAAGGGAAGGAAAGGATAATGTCACATCCAACAAAGCATTATGATTTGAAGCCTGAATGTAGGAAAGGTATTTTTTTCCTGAAGAAGTGGTTGATACATGGAACATTTCTCCTGCAGAAGTGAAGGACATAAATATGGTAAAACAAATAAAGAATTACTCTTATATAAATAAGATTACTCTGTGGGTTAATTAAAGCAACACTGTAGATGAAACACCAGAAGATTAAATGAGCCTGCTGTATTTTATCTGCTTTCAAAATTCTCAAAACAGACAAAATAATAGTTTGTTGATTAAAAATGGTAATTAAGCTCCATATCAGTTAAAATCAGCAGGGCATAAGATTTGGGCAATTTAGCATTTATAGCTGGCACACTGGAGATTAAATGTGAAGGAATCACCAAGTGAAAGGCAGATAAAAAGAAAGCTAGATTGATGGGGAAAGTAAAATAAAAGTATTTCACACTAAGGGCTCTAAGGGCAGAAGAGGAAAAAATGTCCACTAACAGAAAATGCCTATAAATAATTATAAATCTATAAAATCCGTACGTCGTACAGGAACAACTATACTGAGTACTTCACAAGCTGGGACACTATGGAACCCTCAAAGCATGCATTAGGAAATAAAACACAAATATTACCTTATTTACTGCACGTAATTAAATTTCATAAATATTACCGTATTTACTGCACATAATTACATTTCATATTGTAAAATATCTGAGCATTCAACAAGCATGCAATCACAGCAAAATAGGTCTGTTGTATGTGGTTGTGCAATAAAACTACTTTTTTTTTTTTAGTTTAGTGGGAAGCTACTTAATGATAAGGGGGATATTTATCAAGCCGTCAACCGCAAATACGCTGGAATTCCGCAGCGTAATTGTGGCAAGCTTTATTCGACCTAGTTATCAAAGCCTACAGACCGGCAAAAGTTGAAATCTGTGACGTAACATACGATCCGCCGATCTCAATCTGACACAGATTGATGCTTACGTCATTACAGATGTTCCAAATACACATTCGGCACTATTTGACACTTTTTAAAAGTTATCAAATAGTTAACCTGTACGCTCGCTGCTTTTCAGGCCCAGCTTACCTGGTTTTCAATCCGTCACCCTGGAGGCCGCAGATGCCATAGGAATCAATGGGAGTCTGAAAGCAGTGAAAGCTTATGTTCGATGCTGCCAGATATCCCATTGATTTCTATGGTAGAAAACTAGTAACGTTTACACCTAACACCCTAACATAAACCCCAAGTCTAAACACCTCTAATCTGCCACCCCGACATCACTGCAACCTAAATAAAATGTATTAACCCCTATTCCGCCACTCCCCAACACCGCCACAACTAAATAAAAGTATTAACCCCTATCCCCCGCTCCCGGACCCCGCCGCAACCTAAATAAAGTTATTAACCCCTATACCTCCACTCCCGGACCCTGCTGCCACTAAATAAATGTATTAATCCTTAAACCTCTGGCCTCCCACATCACTACCATTAACTAAACCTATTAACCCCTAAACCGCCAGCCCCCCATATCGCCATAAACTAAATTAAGCTATTAACCCCTAAACCTAACAACCCGTTAACTTTACATTAAAATTACAACATCCCTATCTTATAATAAATTAAAACTTACCTTTAGAATTAAAATAAACTATATTAAACTATTAATTAACCTACCCTAACTATTATACTAAAATAAAAACTAGCAATTAAATTAACTATATTACATATAAAAAAAACCTAACCCTACTCAAATTATTTAAATTACTAAATTACAACAACAAAAAACACTAAGCTACAAAAAAAACACTAAGTTACAAAAAAAACAAACCACAATATCAAAAAAAAAAACGAATTACACCTAATCTAATAGCCCTATTAAAATAAAAAGCCCCCCCCCAAAATAAAAAAAAACCCTAGCCTACAATAAACTACCAATGGCCCTTTAAAGGGCCTTTTGCAGGGCATTGCCCCAAAGAAATCAGCTCTTTCACCTGAAAAAAAAAATGCAAACACCCCCCAACAGTAAAATCCACCACCCACCCAACCAACCCCCTAAAATAAAAATCCTATCTAAAAAACCTAAGCTCCCTATTGCCCTGAAAAGGGCACTTGTATGGGTATTACCATTAAAAGGGCATTTAGCTCTTTTACCTGCCCAGACCCTACTCTAAAAATAAACCCACCCAAAAAAAACTTAAATAAACCTAACACTAACCCCCGATGATCCACTTACAGTTTTTGAAGTTCCACTTGAAGGATCCATCCAGCCGGCAAGAAGTCTTTATCCATCCGGGGAAGTCTTCATCCATGCGGCCTCTTCTATCTTTATCCATCCGGCGCGGAGTGGGTCTATCCTGAAGACATCCGGCTCGGAAATCCTCTTCAATGCGGTCAACGCCGTAAACTGGAACTTCAATGCAAGTGACGTCATCCAAGATGGCGTCCCTTGCATTCCTATTGGCTGAAAGGTTCCAATCAGCCAATAGGATTAGAGCTCTCATTCTATTGGCTGACTGGAACAGCTAATAGGATGAGAGCTGCTCAAATCCTATAGGCAGATTGGAACAGCCAATAGGATTTTAGCAGCTCTAATCCTATTGGCTGATTGGAACCTTTCAGCCAATAGACGACCGTATTGAAGAGGAACTCCGTGCCGGATGTCTTCAGGATGGACCCACTCTGCGCCGGATGGAGAAAGATAGAAGAGGCCACATAGATAAAGACTTCGCCTGATGGATAAAGATAGAAGAGGCCTACCGGATGAAGACTTCTTGCCACAAGGATGAAGACTTCTTGCCGGCTGGATGGATCCTTCAAGCGGAACTACAAAAAAAAGTGGATCGTCGGGGGTTAGTGTTAGGTTTATTTAAGGGTTTTTTGGGTGGGTTTTATTTTTAGAGTATGGTCTGGGCAGGTAAAAGCCCATACAAATGCCCTTTTCAGGGCAATGGGAGCTTAGGTTTTTTTAGATAGGGTTTTTATTTGGGGGGGTTGGTTGGTTGGGTGGGTGGTGGGTTTTACTGTTGTGGGGTGTTTGTATTTTTTTTTTTCAGGTGAAAGAGTTGATTTCTTTGGGGCAATACTCTGCAAAAGGCCCTTTTAAGGGCCATTGGTAGTTTATTGTAGGCTAGGGGGGTTTTATTTGGGGGGGGGTTTATTTTGAGTGGTGGGATAGGGGTTAATAACTTTATTGAAGTTGCGGCGGGGTCTGGGAGTGGTGAAATAGGGGTTAATAACTTTATTAAAGTTGCGGCGGGGTCCGGGAGCGGAGGGATAGGGGTTAACAACTTTATTAAAGTTGCATCAGGGTCCGGGAGCGGCGGGATAGGGGTTAATAACTTTATTAAAGTTGCGGCGGGATAGGGTTTATTAACTTTATTAAAGTTGCGGCGGGGTCCGGGAGCGGCCGGAAAAGGGGTTAAAAACTTTATTAAAGTAGCGGCGGGGTCCGGGAGTGGCGGGATAGGGGTTAATAACTTTATTAAAGTTGCGTTGTGGTCCGGGAGCGGCGGGATAGGGGTTAAACATTTTAGTATAGTGGCGGCGTTTAGTAACAAGGGATAAATAAAGTTGGTAAAAAGCCGAATAGCAGCAAGATCGATGAATGCTACTTAACAACAGTACGATGCTCATCGCCCCGTACTTGGTGCACGGCTTTTTGCTGGCTTTTTTAAATAAATATGGAGATTATAGGGAGCTTAGGTTTTTTAGATAGGATTTTTATTTTAGGGGGTTGGTTGGGTGGGTGGTGGATTTTACTGTTGGGGGGTGTTTGCATTTTTTTTTTTCAGGTGAAAGAGCTGATTTCTTTGGGGCAATGCCCTGCAAAAGGCCCTTTAAAGGGCCATTGGTAGTTTATTGTAGGGTCCGGGAGCGGCCGGAAAAGGGGTTAAAAACTTTATTAAAGTAGCGGCGGGGTCCGGGAGTGGCGGGATAGGGGTTAATAACTTTATTAAAGTTGCGTTGTGGTCCGGGAGCGGCGGGATAGGGGTTAAACATTTTAGTATAGTGGCGGCGTTTAGTAACAAGGGATAAATAAAGTTGGTAAAAAGCCGAATAGCAGCAAGATCTATGAATGCTACTTAACAACAGTACGATGCTCATCGCCCCGTACTTGGTGCACGGCTTTTTGCCGGCTTTTTTAAATAAATATGGAGATCGTATTCAGGTCTGCAGCCGCGATGTTAGGTGATGTTAGGCGAGCGTATTGGTGCCGGCGAATGCAGCATAATTGAGGCTTCGATAAATATCCCCTATAAGTCTCTATCTTATTTAGGGTTTCCAGGTGTCCAGTATATAACCGGGGGAGGGAGGCGGTGAAGCCACCTCCCGGAAATTAGTTTTTGCAGGTTGGGATGTCTGCAAGCGATTGCCTGCAGATATGCTGAATCACTTATTGATACTTAAAATTTAAAAAAAAATGTCAGTGGAGGGTTTGGCCAAAGGGGACAGCTGGATATCACATTTGGAAGTAATTTCTTAAAACAAAAAAAAAGAGTACATTTTAATACTAATTAAAAATAAATGAGGTATTACATATCACTGGCCCTGAGGATTGTATTGCAACACACTTTAATATAATGTCACTGTCTCTTTAAACACTGTGCAGCAACTGGAAATTACTGGGCACTTTTGGCTGTAGCAGGAACCAATATCCACACAATGGGGCACGCAAGGGACGATTATTTAAAGGTCTCACTGATATCTTCGCCCTACACCAGCAAGCTCCATTACTTTCTATAGGAGTCACCAGGGAAGCCCCTACAAGGGTCGGCGTAAAAAACCATGTCTGATCTGGAAAAGTTTAGATAATCGGCTCCTAACTATCTAGAGGCCTAGTTTGCCTGGAATAGCACTTGAACGTGTTAACAATAGAAGCAATTTCATAATTATATTTATATGTAGTCAGTTAATAGTTTTAATATATTTACAAGCATAAATGTCATCCTGAGGACTGAGCTTTAAACTCATCACTCAAAGATTCAGTCCCATTACTTGTTAAAGGGACAGTATACTGTAAAACTGGTTTCTCCTTAATGTGTTTCCAATTACTTGTTGTACCAGCTGTAGAGTTTAAAATGTATGTGGAATTGTTCATTTAGGTTAATTTTTGCATATGAGATAACTGTTTCTGCTAACTGAACCCTCAGCCCAATACAGTGGGTTGGTCTTTGTATGGAGTGCTTCTCTCTGTCACAGTCATCCCCTAACCCCCCCCCACCCCCACCTACATGGGTTATTTTTTTTTTAACCAGAACTTAAATGGCCAGTCTAGTCAAAATTTAACTGTCATGATTCAGATAGGGCAAACATTTTTTTTTTTTAATTTCTTTATTTACAATCAACAATGTATACAATGTTCCAACATAATTTAGAGCCACACAAAGGGCATGATAATGAAATACATAACACATGTGATAAACTAATTCTATTAACACAAAAATTAGATTTCTGTTCAGTTTTAGGTGTACATTGTTGAGATTTTATATTTAACAATCAAAGAAAAAAGAAGGAAGAAGGAAAAAGAGAAAAGAAGACAAAAAAAAAAATAGAGCGAGACAAGGCTATACAACACAAAACAAAAAAAAAAAAAAAAAAGGGGATAAAGGGAAAAGGGAGTTAAATTACCATATCCCCAACAACACCAGGTCGGAATCCCGAAAAGGGTATATTAGATATTCAATTTCATTTGGCGGGAGTGCTTTTATAAACATTGACCATTTAAGAAAAAACCTGGTAACTTCATAGTTATTAGCTGTATTAGTATCAATTTGCTCAAGAAGACATTGCTTCTTTAGGCAATTTTTAATTTCTGGTATGCTAGGGACTGTTCGTAATTTCCATTTTTTAAAAATGAGATATCTAGCGGCCAGTATAGTCAAATGAGTAATTTTATTGTTACTTTGCTTACTTTCCGAAAAAAGGAAAACCATATCTACTGCAGATATTGTCAGAGTGGGGTTATTCAGTATTTTGCGAAGCCAAAATTGGACTTTCAGCCAGATGTTTCTAACTTTTGGACAGGTCCATGTCATGTGCAGAAGGTTTGCGGAAGGAAAAGAGCATTTAGGACAACTAGCAAAATTAACATTTCCACATTTAAACCCTTTTTCTGGAGTGAAATATGACATGTGAATTACTTTCAAATGGGACTCCCTCCAGGTTGAGGAAAGAGTTGTTTGCATAACAACTTGAATTGAAGAATATAATAATTTGGGATCTAGTTCTTGCATTAATAGTGCAGCCCACAGCTTATCCAGGTTCAATGTTCCCCGGTCTGAGACTAGAGCATTATACCCTGGAGTAATTGACATGCATCCATTTTTAACTAATACCAACCAATTTTCGATATTTCCCAGTGACCAATTCCAGCCATGATCAGTTATCAGTTTTTGAGCGTAATGTCTCGCTTGAAGATAAGCAAAGAAATTTATTTGCGGGAGATTAAATTCATGCCTAAGGGAATCAAATGTTTTAACACATTGTCTTTCCAAGTCTATTATTTGTATTACATTAGCAAGACCCTCCTGCTTCCATTTTGAAAAGAGTACTGAATTTAGACCTGCTGGGAATTGAGGATTCCCCAGAAGTGGAAGATATCTTGAGACTCAGTATTCTATAACTAGCCTGTTACACATCTTTTTCCATGCCAAAATTGGATTATATATGGATCTCAATTTCTTTAGTGCAAGAGGTATGAAACCAACATTAGCGTGAATAAGTGCAACAAGAGAGACGGGATTTGTTATATTTTTTTCAAGATTGTTATTAGTAATGTAATCTTTTGAAAATATCCAATCTGTTACTATGCGGGCCAGAGAGACATAATTATAGGCCTTAAGATCAGGTAAAGCTAGACCCTCATATTTAATGGGGAGATAGAGCTTCTGCAGGGAAATTCTAGACCTCTTGTTTTGCCATATAAATGACCGCAAGGCTGAGTCAAAGGATGTCAGGTCTTTTTTTCTAAGAATTACAGGAGTATTTTGAAGAATGTAGAGTATTTTTGGAAATAAAATCATCTTGTAAGCAGCTATTCGTCCCGAAAGGGACAGCGGTAAATTATGCCAGTTTTTAAGAGTATCTTTAATTTTATTTATAATTGGTATAATATTTAGGGTGTACCATTTATCAGGGTTCGGAGATATCATAATTCCTAGATATCTAAATGAATCCTGGACTATGGAAAAAGGTATATTTATGCATGATTCCTTAGTCTGTTTAATCCAGAGAAATTCTCATTTTGTGACATTCACCTAGTATCCTGAAAAAGATCCGAATTGTTGTAAAATTAGAAGAAGTCTGGGTATATTTGTTTTGGTGTTAGTCATATATATCAGAATGTCATCTGCATAAAGTGCTATTTTTGATTCATGACTGCCTATTTTAATTCCCTCTAATTGCTGTCTTATTGATATGGCAAGCGGTTCGATAGCAATATCAAAAAAAGAGGGGGGACAGGGGGCAGCCTTGCCGAGTCCCTCGCCGCAGGAGAATATCCTGTGAGAGAGACCCGTTAACTATCATCCTTGTAGATGCTTTACGGCACAGATTTGTGACAAACTTAAGAAAATTCCCTTTCAGCCCAAATTGCTCTAGTGAAAATAGAAGGTGGTCGTGCTGAACCGAGTCAAAAGCCTTCTCGGCATCTATGGCTAGAATTGCCTGATCCATGTTAGACCCCTCCCCTAGTGAATCTGAGCCATCATTTGTTCTAAGATAATCAATAATAAGCATGAGTTCTCTGATTTTAGCGGACGAATTCCTATTCTTTATAAACCCAGCTTGATCAGAGTTAATAATGAGAGGTAGAACTAATTGCAGCCGTTGGGCTAAAATAGAAGTTAAAAGTTTGTAATCTGAATTCATGAGAGCAATAGGTCTATAAGATTCCTTTAATACTGGGTCTTTCCCTTTTTTTAGAAGCAACGTCGTGTAGGATGCTGAAAAATTTGCCGTAGGCTCATTGCCCTGCACGTATATGTAATTAAATAGAGCAGTTACATAGGGTGTTATATTTTGTGAAGTTATTTTGTAAAATTCATTAGGGAGTGCATCTGGACCAGGAGATTTATTAGAGGGTACATTTTTAATTGTGTTGGTCACTTCTAAGTTAGTTATAGGAGAATACAGCTGTTCTAGTGCATCCGAAGGTATTAAGGGATGCAAAATCTTTTTCCAAAAATCATCTCTTTGTGTGATATTCGGAGGTTCAGAGTTATATAAATCAGTATAATAGTTAAAAAAGGTTCTGATAAGGTCTTCAGAAGACCTAACTTTTTGACCATTAACATTTAATGCGTCTATCATCTGAGAGCCCTTTTCCTGTTTAAGAAGTTTTGCCAGCAGTTTACCTGATTTATTCCCATGCCTATGTAATTTTGCAGAAAATCTGATATCCTTTTGTGTTGATTTAAACAACAGCAATGAGTCCCTTTCTCCTAATTCTGGGATATACTTAGCCCAGTTTAGCTGTGTGCTTTCAATTAAATAAGAATTATACGCATTTGTCACTGCACGTAAAAGCTCATTCTCCCTTTTTTTAAGTTTTTTGCTTCGTGTGATGGTGTATGCCAGAATTTCTCCCCTTAAGACCGCTTTTGCGGTTTCCCAAAATAAGTCAGGGCGATTCAGAGCTTCCAAGTTAAATGTTATGTATTCCCTGAATTTTATTTCCAACCAATTTTTGAACTTAACATCTGATGCCAGGTATGTAGGAAAAAAAAAAATCGATTATTCCTTAAATGGGAGGCATCTATTTGAAACTCAAGGGAAATAGGAGCATGATCTGAAATGACTATAGGTGAAATTTGAGCAAAAACTTTCCGTTTACATAAACGTTCATCCAGTAAAAGTAAGTCAATTCGTGAAAGCGATTTATGCGCTTTTGACATACATGTGTAATCACGTGTATCGGGGTGTTGTAATCTCCAAATGTCATGGATTTTGAGATTATTGAACATTCTTAAAAACAATTTTGCCTCTAATTTGTCCCTTTTGGTCTTTTGAGTGGCTGAATTTTGCCGCATTCTATCTAGGGGATATTATGGGGCCATATTGAAGTCACCACCTATTATTAAGAAACCCTCTGCACATTCCATAAGCCTGGCTTGTAATCT
The DNA here is from genome assembly GCF_027579735.1 of Bombina bombina. Lineage (NCBI taxonomy): Eukaryota > Metazoa > Chordata > Amphibia > Anura > Bombinatoridae > Bombina > Bombina bombina. The sequence continues at coordinate 126,669,271 of NC_069501.1, forward strand.
TTCCCAAAATAACAAATTAAAAATATTCGGAGCATATACATTACATATGGTGTAAAGGGTATTGGCAATTTTAACCTTTAGTATAAAATCTCTCCCTTCCTGGTCTGATTCGGTGCCTATCGTTTCATAATTGAGTTTCTTTCCCATCAGAATGGCCACCCCACCCTTACGTTTCACACTAGGTGAAGAAAAAAAAACTTCTTTTACCCAGGAAGATTTTAATTTGAGAACTTCTTCAGCTCTCAAATGCGTCTCTTGTAACAATGCAATAGACGTGTTCTCTTTCTTCAAATATGATATTATCGTTTTTCTTTTAATGGGGGATGTAAGGCCGCCAATGTTCCAAGATAAAATTTTAAATCCGGTTGCCGTACTAATTATTTACACGTAGTGGAGGAAGAGGAGGAGAGGGAAAAGAAACACACACAAAAAAAAAAAAAAAACATAGAAGAAAGAGAAGAAAAGAAAAAAACATAATAAGAGGTGAGAGTTTTGCCACACAAACTCTCAACCAACCCAGACTGCAGGGGTTCAACCATCATTAAAACGAGATAAGGAAATAAAGGGAATTTAATGCATAGAGAGGAAAAAACAAAAAAAAAAACCATAGGCATCTTTAGTTGATACCTATATCAGCATATCTCTACCTATTTTTCTGACTGGTATTTGCATAAAATTTACCTGCTGCTGTAGCTATGTCAAAGAAATGAATATCATCATCGCATACCACTCTAAGCCTTGCTGGATGTAAAATAGTAGCCCTCAACCCATGCTGTATAAACTTTGTGCACCATGGGGCTAATTCCCTTCTTTTCATTGCAGTATCTACTGCATAATCCTGAAATATAAAAATTTGTGTGCCCCCCAGAAAAACAGGTTGATGCTTTCGATAAAGTTGGAGGAAAGTTAGTTTATCCTGATAATTCAGGAATTTAACTATGATGGGTCTTGGTTTGGTTTTATTCAAAGCTACCGGGCCCAATCTATGGGCACGCTCTATAGTTATATTTGGATAGTTTTCAGGAAACTGTAAAATTTGTGGTAATGTATTTGTAAAAAATTTAGTCAGGTTCTCAAACTGTTTTTCTTCTGGGATACCTATTATTCTTAGGTTATTCCTTCTAGCACGATTTTCTAGATCCTCAACTTTATTTTGCAATTTAAGAATATTTGAGGTAGCTAACTCAAGCTTACTATTCTGAGTGGTAGTGAAGTCCTCTAGATCAGAAACTCTCTGTTCTACTTCAGAGAGTCTATTAGCAAATTGTTTAATTTCTGATGCGAGAAGTGCAATGTCTTGTTTTATCTCATTTTTTAAAGCATCTAGTGTAGGTGCAAGAGCTTCTGAAATGTTGCTAACTAAGGTTTGCATGTCATTGTGATCCTGTGTGATTAGTGTGTTACGCGGGGGTGTCTGTACCTCTGCAAGGGCCTCATTAGAGATTTTGTTTTTTTTGTCCCTCTGCCTTGCTGCCATGACTGGAGGTGAAGATTTGTTGTGTGCGTGAAGAAATTTATCCATAAACTATAGTGAGAGTGAAAAAATGAAAAAAGGAAAATATTGTGAGTGCAGCAAGGGAAGGAGTGCGTGAAGTAAAGGAAAAGTGAGAAGAAGGACAAAAGAAAAGGGGAAGGGGGGGAGGGGAGAAGAATCTCCTGGTGAAAAGGGGAAGAAAAAACAAAGTGAGTTTATTAATTTATTGATAGGCAGTCGTGGAGTGAAGCAGAAAGGGACCTTTATCAGTGTAAACTATGGCCTTGTGCTGCTTTTAATATAGGAGGTTTCAGTGAAGACTTATTTTGTATGTTTTTTTTTTTTTCCCCACTTATCAATTAAGCAGCTTAATTGAAGATTTATTCAGCAGGTGCCCTAAGCACTAACAGTTCCACATTCTAACTCAAAACATTATTCATGTCAGTTTTTACATTTCCTTATATTGACAAAACTTTACTGAAGTTGTTATAATATATCTAGACAAACTTCTCCAGAGAAAGGTAATTCCAAACTGGATTAGCTACCTTAAATTACAATTCAGCCCTTACATATTTTGTATTTGTTTAGGCAGTTTATTCAAGGAGCTGAGGGGCTATATTCTCCAAACCTTGGTCATTAAGCACCTGTGATTTTATTTATTTGGTATCTATAGTATTGGTGCTAAGAGACTTGCTTTTACCATAAGTAAATCATTAAAGAACTGGTTTCTTTAATGATTTTGCACTAACACATGATACTTTACATATTACTATCATGCGCACAGAAACATTTATAAGAAAATAAGAAGAGCAAAAAAAAAAAATCAACAGCAAGGAGAACAAAACAAAAAAAACAAAAAGAAAAAAACCCAGTGTCCAGCAATCTTTACACTTAAGGATATGCAGTTCAGTTTGCTTGCATTTTGTCCCAGTATAACAGCTTTTTACTCGCCTCCTTGATGAGACAAAATAGGAAAAAAGCAACAGCCAGGCAAAAATTCCCAGATATCTAATGTGTCACTGTGTTAAATTTTAATTGTAGCAAGTTCACATTTGCTGGCGCAACAGAAACTGCAGCTAATGTTTCAGTTAGTTTGTTGCAAAACGACTAATATACTTTACCGTCCTTAGCTGCAGATGTGACCTGTGAGAGACCTCCTGGGAGACAAGCCCCCCTCACGCAGCACCGGTGGGAGGGGGGACACGTGCTCAAACAATGCCCTGTTGTTCTGCAATTTTTGCGACTTTCGCCAAGGCGGAGAAGCAGGAAAAGGCAACAGACCAGAGCCGGACAAATTACCCCGCAGCAATTTCTGACCCGGGTCCCTCACGCAGCACCGGTGGGAGGGAACTCCAGGACGAGGGAAACAACACTCCCAGATCTGCGCTACTTCTCGTATCTCCGCGGTACCAGCATGGGCCACACAACCTGCGGCAGGAACCAGGAGAAGGCTGAACCAACTGGAGAACAACGAGCAGGTCCCTGCTCCAGGGCAGGACCGCTCACAGGAAACAGCGCTGGTCCCTCTTCCGCCTCTCAGCCCAGCGTCGAGCAGGTTTGATGAATCTTTTCCTGTGGCTGTAATATGTCCGCTAAGCCTAGCGATAGGGAAAGATTTTAAACAACTTACCAATTTACTTTTATCATTAAATTTGCTTTGTTCTCTTGGCATTCTTTGTTTAAAGCCAAACCTAGTTTCTAATCCGCCTTTTATCTCAGGCCAGATAATGAGTGAAGTGTAAACGTTTGCACGCAAGCGATATCAGGTTTTTACGTTTGTTTGTCAGCTGGTTAAATTGTGCTGGTATTATAAGATGAAAGTAAACGCGATAGCTTGAGCGCAATTCAAGTTAACAATTGTCGGGTTAGCGCGTCCTCAGAGCTGTGGTTAACTGTTTCGCAAAAAAGTGAAAAAACATATCAAAAATATATTACAAAGTGCAGTTAAACTCATAATAGCACTAACAAAAATTATTAAAAAAAAAATTGTATCAAAAAGTTATAAGGGATCAATGATATGAGGTCTATGTATGTGGGTGGAGCCAAAGGGGTGTTCTGTGAGAGTGGTTGGATGACGCAGGTCATCATGGGTGTGGTCTTGCCAATCCCTTAAAACCACAACATTTACAGCAGAAGGGCAGAGCTCCCAAAAAGTGACAGATCTGCAGTATCTGGGATGCCTGGGAACTCCTCTCACCATTATTTGACTTCATGTTCTTAAAGGAACAGTATATGCCTTATAATAAGATTTTTCAGCTGTCTTCCAGTACATTGAAATTCTATGTGAGTGTTACATTTTTGGATTGCATTAACACCTTGTTTGCTACACTATTGTTTAACAGTCAAACTCCACCCACCACTCACCTTATTAGTAGTAGGCTTGCTACTGGATTTGACAAGGCTAGATACTGTCATTTTGTAGTTCCTTATCAGATTAGCGCTGCTGAGGTCACTTAGGGACTGACATGTGGCAGGGTTTGGTTTGTAAAGACTGCCATGTGCATTTTAGTTGGAATTGGAAGCCAACAATTTTCAGAATTGAAGTACTAGATCTCAAAGTGTTTAATATCCCTTTAATACCTATTTATATACCCTTTAATGGAGTTACCTAGACTTTACTTATCTGTTTCCCTCATCTTCTGTTTAACATGCATCTTCTTATATAAAGGAAATAGAGGGTATTCCCCCCTCTTACCCTCTATGCTTACAGAAAGGATGCTAAGAGAAATTGGAACATTTGATAATAGAAGATAAATATTTTATTTAAATCATGAAAGTTTAATTTTGACTTTCATATCCCATTAAAGGGAAAGTGTATGGTAAAATTAGTTTCCCCTTAAAGTATTTCCAATCACTTGTTATACCAGCAGCAAAGTATAAAATTTATTAGATATTGCCCATTTAGTCTTGTTTTTGTACATGAAATTGCTGTTTTTGTTCTTTGACAATACAACCCATTTAAATGGGTTGAGCTTATAGGGAAATCAAATATCCTTATTTTATCACATTCTATACACACAAATGCTTGCTTATCTTATCTCTGTCTTTATATCAAAGCCAAATACTAAGAGAGAACAATTGAAAATGAACATTTTATTGCTAATCTCCCACTGAGATTGTAATTTATTCTGTTGGATATGTTTACATAGCTTTCTTATAGCCAATATTTAAGTACTTAGTTATACGTCAAGCTGATAAAGGTGGTAGTGTTGTGATCACGAATAGATCTGACTATTATACAGAAGCCTATTGCCAATTGAGTGATTAAATTGCATATGTCAAACTTAGATTTGACCCTACAGCTACATTTAAAAATCGCTTAAGGGATATCTTAGATGATGGTCTTGAACTTAATGTTATAGATGAAAAAACTTTTGATTACTTATGCCCTTCATCTCCAGTGATACCCATTTTCCACTTATTTCCCAAGGTCCATAAAAGCCTAGATTTGGTTAAGGGGAGACCTATTGTAGCTGGAATAGGGTCTCTGTTTGAGAATCTTTCTAACTGGGCAGATACCCTTTTGAAACCCATGGTAGATCTACTTCCCTCTCTTTTAATTGACAATAAACATCTTCTTTCTTTGGTAGAAGATATTACCTGGTCATCAGGTGAATCATGGCTAACTGTCGATGTAGTAGGTTTATACACTACTATTCCTCATACTTTGGGCATCATTGCTGTTAAATATTTCATGGACACTTTAACTTCTTATTCCTCTGACCTTAAACGCTTTGTTCTGTAGGTCCTGGAATTTCTTCTTGACCACAATTATTTTGAGTTCAATGGCGATTTCTATCTCCAGAAACAGGGGACAGCTATGGGGGATACATTTGCCCCTTCTTACACCAACCTCTTTATGGGGTGGTAAGAGCTGTCCCATGTTTTTGGGGATAGAAATCAGTTTAAGACTTACATTTCCATACATAAAAGATACAATGACGATTTGATCTTTGTGTGGTCCGGACCTGCAGAGCAGGCCATAGCCTTTGTAGATTACTTGAACCACAACGACTGTAATCTTAAATTTACGTACTCTTGGGAACCCATTACCATTCTGTATCTTGACCTTCAATTGACTGGTGACCCTGATAAGTGTAAGGTTATAACCAGTCTATATAGAAAACCTATCAGTTCTAACCCATTACTTTATCCTAAAAGTTTACACCCTAAACATTGTAGATATGGTATTGCGAAAGGTCAATTAATTCGCAATTGTTCTGACTTGGCTGAATTTATTAAGGAAAGCGAAGACTTGAAACTTTGTCTATCCCTACGAGGATATCCCATTAATACCATACATAGAGCTTATGATGATGTGAGAGATATGGATAGACAAAAAAGACAACCAGGTTTTGTTTATCACTACTTTTTCTTCTGAATATAATGCAGTGTGTAAAATCATTAAAAATAATCTTCCTATATTGCTAGGAGACGAGGGACTTGCCCCTTTAATAAGTAAAGGTTGTAGATTTGTTAGCCGCAGAAATAAAACATTGGGCAACATTTTAGCTCCCTCTATGATTTGGCGTAAGGATAGTAAGCAAAAACCAAGATCTTGGTTAACCTCAAAACCTTTTATAAGTAAATTTTTCCAATCGCATGTAACTCAAAAAGTTTATACTTTGGATAATTGCACTAATTGTCACAGTAAGTTTGCTATTTATCTAGCTTGGTGTGATGTGTGCAAAATGTAGTACATGGGTCGTACCACTAGAGAGACCCGAGAGCGCATACGTGAATATTTGAACAATATAGATAATTCTAGACATTGCTCAGCCCTGGCATCACACTTTATAAATGAACATCTTAGTTCAGCTAATCATTTCAAGTGGTGCATTATTCAAACCATTCAGAGACCCCCAAGGGGTGGCGATATTCATCACCTGATTGCCAAAAGAGAGGCATTTTGGATACTTATCCTCCAAACTCGTGTCCTGTATGGTTTCAATATTAAAACAGATATTATACATTTCTGGTGTTGAGAACCCATATATGAGTCATTAAAAGTACCAAAAAGAATTTTGGGTCTATTATCAACCAATATGTTCTGTATAGTGATGTTGCGAACATAAAATTTTCCGCAAAAGTTTGCAAACGGGCGAACCGGGCGAACCGCCATTGACTTCAATAGGCAGGTGAATTTTAAAACCAACAGGGACTCTTTCTGGCCACAATAGTGATGGAAAAGTTGTTTCAAGGGGACTAACACCTGGACTGTGGCATGCCGGAAGGGGATCCATGGCAAAACTCCCACGGAAAATTACATAGTTGATGCAGAGTCTGGTTTTAATCCATAAAGGGCATAAATCACCTAACATTCCTAAATTGTTTGGAATAACATGCTTTAAAACATCAGGTATGATGTTGTATCGATCAGGTAGTGTAAGGGTTACGCCCGCTTCACAGTGACAGACCAAACTCCCCGTTTAATGCACCACAAACAACCGCAAACAGTCCATTTGCACAACCGCAAACTCCCCATTTGCACAAGGTTGGATACCAAGCTAGCCATGTCCCATTCCTTGTCCTCACTGATGTCATTGAAGGTCTCTTCCTCCACCCAGCCACGTACAACACCAAGGGTCCCGAAAGGTGACAACAAGCCCCCTGGGACGCCTGGGAGATGGAAAAAGATGCTTGGTCGGTCCTCCTACTTCAAATTTGGGGCACTGCGCGTGCAATATACTGTGCCACCAAATATGAGTGGTGTGTTAAGTAGTACTATTCTTATCAGTTTAATCCCTGTTACGTCCCCTATCAGGGGACGTGTATATGGCATGGATTTTAGGAACCGGGAGATGGAAAAAGATGCTTGGTCGGTCCTCCTACTTCAAATTTGGGGCACTGCGCGTGCAATCTACTGTGCCACCAGATATGAGTGGTGTGTTAAGTAGTACTATTCTTATCAGTTTAATCCCTGTTACGTCCTCTTTCAAGGGACGTGTATATGGCATGGATTTTAGGAACCGGGAGATGGAAAAAGATGATTGGTCGGTCCTCCTACTTCAAATTTGGGGCACTGCGCGTGCAATCTACTGTGCCACCAGATATGAGTGGTGTGTTAAGTAGTACTATTCTTATCAGTTTAATCCCTGTTACGTCCCCTATCAGGGGACGTGTATATGGCATGGATTTTAGGAACCGGGAGATGGAAAAAGATGCTTGGTCGGTCCTCCTACATCAAATTTGGGGCACTGTGCGTGCAATCTACTGTGCCACCAGATATGAGTGGTGTGTTAAGTAGTACTATTCTTATCAGTTTAATCCCTGTTACGTCCCCTATCAGGGGACGTGTATATGGCATGGATTTTAGGAACCGGGAGATGGAAAAAGATGCTTGGTCGGTCCTCCTACTTCAAATTTTGGGCACTGCGCGTGCAATCTACTGTGCCACCAGATATGAGTGGTGTGTTAAGTAGTACTATTCTTATCAGTTTAATCCCTGTTACGTCCCCTATCAGGGGACGTGTATATGGCATGGATTTTAGGAACCGGGAGATGGAAAAAGATGCTTGGTCGGTCCTCCTACTTCAAATTTGGGGCACTGCGCGTGCAATCTACTGTGCCACCAGATATGAGTGGTGTGTTAAGTAGTACTATTCTTATCAGTTTAATCCCTGTTACGTCCTCTATCAAGGGACGTGTATATGGCATGGATTTTAGGAACCGGGAGATGGAAAAAGATGATTGGTCGGTCCTCCTACTTCAAATTTGGGGCACTGCGTGTGCAATCTACTGTGCCACCAGATATGAGTGGTGTGTTAAGTAGTACTATTCTTATCAGTTTAATCCCTGTTACGTCCCCTATCAGGGGACGTGTATATGGCATGGATTTTAGGAACCGGGAGATGGAAAAAGATGCTTGGTCGGTCCTCCTACTTCAAATTTGGGGCACTGTGCGTGCAATCTACTGTGCCACCAGATATGAGTGGTGTGTTAAGTAGTACTATTCTTATCAGTTTAATCCCTGTTACGTCCTCTATCAAGGGACGTGTATATGGCATGGATTTTAGGAACCGGGAGATGGAAAAAGATGATTGGTCGGTCCTCCTACTTCAAATTTGGGGCACTGCGCGTGCAATCTACTGTGCCACCAGATATGAGTGGTGTGTTAAGTAGTACTATTCTTATCAGTTTAATCCCTGTTACGTCCCCTATCAGGGGACGTGTATATGGCATGGATTTTAGGAACCGGGAGATGGAAAAAGATGCTTGGTCGGTCCTCCTACTTCAAATTTGGGGCACTGTGCGTGCAATCTACTGTGCCACCAGATATGAGTGGTGTGTTAAGTAGTACTATTCTTATCAGTTTAATCCCTGTTACGTCCCCTATCAGGGGACGTGTATATGGCATGGATTTTAGGAACCGGGAGATGGAAAAAGATGCTTGGTCGGTCCTCCTACTTCAAATTTTGGGCACTGCGCGTGCAATCTACTGTGCCACCAGATATGAGTGGTGTGTTAAGTAGTACTATTCTTATCAGTTTAATCCCTGTTACGTCCCCTATCAGGGGACGTGTATATGGCATGGATTTTAGGAACCGGGAGATGGAAAAAGATGCTTGGTCGGTCCTCCTACTTCAAATTTGGGGCACTACGCGTGCAATCTACTGTGCCACCAGATATGAGTGGTGTGTTAAGTAGTACTATTGTTATCAGTTTAATCCCTGTTACGTCCTCTATCAAGGGACGTGTATATGGCATGGATTTTAGGAACCGGGAGATGGAAAAAGATGATTGGTCGGTCCTCCTACTTCAAATTTGGGGCACTGCGCGTGCAATCTACTGTGCCACCAGATATGAGTGGTGTGTTAAGTAGTACTATTCTTATCAGTTTAATCCCTGTTACGTCCCCTATCAGGGGACGTGTATATGGCATGGATTTTAGGAACCGGGAGATGGAAAAAGATGCTTGGTCGGTCCTCCTACTTCAAATTTGGGGCACTGTGCGTGCAATCTACTGTGCCACCAGATATGAGTGGTGTGTTAAGTAGTACTATTCTTATCATTTTAATCCCTGTTACGTCCCCTATCAGGGGACGTGTATATGGCATGGATTTTAGGAACCGGGAGATGGAAAAAGATGCTTGGTCGGTCCTCCTACTTCAAATTTTGGGCACTGCGCGTGCAATCTACTGTGCCACCAGATATGAGTGGTGTGTTAAGTAGTACTATTCTTATCAGTTTAATCCCTGTTACGTCCCCTATCAGGGGACGTGTATATGGCATGGATTTTAGGAACCGGGAGATGGAAAAAGATGCTTGGTCGGTCCTCCTACTTCAAATTTGGGGCACTGCGCGTGCAATCTACTGTGCCACCAGATATGAGTGGTGTGTTAAGTAGTACTATTCTTATCAGTTTAATCCCTGTTACGTCCCCTATCAGGGGACGTGTATATGTCATGGATTTTAGGAACCGGGAGATGGAAAAAGATGCTTGGTCAGTCCTCCTACTTCAAATTTGGGGCACTGCGCGTGCAATCTAATGTGCCACCAGATAGGAGTGGTGTGTTAAGTAGTACTATTCCTATCAGTTTAATCCCTGTTATGTGCCTTTTATATTGGTTTGGTTTTTGAAGCCACAGTGCAGCACCAGAGGCCAGAAAAATTAGGCATGTACACATGCCTGAAAAATTAGGTATTGTTGCAGCCGCTGCTGTAGCAGCGGCCAGAAAAATTTATGTTTGTTTCCCAGGCAGAAAGTGAACTAAAACATTGCGGCTTGAACCCTAGTTGGTGGCAGATAAGTCACGCAAGTCATCCGGCATTCAGAGATAAAATACAGCAGTGTGTGGACCATTTTTAGCCAAAGGCAGCTCATCTCATCAGGCCTTTTTTTAGTCGAATGTATCGCCCAATGTCAGTCCCTTCGGGATCCATCCCTCATTCATCTTAATAAAGGTGAGGTAATCTAGACTTTTTTGACCTAGGCGACTTCTCTTCTCAGTGACAATACCTCCTGCTGCACTGAAGGTCCTTTCTGACAGGACACTTGAAGCGGGGCAGGCCAGAAGATCTATCGCAAATTGGGATAGCTCAGGCCACAGGTCAAGCCTGCACACCCAGTAGTCAAGGGGTTCATCGCTCCTCAGAGTGTCGAGATGTGCAGTTAAGGCGAGGTTAGGTAGTCTGCTACCTGTCGGTCGAGTCGTTCTCTGAGGGTGGACCCCGAAGGGCTGTGGCAATGCATAGGACTTAAAAAGCTCTGCATGTCCTCCATCAACAACACGTCTGTAAAGCGTCCTGTCCTTGCCAGCGTGGTCGTGGGAGGAGGAGGATTACTTTCACCTTTTCCCCTGCTAGATTCCCGTTGTGCTGTGACATCACCCTTATACGCTGTGTAAAGCATACTTTTTAATTTCTTTTGGAACTGCTGCATCCTTTCCGACTTGCGGTAATTCGGTAACATTTCAGGCACTTTATGCTTATACCGGGGGTCTAGTAGCGTGGACACCCAGTACAGGTCGTTCTCCTTCAGCTTTTTTATACGAGGGTCCCTCAACAGGCACGACAGCATGAAAGACCCCATTTGCACAAGGTTGGATGCCGAGCTACTCATGTTCCGTTCCTCATCCTCAGTGATCTCACTGAAGGTATCTTCTTCCCCCCAGCAACGTACAACACCACGGGTACCAGATAGGTGACAACGAGCACCCTGGGATGCCTGTTGTGGTTGGTCTTCCTCCTCCTCCTCAAAGCCACATTCCTTCTCTGACTCCTCTTCCTCACAATCCTCTTCCAGCGTTGCCGCTGGTCCAGCAAGCGATGCTGATAAGGCTGTTTCTGGTGGTGATGGCGACCACAACTCTTCCTCTTCATGCTCATCTATGGCCTGATCCAGCACTCTTCGCAGGGCACGCTCCAGGAAGAAAAGAAATGGTATGATGTCACTGATGGTGCCTTCGGTGCGACTGACTAGGTTTGTCACCTCTTCAAAAGGACGCATGAGCCTACAGGCATTGTGCATGAGCGTCCAGTAACGTAGCAAAAAAAATCCCAGCTCCGCAGAGGCTGTCCTAGCACCCCGGTCATACAAATAGTCGTTAACTGCTTTTTCTTGTTGGATCAGGCGGTCGAACATTAGGAGTGTTGAATTACAATGTGTCGGGCTGTCGCAAATCAAGCGCCTCACTGGCATGTTGTTTTGCTGCTGGATATCTGAAAAGTGCGCCATGGCCGTGTAGGAACGCCTGAAATGGCCACACACCTTCCTGGCCTGCTTCAGGACATCCTGTAAGCCTGGGTACTTATGCAGAAAGCGTTGTATGATCAGATTACACACATGTGCCATGCACGGCACATGTGTCAACTTGCCCAAATTCAATGCCGCCACCAAATTTCTTCCGTTGTCAGAAACCACTTTGCCGATCTCCAGTTGATGCGGAGTCAGCCACTGATCCACCTGTGCGTTCAGGGCAGACAGGAGTGCTGGTCCAGTGTGACTCTCTGCTTTCAGGCAAGTCAACCCCAAGACGGCGTGACACTGCTGTATCCGGGATGTGGAATAGTACCTGGGGAGCTGGGGGGGTGCCGTTGATGTGGAGCAAGACGCAGCAGCAGAAGAGGACTCAGCCGAGGAGGTTATGGAAGAGGATGGAGTAGGAGGAGTAGAGGAGGTGGCAGCAGGCCTGCCTGCAAGTCGTGGCTGTGTCACCAACTCCTCTGCAGAGCCACGCATTCCATGCTTAGCAGCCGTCAGCAGGTTTACCCAATGCACAGTGTAGGTGATATACCTGCCCTGACCATGCTTTGCAGACCAGGTATCAGTGGTCAGATGGACCCTTGCCCCAACACTGTGTGCCAGACATACCATTACTTCTTTTTGCACAATCGAGTACAGGTTGGAGATTGCCTTTTGTTCAAAGAAATTTCGGCCGGGTACCTTCCACTGCGGTGTCCCAATAGCTACAAATTTTTGGAACGCCTCAGACTCCACCAGCTTGTATGGTAAAAGCTGGCGGGCTAAGAGTTCAGACAAGCCAGCTGTCAGACGCCGGGCAAGGGGGTGACTTTGTGACATTGGCTTCTTACGCTTAAACATGTCCTTGACAGACACCTCACTGTGGGCTGATGAGCAGGAACTGCTCAAGGCGAGAGACGGAGTGGCGGATGGTTGAGAGGGGGCAAGGAGGACAGCAATGGTTGACGTGGCTGAAGATGCTGGACCAGGAGGAGGATGGCGGCTTTGAGTTTGTGTGCTGCTTGTACTCATGTGTTGATCCCATAGGTGTTTGTGATGTGCAATTATGTGCCTTCGCAAAGCAGTTGTACCTAGGTGGGTGCTGGACTTCCCACGACTCAGTTTCTTTTGGCACAGGTTGCAAATGGCATTGCTGTTGTCAGAGGCAGACACACAAAAAAATGCCACACTGCTGAGCTCTGCGATGACGGCATTCTGGTGGTGGCAACAGCATGCGTTGATTGGCGTGCTGTCTGGCTGACCCCGGGTGCCGATGCATGCTGTCTGACTGTGCAAAAGACCCCATTTGCACAAGGTTGGATGCCGAGCTACTAATGTTCCGTTCCTCGTCCTCAGTGATCTCACTGAAGGTATCTTCTTCCCCCCAGCCACGTACAACACCACGGGTACCAGATAGGTGACAACGAGCACCCTGGGATGCCTGTTGTGGTTGGTCTTCCTCCTCCTCCTCAAAGCCACATTCCTCCTCTGACTCCTCTTCCTCACAATCCTCTTCCAGCGTTGCCGCTGGTCCAGCAAGCGATGCTGATAAGGCTGTTTCTGGTGGTGATGGTGACCACAACTCTTCCTCTTCATGCTCATCTATGGCCTGATCCAGCACTCTTCGCAGGGCACGCTCCAGGAAGAAAACAAATGGTATGATGTCGCTGATGGTGCCTTCGGTGCGACTGACTAGGTTTGTCACCTCTTCAAAAGGACGCATGAGCCTACAGGCATTGCGCATGAGCGTCCAGTAACGTAGCAAAAAAATTCCCAGCTCCGCAGAGGCTGTCCTAGCACCCCGGTCATACAAATAGTCGTTAACGGCTTTTTCTTGTTGGATCAGGCGGTCGAACATTAGGAGTGTTGAATTACAATGTGTCGGGCTGTCGCAAATCAAGCGCCTCACTGGCATGTTGTTTTGCTGCTGGATATCTGAAAAGTGCGCCATGGCCGTGTAGGAACGCCTGAAAAGGCCACACACCTTCCTGGCCTGCTTCAGGACATCCTGTAAGCCTGGGTACTTATGCACAAAGCGTTGTACGATCAGATTACACACATGTGCCATGCACGGCACATGTGTCAACTTGCCCAAATTCAATGCCGCCACCAAATTTCTTCCGTTGTCAGAAACCACTTTGCCGATCTCCAGTTGATGCGGAGTCAGCCACTGATCCACCTGTGCGTTCAGGGCAGACAGGAGTGCTGGTCCAGTGTGACTCTCTGCTTTCAGGCAGTTGATGTGGAGCAAGACGCAGCAGCAGAAGAGGACTCAGCCGAGGAGGTTATGGAAGAGGATGGAGTAGGAGGAGTAGAGGAGGTGGCAGCAGGCCTGCCTGAAAGTCGTGGCGGTGTCACCAACTCCTCTGCAGAGCCACGCATTCCATGCTTGGCAGCCGTCAGCAGGTTTACCCAATGCGCAGTGTAGGTGATATACCTACCCTGACCATGCTTTGCAGACCAGGTATCAGTGGTCAGATGGACCCTTGCCCCAACACTGTGTGCCAGACATGCCATTACTTCCTTTTGCACAATCGAGTACAGGTTGGGGATTGCCTTTTGTTCAAAGAAATTTCGGCCGGGTACCTTCCACTGCGGTGTCCCAATAGCTACAAATTTTTGGAACGCCTCAGACTCCACCAGCTTGTATGGTAAAAGCTGGCGGGCTAAGAGTTCAGACAAGCCAGCTGTCAGACGCCGGGCAAGGGGGTGACTTTGTGACATTGGCTTCTTACGCTTAAACATGTCCTTGACAGACACCTCACTGTGGGCTGATGAACAGGAACTGCTCAAGGCGAGAGACGGAGTGGCGGATGGTTGAGAGGGGGCAAGGAGGACAGCAATGGTTGACGTGGCTGAAGATGCTGGACCAGGAGGAGGATGGCGGCTTTGAGTTTGTGTGCTGCTTGTACTCATGTGTTGATCCCATAGGCGTTTGTGATGTGCGATCATGTGCCTTCGCAAAGCAGTTGTACCTAGGTGGGTGCTGGACTTCCCACGACTCAGTTTCTTTTGGCACAGGTTGCAAATGGCATTGCTGTTGTCAGAGGCAGACACACAAAAAAATGCCACACTGCTGAGCTCTGCGATGACGGCATTCTGGTGGTGGCAACAGCATGCGTTGATTGGCGTGCTGTCTGGCTGACCCCGGGTGCCGATGCATGCTGTCTGACTGTGCAAAAGACCCCATTTGCACAAGGTTGGATGCCGAGCTACTAATGTTCCGTTCCTCGTCCTCAGTGATCTCACTGAAGGTATCTTCTTCCCCCCAGCCATGTACAACACCATGGGTACCAGATAGGTGACAACAAGCACCCTGGGATGCCTGTTGTGGTTGGTCTTCCTCCTCCTCCTCCTCCTCCTCCTCCTCAAAGCCACATTCCTCCTCTGACTCCTCTGCCTCACAATTCTCTTCCAGCGTTGCCGCTGGTCCAGCAAGCGATGCTGATAAGGCTGTTTCTGGTGGTGATGGTGACCACAACTCTTCCTCTTCATGCTTATCTATGGCCTGATCCAGCACTCTTCGCAGGGCACGCTCCAGGAAGAAAACAAATGGTATGATGTCACTGATGGTGCCTTCGGTGCGACTGACTAGGTTTGTCACCTCTTCAAAAGGACGCATGAGCCTACAGGCATTGCGCATGAGCGTCCAGTAACGTAGCAAAAAAATTCCCAGCTCCGCAGAGGCTGTCCTAGCACCCCGGTCATACAAATAGTCGTTAACGGCTTTTTCTTGTTGGATCAGGCGGTCGAACATTAGGAGTGTTGAATTACAATGTGTCGGGCTGTCGCAAATCAAGCGCCTCACTGGCATGTTGTTTTGCTGCTGGATATCTGAAAAGTGCGCCATGGCCGTGTAGGAACGCCTGAAATGGCCACACACCTTCCTGGCCTGCTTCAGGACATCCTGTAAGCCTGGGTACTTATGCACAAAGCGTTGTACGATCAGATTACACACATGTGCCATGCACGGCACATGTGTCAACTTGCCCAAATTCAATGCCGCCACCAAATTTCTTCCGTTGTCAGAAACCACTTTGCCGATCTCCAGTTGATGCGGAGTCAGCCACTGATCCACCTGTGCGTTCAGGGCAGACAGGAGTGCTGGTCCAGTGTGACTCTCTGCTTTCAGGCAAGTCAACCCCAAGACGGCGTGACACTGCTGTATCCGGGATGTGGAATAGTACCTGGGGAGCTGGGGGGGTGCCGTTGATGTGGAGCAAGACACAGCAGCAGAAGAGGACTCAGCCGAGGAGGTTATGGAAGAGGATGGAGTAGGAGGAGTAGAGGAGATGGCAGCAGGCCTGCCTGCAACTCGTGGCGGTGTCACCAACTCCGCTGCAGAGCCACGCATTCCATGCTTGGCAGCCGTCAGCAGGTTTACCCAATGCGCAGTGTAGGTGATATACCTGCCCTGACCATGCTTTGCAGACCAGGTATCAGTGGTCAGATGGAGCCTTGCCCCAACACTGTGTGCCAGACATGCCATTACTTCCTTTTGCACAATCGAGTACAGGTTGGGGATTGCCTTTTGTTCAAAGAAATTTCGGCCGGGTACCTTCCACTGCGGTGTCCCAATAGCTACAAATTTTTGGAACGCCTCAGACTCCACCAGCTTGTATGGTAAAAGCTGGCGGGCTAAGAGTTCAGACAAGCCAGCTGTCAGACGCCGGGCAAGGGGGTGACTTTGTGACATTGGCTTCTTACGCTTAAACATGTCCTTGACAGACACCTCACTGTGGGCTGATGAGCAGGAACTGCTCAAGGCGAGAGACGGAGTGGCGGATGGTTGAGAGGGGGCAAGGAGGACAGCAATGGTTGACGTGGCTGAAGATGCTGGACCAGGAGGAGGATGGCGGCTTTGAGTTTGTGTGCTGCTTGTACTCATGTGTTGATCCCATAGGCGTTTGTGATGTGCGATCATGTGCCTTCGCAAAGCAATTGTACCTAGGTGGGTGCTGGACTTCCCACGACTCAGTTTCTTTTGGCACAGGTTGCAAATGGCATTGCTGTTGTCAGAGGCAGACACACAAAAAAATGCCACACTGCTGAGCTCTGCGATGATGGCATTCTGGTGGTGGGAACAGCATGCGTTGATTGGCGTGCTGTCTGGCTGACCCCGGGTGCCGATGCATGCTGTCTGACTGTGCCACTAGCTCCTTGTGACGACCTCCCCCTGCTTCCAACTCGTCTCCTCCTCCTCCTCTCTGTCTCCCAATCTGAACTTTCCCCCTCTTCTTCTTCTCTTCTAGCGGGCACCCACGTGACATCCACGGACGCATCGTCATCATCAACTGCTTCACTTGTATCTGACAACTCAACAAAGGAAGCAGCAGCGGGTACAACATCATCATCATCACACCGTACGTCCATGTCTGTAATGCTGCCTGACTGAGACATATCACTGTTATCTACATCCTCTGTCAATGATGGTTGCGCATCACTCATTTCTTCAAACTGATGTGTAAATAATTCCTCTGACAGATCAAGTGAAGCGGCTGTGGTGCTAGTGTTGGTTGTGGCGGCAGGTGGGCGAGTGGTAACTTGAGAGGTGCCCGAAGCTAAGCTGGAGGAGGATGGTGCGTCAAGGTTCCGAGCGGAAGCTGTAGAAGATTGGGTGTCCTGTGTTAGCCTGTGAACTATGTCCTCAGAACTTTTCGAGTTCATGGTACGTGGCCTCTGAACACTGGGCATTATTCTAGGGCCAAAGGGAATCACAGCACCACGACCTTGACGGCACCTGCGGGTTGGCCTGCCTCTTCCTGTCATTTTTTTTTTAAATGTACACTTACACTACTATTAAACAAGATATGAGTGGTGGCACTGGGCAAGTGGGCACAGTATACACTGTGAGCCTGACACAAAAAGGCAGACTGATATTTCACAGTCCAAAAAGTTTTTTTTTTTTTAAATGTACACTTACACTACTATTAAACAAGATATGAGTGGTGCCACTGGGCAAGTGGGCACAGTATACGCTGTGAGTCTGACACAAAAAAGCAGACTGATGTTTCACAGTCCAAAAAGTTTTTTTTTTTAAATGTACACTTACACTGCTATTAAACAACATATGAGTGGTGCCACTGGGCAAGTGGGCACAGTATACGCTGTGAGCCTGACACAAAAAAGCAGACTGATGTTTCACAGTCCAAAAAGTTTTTTGTTTTTTTAAATGTACACTACTATTAAACAAGATATGTGTGGTGGCACTGGGCAAGTGGGCACAGTATAGGCTGTGAGCCTGACATACATGCTGGCAGGCAGGCAACTGCAATTAGATTACACAAGCAGACTGATGTTTCACAGTCAAAAAAGTTTTTTTTTTTTAAATTTACACTACTGTTACACCAGATATAAGTGGTGGCACTGGGCAAGTGGGCACAGTATACACTGGTAGCCTGACACACACACTGGCAGGCAGGCAACTGCAATTAGATTACACAAGCAGACTGATGTTTCACAGTCAAAAAAGTTTTTTTTTTAAATTTACACTACTGTTACACCTGATATGAGTGGTGGCACTCGGCAAGTGGGCACAGTATACGCTGTGAGCCTGGCACACACGCTGGCAGGCAGGCAACTGCAGTTAGATTACACAAGCAGACTGATGTTTCACAGTCAAAAAAGTTTTTTTTTTAAATTTACACTACTGTTACACCAGATATGAGTGGTGGCACTGGCCAAGTGGGCACAGTATACGCTGTGAGCCTGACACACACGCTGGCAGGCAGGCAACTGCAATTAGATTACACAGGAGAAAAAAAAAAGCAGCCCTAAAAAGGGCTTTTTGGGGTGCTGTCCTTACAGCAGAGATCAGATGAGTCCTTCAGGACTGTAGTGGACACTGAATACACTAGCCTAGCTATAGATTTCCCTACTAAATCAACAGCAGCTACACTGTCCCTCCTCTCACTAACAATGCAGCTTCCGAATGAATCTAAAATGGATGCTGTCCAGGAGGTAGGAGGGTCTGGGAGGGAGGGTCTGCTGCTGATTGGCTGGAATGTGCCTGCTGACTGTGAGGTACAGGGTCAAAGTATTACTCAATGATGACGAATAGGGGGCGGATCGAACATCGCATATGTTCGCCTGGGAACTATTCGCCGGCGAACTATTCGCGACATCACTAGTTCTGTAATAATTCATATTGTATATTATCTCTGCCTGTCTACTCTAGATAATATCTATTGTTATAGTACTACTGTGCTTTGTTAACTTATTTTTAGATTCTGTTCTCTTGAGTTATACCAATGTGCTATAAATATGTACATGATTATGTTTATAACCAAACATTGTTGTTAGATATAAGATATAAGTAATTTTTCAACATTATCCATCAGATCTCTTTGTTATAGACACCGTAAGTATTGTTACACGGACAGCGTCAGAACATATATATGTGTGTGTATTTTCAAATAGCCGGGTGTTCTGACGCTGTCCGTTGAAGCTGTGCAATTGGGAATCCTGTCTCTGAAAGAAGATTGTTTGAGACAGTGCACACACGGAGGTGAGAACCGACACCTGTGAGCTGTAAGGACATAAAGACTACAACGTTTTTGCCTGCGTACATAAGTACTAAGTGCAGGAGAGGGAGTCCGGTTTGTGAAAGAAAGTTGCGTAAGTTTGAAGATACCGGAGAGAGGTAAAATTTTACCGCTTGTTTGCTAAAGTTGCCTATCAGGAATCAGTCTCCTGGAAGAAGCCGTACACAACAAAGGGTAAGATAACCTGCGTAGCAGGAGTACACAAAGTCTTTCCAAGGTACGGATTTACCATCTAAGACTTTTTTTGTTTGAAGCACCCACTGTTTGAGTCTTTCCCCTGATAGCGTGTCTAAAGGAAAATTAAAAGTTACTAAGTAGTTGGCCGCTACTGTTTCACAGATTCCAGACTTTTTCTCTGAATGAACTGACATCATATCTGCGTTAAAAGGGTGTATATACAATACTGCCATAACCACTTGGGACTCTATATTATAAAATCACCTACCGAGGAGTATCTGAGATTTTATAGGAATATATTTTGTACTTGGGGAACGCAAGATTGTATTTCATATGCTATATTTTTATTTGTTTTTTTTATTTGTATTTTAACTATAGATACATGTATTCTATATATTTTTGCCTTTTTTAAGATCCAAAGTAAAAACTTTTTATATTACATATTTGGTTCACTTGCCTCATTGAGATTTATAGAAGGTGGTTATTAATCCAGGTTATCTAAAAATAATATTACTGATATAAATGCAAAGTATACAATTGTTCAGCAGAATACCTAAAGTAGAACTTACTGCAACATTGTTACAATAGCACGATTTTATACTGGGAAATTTTATCTGTTTATCACAAATAGAATCCTATTGATACCATTAGGTAGAACTTACTGCAACATTGTTACAATAGCACAATTTTATACTGGAAATTTGTATCTGTTTATCACAAATAGAATCCTATTAATACCATTAGGTAGAACTAACTGCAACATTGTTACAATAGTACAATTTTATATGGGGATTTTTTTCATCACAAATAGAATCCTATAGATACCATTTAGGCAATCTTCTAATATTTAAATACTCTCCATTTTTCTCCAACACTTAGAGCTTTTTTAGCGCCTTCTTATAATTTAATAAAACTCTGTTGTTCCATAATAAAGATATTTTATAAAGTCTAATGTTACATTAGATAGGGTCAAATTTGCATCCAAGTAGACGAGAGGATCTAAATAGTCTCTTTAAATTAAAATAAAAATAGGGGGTTTCCATTTGTAGAGTAAAATATTTTGGACAGAGAAAGAGTTCACATTTGCCAGCAGACAATCCTTTAACCTTTGTGTGAGCTCTTTTCATGGCCCATGTCCCAGCAATATTAAAGCTACTGAAGAAGACCGATGCTAAATTTAATTTCTATATCTGAAACCTAATTAGAAAAAATAAATAATGTTGATAGCGGATCTTCATTGGCCATGCAATTTTAGAGTTAACATGCCTTTTTTATTTTATAATTATGCCATTATCACCTTGCGTTAAAGGGACAGTCTACACCAAAATATGTATTGTTTTAAAAGATAAATAATCCCTTTATTACCCATTCCCTAGTTTTACATAACCAACACAGTTATATTAATACACTTTTTGCCTCTGTGATTATCTTGTATCTAAGCCTCTGCCAACTGCCCTTGATTTCAATTCTTTTGACAGACTTGCATTTTAACCAATCAGTGCTGGCTCCTAGGAACTCCACGTGCGTGAGCACAGTGTTATGTATATGAAACACATGAACTGACACCCTCTAGTGGTGAAAAACTTTCTAAATGCCTTCAAGGGCTTAAAAATTAGCATATAAACCACCTAGGTTTAGATTTCATCTAAGAATACCAAAAGAACAAAGCAAAATTGGTGATAGAAGTAAATTGGAATTTTTTTAAAATGACATGCCCTATCTGAATAATGAAAGTTTGTTTTGGACTAGACTGTCCCTTTAATAGCAGATATGTAACAAATCTAACATAGATTTATAACTATCTTTTACTCTCTCTCTCTTTTGTCTCTATCTTAAAGGGACACAAAAACAAGACCCAATTCTCTTTCTTTCATTAAAGAAACAAAGCAGTGCAGTCAATCAGAAGAAGTAATATCAGTTTCTATAGAGAGAACAGGCTTCTATAACAGAAGAGACAGTGGTGGAAGAGTGGGGAGGAGAATACGAGAAGTTAGTAAACTTAAAGGGACACTAAATTCAAAATTAAACTTTTAGAAGTTAGAGAATGTCATTTTATGGGCCTTTTTAATTTTTAATTAAAGGAACACTAAAGTCAAAATTAAACTCTAATGATTTAGATAGAGCAGCAAATTTAAACAACTTCCTAATTTACTTCCATTAACAGAATGTGCACAGTCTTTTTATATTTACACTTTTTGAGTCACCAGGTCCTACTGAGCATGTGCTAGAATTCACAGAATATACATATATGCATTTGTGATTGGCTGATAGCTGTCCAATGAGGCAGCGGGAGTGGAAATAGACATAACTTTTAAATTTCTCAGTAAAAAATCTACTTTTCATTTTAAGTTCAGACTAAGGGGCCGAATTATCAAGCTCCAAATGGAGCTTGATGCCCCTGTTTCCGCACAAGCTTTCAGGCTCGCAGGAAACAGCAGTTATGAAGCAGCGGTCTAAAGACCATTGCTCCATAACTTGTCCACCTGCTATGAGGCCGCGGACATCAATCTGACCGATCCTATATGATCGGGTTGATTGACACCCCCTGCTAACGGCCGATTGGCCGCGAATCTGCAGGGGGCGGCATTGCACAAGCATTTCACAAGAACTGCTTGTGCAATGATAAATCCCGACTATTTATCGATGTGCGGCGGACATGATACGCTACATTGTATCATGTCCGCTCGCACTTTGGTAAATTGGCCCCTAAGTGCTATTGCATTGTCTTGTTATCAAGCATTTGTTGCTTATGCAAATCTACTGTATTTACTGGTACTTTAATACATTAAATATTACACATGAAGAATTAGTTTATTTTATTCCTGTCGGGTTTGCGCACATAAACCCGACACGTTTACACTAATTTTTCATGTGAGCTAACCCGACATGAGTTATCTTAAGGTGCGTTATGTATTTATTAAATATAAAATATTGAAAAATATTAATAATTAATGTAAATAATTATTTTAGATATACTAAATAATTCTAAATTATTTATACAGTATTTATATATTTATATATATATATATATATATATATATATATATATATATATATATATACACAGTATATATTACAGTATCAATAATAATTATTATTCATATTTTTTAATATTTTATATTTCCATAACACGCCTTAAAGGAACATCCCAGTCAAAATGTAAATGCACATAGATTAATTACATCTTTGAATAGAAACATATTTGCAATATACATGTATTAGCAAAAATGCTTCTAGTAAAAGTTATTACTGTTTTAGTGTTAGCATTTTTCTCTGCATGTGCATGTGTGCATAGCTATACATTCTCAGTTCACCAGCATTTTAAATACTGTACCTGCTCAGAGTGCCAGTGGGGACTGTATCATGTCTGCAATTAACAAATTGAGTCATTACCAGATGGTACAAGCCCGTTAGGCTCTCTGAGCAAGTGCCGTGATTAAAATGCTGGTGCACGGTGCATACTTAAAGGGACATTGAACCCAAATTTTTTCTTTCATGATTCAGATAGAGCATGTAATTGTAAGCAACTTTATAATTTACTTCTATTATCAATTTTTCTTCATTCTCTTGCAATCTTTATTTGTATATATATACTATATATATATATATTTAAAATAAAATAAAACATGTCTTGTATGTGAAGAGCATTGGAATGTTAAATATTTACAGTAAATACACAGTAAAACACATTATTACATTTTATTATAGAATTATTATTTAGACACATATATATTATAGCCCTTTTGCAGTCAAACACCTGGTAATATTCCATATAACTGAACCCATATAAAAAAAAAAATATTAATATTTATATTACTTATTTTTATCAGATAGTATTTAGATGAGTGTAACAGTTTATTTGAATGTATTTATGTTGTGTTTGGTACAACTTTTATTTTAGCCCTAACCCTTTACACAAGTATTTCAGTTGCGCTAACCCGACATGCATTAAATGCAATTGGGCTTATGGGAACAAGTTTACTTTAACATAGTTACATAGTAGATGAGGTTGAAAAAAGACAAAAAGTGCATTAATCTTAACCTATACAAATCTTAATTTAGCTACAATAAAATCTGCAGCTGATCTTAAATTAATCCCATTAAAAAGTTTACCCATTTAACACCAATATTTAAATCTCTGAATTCTGTTTCTAGCCAGAAATGTATCTACTTTTTAAATGTATCTAGGGTATTGGCATTTGCTACCTCCTTAGGTAATGAGTTCCACAATTTAATTGCTTTTATAGTGAAAAAACATTTACGTTGCAGAAGATTAAATCTCCTTTCCTCCAGCCTAAATTGTGACCTCTTGTCACAAAAATTTTCTTGGAATAAACAGAATTTCCACCATCTCTTAATATGGGCCTTGAATATATTTATAATCATGTCACCTCTCAAGCGCCTTTTTTCTAGAGAAAACAGAGCCAGTTTGGCTAACCTCTCCTCATAGCTTAAATTATCCCTTCCCCTGATTCAATTGGGGCCCTTCTGCAATGTCTTTTTTAAAGATTGGTCCTCAGAACTGCACTCCATACTTTAAACTTGTAATACACATGAATATTAACACGCCGCAACGCATGCAAATATTTCCACATGTAATCTAGCCCAAAGTGTTTAATTATACTTAGTTAAACGACATTGCAACAAACTTTCATTATTAATTTTGTCTAATTTTAATATAATTAAGCTCAGAAATGTGTTGAGTTTAGAATTTTCAGAACTGGAAATAAATACTGCAAACTGATCAAAGCTAACCCTGCTACATATATTTCCCTGAATTTTAAAATATTTGTACTTCACTGATTTGTTATTGTTGAACAAGACAACTGAAATATCTTGCAATTACAAGGAGTTTGGTGTCCCTTTAAACATTAAAAACAGCTAAGATATGCCATTCAAAAGAGGCCATGGCCTCTAGTTATGAAGCCGTCTACTTACCTGCATTCGCCGGCCCAATACGCTCGCCTAAGCTCGCCTCACATCGCCACCGCGGACCTGAATACGCTCGCCAAAGTTATCAATAAATCTGTCAAAAAGCCGTGCACCAAGTACAGGGCGATGAGCAGCAGACTGTGATAGTTATCACTCATCAATCTCGCTGCTCTTCGGCTATTTTACAGATTTATTGATACCCCTGTCACTAAGCACTCACACTATACTATACTGTTCTACCCCCTATACCGGCGCCCCCAGAGCCCCCCCGCAACTAAATAAAGTTATTAACCCCTAAACCGCCGCTCCTAGACCCCGCCGCAACTATAATAAATATGTTAACCCCTAAACCACCGCTCCCGGATCCCGACGCAACTATAATAAATATGTTAACCGCTAAACCAAGTACAGGGCGATGAGCAGCAGACTGTGATAGTTATCACTCATCAATCTCGCTGCTCTTCGGCTATTTTACAGATTTATTGATACCCCTGTCACTAAGCACTCACACTATACTATACTGTTCTACCCCCTATACCGGCGCCCCCAGAGCCCCCCGCAACTAAATAAAGTTATTAACCCCTAAACCGCCGCTCCTAGACCCCGCCGCAACTATAATAAATATGTTAACCCCTAAACCACCGCTCCCGGATCCCGACGCAACTATAATAAATATGTTAACCGCTAAACCGCCACTCCCGGACCCCGCCGCCACCTACATAATACCTATTAACCCCTATCCTGCCCCCCCTACACCACCGCCACTATAATAAAATTATTAAACCCTAAACCTAACACTAACCCTAACACCCCCCTAACTTAAATATTAATTAAATAAATCAAAATAATATTAATCTTATTAACTAAATTAATCCTATTTAAAACTAAATGCTTACCTATAAAATAAACCCTAATATAGCTACAATATAATTAATAATTACATTGTAGCTATTTTAGGATTTATTTTTATTTTACAGGCAACTTTGTATTTATTTTAACTAGGTACAATAGTTATTAAATCGTTATTAACTATTTAATAACTACCTAGCTAAAAGAAATACAAAATTACCTGTAAAATAAATCCTAACCTAAGTTACAATTATACCTAACACTACACTATCATTAAATTAATTAAATAAATTAGCTACAAATACCTACAATTAAATACAATTAAATAAACTAAACTAAATTACAAAAAAAAAAACACTAAATTACAGAAAATAAAAAATATTACAAGAATTTTAAACTAATTACACCTAATCTAAGCCCCCTAATAAAATAAAAAAAATAATAATAATAAAAGTCCCTACCCTATTCTACATTACAAAGTAATCAGCTCTTTTACCAGCCTTTAAAAGGGCTTTTTGCGGGGCATTGCCCCAAAGTAATCAGCTCTTTTACCTGTAAAAAAAAATACAATCCCCCCACAACATTAAAACCCACCACCCACATACCCCTACTCTAACCCACCCAAACCCCCCTTAAAAAAACCTAACACTAACCCCCTGAAGATCTCCCTACCTTGAGTCGTCTTCACCCAGCCGGGCCGAAGTCTTCATCCGATGGGGCAGAAGAGGATATCCAGACCGGCAGAAGTCTTCATCCTATCCGGGCAGAAGAGGACATCCGGACCGGCAGACATCTTCATCCAAGCGGCATCTTCTATCTTCATCCATCCGACGAGGAGTGGCTCCATCTTCACGACCTCCGGCGTGGAACATCCTCCTTGACCGACGACTAGACGACGAATGACGGTTCCTTTAAATGACGTCATCCAAGATGGCGTCCCTCGAATTCCGATTGGCTGATAGGATTCTATCAGCCAATCGGAATTAAGGTAGGAAAAATCTGATTGGCTGATTGAATCAGCCAATCAGATTAAAGTTCAATACGATTGGCTGATTGGATTCCAGGTACGCTGGCCCGGAATAGTGGCGAGCGTACCTGGAAGTAGTTTGATAACTACCAAAAGTAGTCAGATTGTGCCGAACTTGCGTTCGGAACATCTGTACTGACGTAAGCATCGATCTGTGTCGGACTGAGTCCGGCGAATCGAAGCTTACGTCACTATATTCTACTTTTGCCGGG
This sequence comes from Bombina bombina, assembly GCF_027579735.1. NCBI lineage: Eukaryota > Metazoa > Chordata > Amphibia > Anura > Bombinatoridae > Bombina > Bombina bombina. The sequence continues at coordinate 126,695,669 of NC_069501.1, forward strand.
CAGTAGGGCTTGAAAACTAAGGCGAATCAGCCTCGCCACAAATACGCTGCAGAATTCCAGCATATTTGCGGTTGACGGCTTGATAACTTACTAGAGGCCCATAAATTGTTATTAAAAAGCCATTGCTATTAGAGAAATATAAAAAAAATATCATCTGCAAATCTTAGCAAATAGTGTTTGTCATCAATTCTGAATTTTCTCAGCAAATATTAACAGAATTTATTTCTGTATGTAGGAACAGCTCTTCTAAAGGACTGAAATAGACCACAGTGTGCTTTCTGGTTCTAAAGGTTTCTAAAGCATCATACAGACATTTTTTTTTTTTTTAAAACAAACAAGAAAGAACAAGATTTTTACTACCATCTACAGATGGTTGATTCTGGATCAGGTTTTGAGCTATAGATTTAGCAAACATGCAGCTGACTCCTTTCTCTAACACTTTTTTTTTTTTTTTAAACAGTTTAATCAGCTCTGAAAAGTATAAATTCGCAGAACAGAAGGATTAACTTTCCTGCCTAAGCTCTTTCCTGTTTCCCTGTGATGTTCTTGCTGCTATATCAAACTTCTAAATATACAATTAAAGCTGTTTCCTCTTCTCATAATCCATTTCTTCATATGCTTTGCATTTTAATATATTATCGCTTCCATATATCATTTTCCAACATGCGATTTCCTAACATTCCGTTGTGGGAGAGCGATTTTATTTATCTCTTTAGTTCAGTAACTTAGTGAAATACTGAAGACTTAGTTCCCTTGGGTTATGTCTTTCTACAGTTATTTTTTTTTTCATTGCTGTCTGGTGATATCAAATATTAATTGTTTACCTACTTACACATTTGCTTGTGATTTTGTGTTCATAGATTACTATCAAAGGGCTCTCTTCCATTGAGCCGTAAAAAATGGAGCCGTAAGCTACTGAAGTTGCTAAAGGTAATTTACTGCTACATTTTAGTACCAGGTTTCCATTTAAATATTTTGCACAGTGCATGCAGTCGCTCTTTTCGTGTAACACTTCCATCCAACGTCGGATTTCTGGAACATCAATTAGTTGCTATGGTAACCCAACCTTACACTATAAAATGTATGTTTAATGTCTGTGCTCCTTACCTGTAATCACCTCTAAAGGGAAACAAAAACAAAAATACACTTATTTATAATACATATTTTTTTTAACTATAAGCAAATATTATGTTTCATTATAATTATCTTTTCCACTTTATTAATATATGTACAATGTTTTGCTGCCCTAGGCATAGGTCTAGTTTGAATTTTGTAAATATGTGCTTGCATAATTTTTATATGTAAATACATATTGATATTTGCATAAGAACATAAGTGTAACTATTCCTATACATGGGACAACAATAAATATTACATATACCAATTTTTTTCTACATTGAAACATTTGCATTGTTTGCAAGATTTAAAATTTCAATGGGAAATAGGTCTCAAAAAGCTAATTTTTCCTTGTTTACACCTAGTTGAGCTGTATCGACAGCCTTCGATATTGCTTAACGGCTTCTAATATTTTCTATGGGACGCAAAATATTTTCGACAGCCGGACCCAGCTGCCGATATTGAGGTATAAAGCGCCATCTGAAGCAGTCGATAAACTAAATTGCTTCTGACAGCATATTTATCGGTTAGCGACCTAGCGCAAACCAGATTATGGCTCAATGGAAACGAGTCCATAGTAAGGAACAGAAAAGTCAAAATTAAACGTTCATGATTCAGATAGAACATACAATTTTAAACTTTTCCTTTTATTTCTATTATCTAATTTGCTTTGTTCTCCTGGTATCCTTTGTAGAAACACATACCTAAGTAGGCTCACTATTGGAAGCTAGCTGCTGATTGGTGGTTGCACATACATGCCGCTTGTCATTGATTTTATCATGTTTTAAGTTTGCAGTCTACAAGTATCTGCTAAATCTTTTACCAAGTCTTCCCCATTTATGTAATATAAGTAACTTGCTTATTTTGCTACCCAAATTGTTAAGTTTTACATTTCTCATTCTTCCAGTTTTTTTAAATAATGCAGTTTTTGATAACATAATGACTGTGGCTCCTCAAAAACAGGTGGTCGGTGCAGTTTGACTATTGAAAACTATGGCAGCAAAGAGAATTGTTTGGAAAATGCTTACATCTTGCTGATGTGTTATTCTATAGCAAGACAACAGATATCTCTTCTAATTACATGGTGTTTAGTGTCCCTTTAATATACTCTGCGCTGATAAGAATTGGTTTTATTGTAATGAAAACATTTGAATTATACAAAGGGTTGCCAGGTGTCCAGTACTCAAGGGTACAGTCCAAGTTCTTTTTTAACAAGATGTCCAGTAAAATATGTACAGAGAAACCGGATACTTAAATCTCCCTTTTTTATTTACTCGGAGTGGCTGCTAAACATTCAACGGCCGCTCATGTCACAATCCTTTACAAATATAGTGCCAGGGAAAATGCCACTGCTTAGGCTTTGCATTATTGTGCATCTGGAGGTGGTCATCTTTGTAAAATCACTGCTTTGTTTGCTACTGGAAGCTTAACCATGCTTTAACCATGAAAAAATATATATATGACAGGGCTTAGGATGGGGTTTGGGAGCGTTGTTGGGTGGAGTCTAAGGTAGTTTTTTAGAGAAGAAGCCATTATTTTACTCCATCCACCACTATTCTCCAGCCTCTCAATGTTTGTCCAGTATTTTTGTGGAGGACAGCTGCCAACCCTAGTTATACATAGTATAAACCCTGAAGTGGAACTGGATTGGCAAACACTTTGGGCTAGATTGATGAGTGATGCACTATCGACTGAGCAAGGTTTACGCACAAGTTCGCAAGCATGCGGTCGTGGGTTTAGCACCCATCCATATTACAAGTTCAGCGGCGGTTAGATTATCATGAGCTAAGCTTTGCACGCTTTAAAAATGTATGCATCCTATCTTTTCAATGGGCTATAAAAAATGTTATTCTGCACTAGTAATAAAACTTGTTGGGTAATATGCATGTGCCCGCACTATCAAGAAAATTTCAAGATTTTTTAACCAAAGCTACCACCTCTGGTTAAATATTTGGACTTCTATGTTTTCAATATGTTTAATCTGCATATGGTCAAGAATAATTACTAAGGTGCTCACATTGGTCTAGTGTACTAGAAATTAATGCACCACAGCAAATATGTCCCAGATGACCAACTTGGCCTATCAGTTAATTTTTATTAGTTTATACCATGTCATAAAGGATGATTTAAGACACTTTCCCTGTCATAATCAGGAAGTTTTGCAATGCCATCCTTAAGTGACATCCTGTCATAGGATTGCCTCGGACATAGGACGCTTGGCCTGATCTCAAGAGGAACTAATAAAATATGGGGGGCATACCTAACGTGTGGGGGACAAAGCACTGCACCCATATTGTTCTGTTGCCACCCTGTTAGCAGCTAATGGCATATCACATCCACCAAACTTTTCATTCTATCTGTTGCCAAAATCTCTGTTTTCTGTGTTAATTGTACTTAAAGTCTCTCTTTGGTATGTGAATTGTGTCCCTGTATTCACCTGCTGCCAAAATCTCGGTTTTCTGTGTTAATTGTACTCAAAGAGGCATATTTAAGAAATGTCTTGCAGACCTGATCCAACAGTGCGGAACAGGTCCGCAAGACATCGCTGAATGCGGAGAACAATACGCTCTCCGCATTTAACATTGCACCAGCAGCTCACAAGAGCTGCTGGTGCAACGCCGCCCCCTGCTGACTCGCGGCCAATGGGCAGCCAGCAGGGGGTGTCAATCAACCCGATCGTACTCGATTGGGTTGAATTGTTGCGATTCCTGTCCGCCTGCTCAGAGCAGACGGACAGGGTTATGGAGCAGCGGTCCTTGTGACCGCTGGTTCATAACTGCTGTTTATAGCGAGTCTGAAGACTCACCAGAAACACGGGCCATCAAGCTCCTTTTGGAGCTTGATAGATAGGCCCCTATGTCTCTCTTTGGTATGTGAATTGTGTCCCTGCATTCACCTGCTGCCAAAATCTCTGTTTTCTGTGTTAATTGTACTCAAAGTCTCTCTTTGGTATGTGAATTGTGTCCCTGCATTCATCTGCTGCCAAAATCTCTGTTTTCTATGTTAATTGTACTCAAAGTCACTATTTTGGTTTGTGTCTGTAGTCTGTGTAATATGTTATGTATTTATTCTGCTGATATCTCGTCTTTATCTATGTGATGTTCAAACCTTGTCAATACTTGTTATAATTCCTCAATTTTTAATTTCACTAATGGTATAACCCCAGCTTCCATTTTCTAATGTCTGTTATTTTTACTTATCTCACCCTGAATCAAACCTTCCCAATTGGCCTTTTGACTGTCTCTGATCATGTCATTACCTACTTTATTGCAAACAGCTGAATGTTGTGGCCTATAAATTGAACACTGCTATGGGGATAGAAATACAGGGGTTAGCAATGCAGGTTAGATAGCAGTAATATAACATCATCTGTTCACATCTCTTAAGTGAACATTTATAAGTGAGACATTAACAATTGGGCAATAGAATTACACAAGAATTCAACAAGGAGTGGACAAGGGATAAGGCAAGTCCTGTTGTAACACTGTGTTTTATTCACTGTTTGCTTAGTTTGTAATAATGCTCACTATATTCACATTCCTTTTTGCTTCCTTTTGTCTCTATAACAAACTAATTTATTCTATTACTCCTTCCCCCTCACCACCTGCACTGTTCATCAGCCCATCTCTCTTAACTTCACCTTACTTTTGTATTCATGAACTTCACACATTCCTAAAGACTCTCTCTCCCCCCCCCCCCTTGCACTTCAGCCCGAAAACAGTCTCATTACTGCAAATCTGCATCTCACCTCATGTAACCTTCCCTCTTCCTCATACTAGCTGTTGGCGACATCTCCCCTAATCCTGGTCCCACACAACTTCCTAGCCTTGCACATCCACGCATGCCTTTCAATAGACTTCAAAAACAAAACTCTGGTAACCTTAATTTCATTCCTCTTGCATCTAAAACCACCACCCCATCACTTGTGCACTCTGGAACTCTCGCTCTGTTTGCAACAAGCTCACTTCTATCCATGATCTCTTTATCTCCTACTCTCTTAACCTTCTGGCTCTTACAGAAACCTGACTCTCTGCTTCAGACATAGCATCCACTGCTGCACTGTCACATGGGGGTCTTCATTTCAGCCACACTCCTAGGTCTGGCAATAGACAAGGAGGTGGTGTTGGTATTTTACTTTCCTCTCGTTGCACCTTTCAACAGTTACAGCCCTTTTCTTCCCTCACATTTTCTTCATTTGAAGCACACATGATTTGTTTATTTTCTCCCCTCTCTATACGTGTTGTAGTCATATACCGCCCCCCCCTGGCTCCCCAACTCAATTTTTAGATAACTTTGCTGCCTGGCTTCCTTATTTCCTTTCCTCAGACACCCCTGCCCTCATTCTTGGTGACTTCAACATCCTTCTTGACAATCCCACTGCCTCCTCTGCAAAACAACTTTTGCAACTCACTTTCTCTTTCGGTCTGTCACAATGGACTGACTCTCCCACTCACAAAGATGGTCACTCCCTTGATCTGATTTTCAGCTATCTATGCACTATCTCAAATTTCACAAGCTCCCCTTTTCCTCTTTCTGACCATCATCTCCTAACTTGCAACATCACTTCCCTCCCTACAACCCCCCCTTCCTCTACCCCTTACACCAATCTTCACAGAAGCACTAAGTCATTAGATCAGCAACAGCTCGCTAGCTCTCTCGAACCTCTCCTTTCTTCCATCACCTTCTTTTCCTGCCCTGATCAATCTATCTGCCACTATAACTCCACTCTTACATCAGTCATTGACACCCTGGCCCCTCCTACGATAGCTCAGAAACCACTCTTTCATCCTTAGCCTTGGCATACTCCTCTGAAACAGTACCTACACAGATGTTGCTGTACTACTGAGCGACACTGGAGGAAATCTCGGATTTCAGCTGACTTTCTTCACTACAAGTTCATCCTGAACTCCTACTATTCTGCCCTTAATCTTTATAAGCAACAATACTTCTCTAATCTCATCTCTACTCTTTCCTCTAACCCAAAATGTCTGTTTTCAACATTTAATACTCTTCTCCGCCCACCTCTACATCCTAATACAACTTCTCTCTCAGCTCAAGATTTTGCCAGCTACTTCAATAACAAAATTTATTCCATCAGAAATGAAATCACATCTCAACTTACTAGCAATCTCCCACCCCCTCAAAAGCTCACAATCATTCGGCTAGATTACGAGTTTTGCGGTAAGCTAAAAAAGCAGCGTTAACAGGTCCTAACGCTGCTTTTGTACGCCCGCTGGTATTACGAGTCTTGAAGGTTTAGGGTCACCGCACACCTTTTTGGCCTTACCGCAAAATGACTTACGTAAACTTTGTAAAGTCTTTTTTCTATGGGACTTCCATAGCGCCGGTATTACGAGTCTGTCCTGGGAGGCCAAAAAGTGAGAGGTACACCCTACCCCGTCAAGAGTCCTAACGCATTTTAAAGTCAGTAGTTATGAGTTTTATGGTACAACGCCGTAGCATAAAACTCATAACTAAATTGCTAAAAAGTACGCTAACACCCATAAACTACCTATTAATCCCTAAACCGAGGCCCTCCCGCATCGCAAACACTAAAATAAATTTTTAACCCCTAATCTGCCGCTCCGGACACCGCTGCCACCTACATTATATTTATGAACCCCTAATCTTCTGCCCCCAACATCGCCGACACCTACATTATATTTATTAACCCCTAATCTGCTGCCCCCAATGTCGCCGCAACCTACCTACACTTATTAACCCTTAATCTGCCGCCCCCGACATCCCTGACACTATAATAAACATATTAACCCCTAAACTGCCACACTCCCACCTCCCAAACACTAGTTAAATATTATTAACCCCTAATCTGCCATCTCTAACTATTTAATAACTACCTAGCTAAAATAAATACAAATTTACCTGTAAAATAAAACCTAACCTAAGTTACACTAACACCTAACACTACACTATAATTAAATAAACTACATTAAATACAATTACCTAAATTAAATTAAACTAAATTAGCTAAAGTACAAAAAAAAAAAAACACTAAATTACAGAAAATAATAAACAAATTACAGATATTTAAACTAATTACACCTAATCTAATAGCCCTAGCAAAATAAAAAATGCCCCCCCAAAATAAAAAAACCCTAGCCTAAACTAAACTACCAATAGCCCTTAAAAGGGCCTTTTGTGGGGCATTGCCCCATAGTTATCAGCTCTTTTACCTGTAAAAAAAAATACAAACAACCCCCCCAACAGTAAATCCCACCACCCACACAACCAACCCCCCAAATAAAATACTATCTAAAAAAACCTAAGCTCCCCATTGCCCTGAAAAGGGCATTTGGATGGGCATTGCCCTTAAAAGGGCAGTTAGCTCTTTTGCAGGTCCAAACCCTAACCTAAAAATAAAACCCACCCAATACACCCTTAAAAAAACCTAACACTAACCCACTGAAGATCATCTTACAGTTCTGAAGACCGGACATCCATCCTCAAGGAAGCGACAGAAGTCTTCATCCAACCGGGCTGAAGTCCTCAACGAAGCCGGGAGAAGTCTTCATCCAAGCCAGGCGAAGTGGTCCTACAGACAGGCAGAAGTCTTCATCCAGACGGCATCTTCTATCTTCATCCATCCAATGCGGAGCGGCTCAATCTTCAAGACATCCGATGCAGAGCATCCTCTTCATCCGGAGTCTTCTTACTGAATGACGTTTCCTTTAAGTGACGTCATCCAAGATGGCGTCCCTTAGATTCCGATTGGCTGATAGAATTCTATCAGCCAATCGGAATTAAGGTAGAAAAAATCCTATTGGCTGATGCAATCAGCCAATAGGATTGAAGTTCAATCCTATTGGCTGATCCAATCAGCCAATAGGATTGAGCTCGCATTCTATTGGCTGTTCTAATCAGATTATATAGTATTTTGTCTGGGGGGTTGGCTGTGTGGGTGGTGGGTTTTACTGTTGTGGGGGGTTGTTTGTATTGTTTTTTACAGGTAAAAGAGCTGATTACTTTGGGGCAATGCCCCGTAAAAGGCCCTTTTAAGGGCTATTGGTAGTTGTGTGTTTTTTTATTTTGGGGGAGCAATTTTTTATTTTGATAGTGCTATTAGATTAGGTGTAATTAGTTTAAATATCTGTAATTTGTTTATTATTTTCTGTAATTTAGTGTTTGTTTTTTTTGTACTTTAGCTAATTTAATTTATTTAATTGTATTTAATTTAGTTAATTTATTTAATTATAGTGTAGTGTTAGGTGTTAGTGTAACTTAGGTTAGGTTTTATTTTACAGGTACACTTGTATTTATTTTAGCTAGGTAGTTATTACATAGTTAATAACTATTTAATAACTATTCTACCTAGTTAAAATAAATACAAACTAGCCTGTAAAAAAAAAAAAAAAACTAAGATAGATACAATGTAACTATTAGTTATATTGTAGCTATCTTAGGGTTTATTTTATAGGTAAGTATTAAGTTTTAAATAGGAATTATTTAGGTAATGATATTAATATTTATTTAGATTTATTGTAATTATATTTAAGTTAGGGGGTGTTAGCGTTAGGGCTAGGCATAGGTTAAGGGGTTAATACATTTAGTATAGTGGCGACGTTGGGGGCGGCAGATTAGGGGTTAATAAATGTAGGTAGGTGGCAGCGATGTTAGGGACAGAAGATTAGGGGTTAATAATATTTAACTAATGTTTGCGAGGCGGGAGTGCGGCGGTTTAGGGGTTAATATGTTTATTATAGTGGCGGTGACATTGGGAGCGGCAGATTAGGGGTTAATAGGTGTAGGTAGGTGGCGGCAACATTGGGGGCAGCAGATTAGGGGTTAATAAATATAATGTAGGTGACGGCGATGTTGGGGGCAGCAGATTAGGGGTTCATAAGTATAATGTAGGTGGCAGCGGTGTCAGGAGCGGCAGATTAGGGGTTAATAAATATAATCCAGGTGTCGGCAATGTTGGGGGCGGAAGATTAGGGGTTAATAAGTGTAAGATTAGGGGTGTTTAGACTCTGGGTTCATGTTAGGGTGTTAGGTGTAAACATACATTTTATTTCCCCATAGGAATTAATGGGGCTGCGTTACTGAGTTTTATGCTGCTTTTTTGGAGGTGTTAGACTTTTTTTCAGCCAGCTCTCACCGTTGATTCTTATGGGGAAATCGTGCACGAGCACGTTACACCAGCTCACCACTGACTTAAGCAGCGCTGGTATTGAAGTGAGATTTGGAGCTAAATTTTGCTCTGCGCTCACTTTTTGTCTTTTAACGCTGGGTTTGTAAAAACTCGTAATACCAGTGCTGTAGGGAAGTGAGCGGTGAGAGAAAACTGCTCGTTAGCACCGCACAGCTCATAACGCAAAACTCTAGCTGCAAAAATCTGAAATCTAGCCGATTCAAAAAACAAATACACTTAAATTTAGCTCTTTTTCCCCTGTTCCCGAGGAAGAAGTTTCTGCCCTTATACTCTCCTCCCACCTCACTACCTGTCCCCTTGACCCTATCCCCTCACAGCTACTCCCCTCCCTCGTCCTCGGTCCCCTTCTCTTTTCAATCTATACGTCATCATTAGGGGCGCGATCCGATATCGATCGCAGTTTGCGGCGCAAGCGAGGGAACCGGCGTCGCCCGCAGTTTCAGCTCGCAACTCGAGCCATCCTATATAAGTCGCCGTCAGATGCTAACGTGCCGTAAGTCTCACAAACCAGCGATGTCCAGAAATCTGCGTAAGTACAAATTTCTGGCGTCGCCAGTGACTTGCGGCACGTTAGAAACTGCCGGCGCCTATAAAGCCTGACTAAAGTTTAAAACACCCGCACTGTCTAACACGCCTCCCTAACATAGCCCGCACTGTCTAACCCTCTATCCGCTATCCCCCCTCACTAGC